>NC_079168.1:69928464-70068464 GCF_947568905.1 Ostrea edulis | reverse complement strand
ATATTTAAAGACCCTATATTAATTCACATGCAAAACTTCGATTCCATGATTTTAACAAATTTGAATCTACTCTATCTTAGGAAGCTTTCGTGCAAATTTCAACCTATCTGGCCCAGTGGTTCTTTTGAAGAATTTAAAGATTTTCCCTATGCAACAGATAAAACTTTGATCCACTATTCTGTGGCCCCACCCTACCCCAAAGATTTTCACTATATATAAGCATGTAAAACTTTGATCTCCTATTGTGGCCCCACCCTACCCCTGTAAGCATGATTTGAACAAACTTAAATCTACACTATATCAGGAAGCTTTCATAAAAACTTCAACTTTTCTGGCCCAGTGATTTTAAATGCCCCAGCCTATTTTTACCTTTTCTTGATTATCTCCCCTTTGAAGGAGTCATGGCCCTTCATTAGAACAAACTTGAATTCCCTTCACTCAAGGATGATTAATGTCAAGTTTGGTTGAAATAGGTCCAGTGGTTCTGGAGAAGATGAAATTGTGAAAAGTTAACTCCAATGACTATGACAAGAATTCACATGAGCCTTTGGCTAAGGTGAGCTAAAACTTCTATACGAATTTCAAATTAAGAATCCTTAATTAGGTTGGAGTAATTGGATATCACATTACAATTAGCACTTCCGACTAAAGGGATGTGTTTTATGAAGTTTGATACCCAACCCTAAAATCAGTTATGTAGTTTACTGTAGACAGTAGTGCGAGTTGAGCGTAGTACCATTCTTTTATTGTCATTTTTTGTTACTTTTTCACATGAAATTTAACTTCTGTGTCCCGAGGAAAGGAACAGGTCCTGAAAATCTGACAATTTTCATTGTTTCTCATGGAGTTGTTTTAGCTCATTTCACATATTTTTTCTCTTTTCCTAGAATTTTTAAGAATCTTTAGAAAAACACTTTACACTATGACATATAAAATGCATTACTGTAACTTATGGAACTGCTGAAATGAACATATCAGTGATTTTTTTTTTAATTAATTATGCAGTAATACACATAATTACATAATAAATAGTTCCAGAATTTAATGTTCTCACGCTTAGATAATATAGAATACAAATTTTCACACAAAAAAGGAATTAAAACAGAATCCCAACGTTCTAATTAAAAGTGACGCAAACATTTTAAAATATATATATTCGGAGGGTGACTTCATAAGTTATCAAATGTTGCACTAAATCCAGATATCTGTGGAAAAATACTGGAAAGATACACACCAATACTTACCATTACGGAAATTATTTCTATCTTAATAAGGAAACAACCTTGAACCATCATGAGATGTTTGTGAAATAACAAACTAAAAGCAGTGTCACACCCTAATACCACGAGTAGACTCCGAGTGCAAAATTCAGGATACTCTCAAACTAATCAAAATAACTAGGAGTTTTAGCTTATAAATGAAAATGAGGCCAAATAAGGTCACCCGAGTACAATGACACACTTCCAAAGTACTAAATTATCCTCCAGGTTCCATGACACTTTTTCCTTTTAAATTGACCAATCTTTAAAACAAATCTCAGGTGAAGACAATTTACATTGTCAAACTGCTCACTACTAACTTAGTCCCAATGCTGAAAAACAAGTGGTTTTTTTCCAATATGACACCTTAAAGGGACTGATTCACAATTTTCCTCAAAATTTTGTTTTTCACTTTTAACATGTTTAATGATCAAAATCTACTGTCTAATGTGTTTAAAAGATTTCACATAAAAATTAAGGTTATACATCCTCACAGAAGTTCAGTCTAGAGAGTTTATTATTTGTTTTGTAAACAAAGATTGTGGTATGTTATTGTTTATGAAATTTTCAAACGAAATGGATATTATTGATCTAGGTTTATCATATCTTTCACATGTCAAGCATTCTTTGGGTAAAATGTGTCATCTAAAAGTTAAAATTTGTGACTATGCAAAATTAAGATGCTTTAAATTACAAAATTAATATTTCACTTCTATACATAGAAAGACTCGAGTCTTTGTTAACATAACACAGATTTAAGGCTAAAATATTGCTTTTATTCTTGCATTCAGAAGGTAAAAATTTTGGCTGTCAACATTAAATGAGTTATATTTTTAATGTTTAACATAAAAAACATAAAAATATTTTTTTTCAAAAATCGTGAACCAGTCCCTTTAATTCCCCAAAGGATGATAAGAAATCAAAAAACTAAAAGTTTTTTGTTTGATTTGTGAACTCATCACTCGGGATACCTCGGGTATTTACCTATGTTCATAGCTTTATTGAATTTGTGAACTCTATCACTCTGGTTACCTCAGGTATTTACCTCTATTCATAGCTTTATTGGATTTATGAACTCTATCACTCGGTTTACCTCAGGTATTTACCTATATTCATAGCTTTATTGGATTTGTGAACTCTATCACTCTGGTTACCTCAGGTATTTACCTATATTCATAGCTTTATTGGATTGGTGAAATCTATCACTCGGGATACCTCGGGTATTCTTTGTTGGATTTGTGAACTCTATCACTCGGGATACCTCGGGTATTTTTTTGTTGGATTTGTGACCTCATCACTCGGAATCAATATTCTATAAATCTGTCAATGTGACGAAAAATACTATCGTCCTAAAGTTAGATTAAAGGATAGTAAAAACAAGAACACTTAAATTTTTGTATAAAATTTCAAAACTATAAAAGACATATCTTCAAGAGAGGAAGCATGTTCCCCGACTTGACAAGTGAACAGGTGGAAAAATCAATGGGAGACTTGGTCCGAACTGAAAACGGTCATAAAAGTAAAATATGTCTTTTATTGGAAATTCCAATGGTTTTTCTTCAATTTCAGAAAATGATAAAGAAAATGAAAATATTCAAAATGTTGATGATTAAAGTTCTGAATGAAGTAACAAATGCATCAATCTTATTTCGTATTTCAAATTAGTTAAGGAAATATCTATTTTCGAAGGAATGGAACAAAGGAGAAAATAAGTCACCTGAATGACTCAAGTGACCTAAAATAAATTTCTAGTGAGGAAAATGCTAAGGAAAAGTCACCAACGTACAACAGCCACTGCTGAATTGCATGGGTCTATGTCAAATCTGTGACAGTGTCATTTTTTAATGGATTTTCAGAGTGATCAATAAAAAATTCCTGAGAAAATTATTAAAGAGTATTTTCTATCACTATTAGTTGTCACGGTAGCTCAGTGGCAGGGCTCGAAATTAACATATGCCCGTCAGTCTATGACTGGTTAAAAGTCTGGCGGACTTTCTGACATTTGTTTTAGTCAGTCCGATGAGACTGGTTAATTTTCTAAAGCATCATTTTGGAAAATATACTTATGGAATCTTATACACACATCTGGCATTTCTCTGTAGATATCAGACAAACCCGGTTAATAAATATAAATCTCACATAAGTGTTACAATATTGTCTGAAGCATATTGAGTTAGATTCCATTATTTCATTTTAATAACAATAACAAAGTATGTTTAATTACTTCTGGAAAACTCTGGTGGACTGGTAACATAAAAAGTTAGCTTCGAGCCCTGAGTGGTAGAGTGTTCAATTCATCACCGGGAGGTTGTGAGTTTGAGCCCCGCTCATGCCATGGCCGCATCAAACCTAAAACATTAACATAGGCAGTGATTGCTCCTTTGCCAAACACTTGGCATTTAGAAGTGAGAATCACTGGTTTTTCGGATATGACCTTAAAAACGGAGGTCCCATGTTGCGGAACGCTAAAGAACCCTCACTGTCACAGCCCTGAGCACTAAGAATAGGTCTAAATTTGTGGTAATTCACCTACAGCTGGTGACTTCTCAATATGAGTGGGAAATTCTCGATGGGACGTAAAAACAAACACCCTATTAATCCATTCTTCCTTTATCATAGCTTTATGAATATTTACTACAGGGTTCGAAATTACCTCATGACTAGTAAAAAACATGTCAGACTAGTAAACTATCAATGGCACTAGTCCATACAGACTAGTGAAAATCCGGATTATATCAATTTTGAATTGGTAAAGATTTTAACAAATTTGTCAGAGTCTCTTAGATGTTTGAACTTATGGTCGATTACCTACATGGTTAAGTGTTTGCATGACAATGACATGCTGACCTTCCAAACACATGGACGTTTATAAAGGGGTTACGTCAGTAACTCAGAGGCCGAAGATAGTGAAAGCAAAATAAGGTACGGTTGTCTTTTTCTACTGTAAGGGATCATTTTATATGATACACTGGACAGACTAGTGAAATGCTTTGCGGACTAGGGAACATCAAATTCATTAGTTCGTATGGACTAGTGCTTGAAAAAGTTAATTTCGAACCCTGTAACTACTATACATGTTTGGCAAGTAATGGAAACAGTACCATACAGAGGAAGGACTGAGGCATCATGGGAGTTGATCTTGGTGAATAGTTTCTTCAGTCCCCCTGTGACATAAGCAGAGAAATGAATCTGGGGTGGATCCTGATGCACCAGCTTGTCACGGTGTCTGAAATGTCGGAAGTATGTTATACAAAACTCCATTTAATATCTGCATTTGATTTCAATCATAACATATTGTATCGCTTTTAACTTCCTACAGTTTTATTTGTAAGATGGAGCTGCCTTAATGGGACTATCCCCTCTACATACAGTATATTAACGAGTAAGATATAATCTGCATGCTTAATAAAATATCAATATTATCATCAGCTCAAACTTCATTAATCAAACATAAAATGAGAAGTTAATGTGCAAAGGATTTAAGACTGAATGAACTATACATGGAATGGTCTTAATTTGTGAAATTTCAGGTGAAATCTACAAGATCAGTTTTTATTTTTCATTTTGGTTAATCTTTTGTGACAAATTCATGATTATATTTACAACCAATTTGGCACCATTTCTTGTATTGTATTTTGTATACAAGTGTATGACAGTTACATATAATAATAATAATAAAGCCTTTATTCATCTAGGATTATATATTTAGCGATAACGCTAGTTTTCAATATGGTCCTGCATATAACATTATTACATAAAGACAGATATTAGTAAAATGAACACAGATTAAAAGAAGTAGAATACATATAAACTTAAGAAATAATTATGAATGCAAGATAAACAGCAACAAAATGAAGCTTAAAAAGTATGGTGATAATATGAATTTTGCTTATGAAGTTGCTCTGTGTACTGTGTAGGTGGAAAGAAAATGATCATTTTTTTTTTAAATGAACTTTTTTATCATAAATTCAAAAACTCCCACGAAAATTTATTACATCATTTCTCAAAACCACCAATAGTTATCCAATAGAGTACGTGTACATGTGAAACTAAATGAAAATTGCATCCACACCCTTCAACATAATAAACGTTGCTTTGAAGTCATTTTAGAAGGTCATATCAAATATAATTCTGTCGCTACAATCCACTGTAACGTACTGTCCCTTCTTCACATATTAATTCCCACGCTAAGAGTTTTACGCTCACTCTCTGTTTGTTTATCAACCCGCATATTTATATTGAATCTGACAGCTTCATTAGGATTTGATATTAGGGCTTGCTCGTAAAAGGTTACTCTGCGGATATTTGACTTTATGTATTCTAATTATGGAGTTGTAGATTAAAGTTTGAACTGATCAGACGTGTTTTTATTCTGGTGCCCAGAGCACGCATCTTTATACATACTGTTACCTATAGGAATAGGGACAGTACATTACATCCACTCCATGTCAGAAAGTTTACAAGTTTTTGTCAAGTACATATGAAATTAAAAACTTGCATCAATATCGCAGATAAACACTAATAAATAGAACTTGCAGTTCATCACCGGTACATAGAATCACCGAAATTACCGCTAATCACCGAAATTACCAAAGAAAGGACCAAAATGACCAATAAAGGGGCCGAAATTACCCCAGTGTATGTTCATCTATATACCATCTAGTCACACATCAAATTTAATGAAGATTGGTAACAATTTAAAGGATTTATGGTCATTAAACCGATTAATGTGAAGCGTAAATTTATACAAGTTATTTCCCATGTTTTATATATCGTATTCATGGTATTGATTTATACAATATAGTGTGATAAATAGATAAAATGAAATATTTGTCCTGAATTTTATATTGCCATTTTGAACTTACTGGCTATTTATTGTTCGCTTACTGAGTACCTGTCAGTAAAGGGAAGAAACTCAGATTCACACGACACTAATCGGTTTTATGGAATCAACTCCTTCAAATCGTTACCAATCTTCATGAAATTTGACGTTTGACTAGATGGTATATAGATGAACATACACTGAGGTAATTTCGGTCCCTTTATTGGTAATTTCGGTCATTTCTTTGGTAATTTTGGTGATTAGCGGTAATTTCGGTGATTCTATGCACCCGTTCATCACACAGAATTACAATGCACAACTGATGCGTTTCATAAGTGATCTGGAACATTAAAATGTTATTAGTGCCCATATCAGCTTGTTATTCCTTGAATGGCCAAATGATTAACAATCAAGAGGAGCTTAATATTGGAGTATTTAAAGTTTATATTTGATTTCTCCTTTCTATTCTACATTTGGTATCGGTGAAAAACCCTGAAAATGCAGGTTGTCCTGTCAGGGGCGAAGAGAATCGGAGGGAGAAGAGTAGTATTTAGAACTATATGAATCGTGTATATTGCCCTGGATAGCTCAGTGGTTAAAGCACCTGATAAGTTATAGTAATACAGGGGTCCCAGGCAAGGTTCGATTTCCGGTCGTCTTAACTTTTTCCCTTTCCTATACTACAATATCTTCAATGCATCCTTGCAGTCAGTGTCTATTGTGTATTCATTTGACCTGTATCGCACCTTTTGAGTTACCACTTCATTTGACTTATCTGTATTGGGCTAAGCAAGTTTAAACAGTTAAAGACAAAATCGAGGAAATTCGAAATGCAAGCTCTTGCAATTTCAACAAGCAATCAAAGTTAAGCGCACCGTATGTTCTTGTCCTGGAATCTTGAACTCATGTCAATGGAGCTTCCGTTAGGCCATCGCTCCTTAAATTTATCCAGCACAAAGATCAAACTCAAATTTCAATCGTAATACTCAATTATTATTATTATTGTTCACGATGTTAGTAAATTTAATGAACCCGCCATAGCACAATGTAATCCCGTAAATTCGCGCCAATGGCGAGAATGACCAAAAGGTAAAAGACCCGCCCCTTCCTGTCCATCACTGACTTCCTCTTCCCACAACGGACGAGGAGTACAGTTGTTAGATTTTATTGGCTATCATAGTAGCGGCGTTCTTCTGATCACAACAGTTGGGAAAATGGGCGGTCACTTTTGCTGCGCTAAGGACAGGTCGAGACTTGTCGTGTGTTCCGATTGGGTGTTTCCATATAAGGAGCATGATGCAATGGTGTTTTCAAACAAATCAAGCATGCGTATATCACGGTTCACGTGTGCAAATTACTATTACTATATGATATTTTTGCGGGAAACGTTCACAACTGTACTTCTGAGATCTAGGTAAGTATTGTATTCCGACATGACCGTGTTTTTAGAGATGTTGTTAACTTCGACTCGATGACAGTCAGGGTTAGTGGTAGATTACATGATGTTTTAATTAATTAATCTCAAATTAAAAAAAAAAATCTTTTTATATATATGACTTCACTTCTGTTTCATAACATGTGAAAATTTTCAGTGTGAACACACATATCTTGTGTGTAGCTACAGAAGTAGGTGTTATGGACGGATTGGACTGATTAACAAAAAAAATTTTGAAAATGTTTAATAGGTTTATAATTCTGGCAAGCTTCCAGCTTTGTGTTGAATTAATGTCGTGAACATCCATTATTTTAAACACTTCCTCAAAACGCATTCAACAGTATATTAAGCTGTCGTAGTAGGCCTAACATTTTTTTTAATTCTGATAACAAATTTATTTTTGCAGAATCCTAATGTAGTTAAAAATGCAACAGTCTTCTAAAGGAAATTCTGGAGAAGATGTAGCGGAAAGTCCCTCGGCTTTTTCAGTGTGTAGTTCTAAGGACGGACAAATTAAAAGACTCAATTCCGGAAAGCGCGACAGTGGATATGACTCTCCGGCAACCCCCGCTGGGAACCAACTCATGTTTAATTTTGATGATATTCCCTTGAGAACATCAGATGACCACCCTCTTCAGGAAAGTTTTGAGAGTTTCGGTGCATTTGATTTGGAGGACCAAGTGTCGACCGGCGATACCAGTGATCAAGAAGTAGAAATGGTCTTGTCGAACCCGAACTCCCCGGGGCTCGGACCGTCGATCCCTGTGCCTACACGCCCCTCAGCACCCTTTCCTAGTGCAAATGACAGAGAGATGGAATTTGATTTAATTCAAGGGATAAATAGTGACCCAGAACCACGGCCGTGTATATCTTCTCCCTCTCTCCACAGAAGCGTGTCTTTCCACAGGAACCGCTCCCGGAGACAGGGTTGCTACTTCCGGCCGATAGTAAATCGGTCTGTGGGAACTCAAACACCCACTCCCACTTGCCAAATTGTTCATGATGTCATAGATCGCTTTCATCCTTATGGACATATACGAGGTGAGTTACATATCTCTTTATCATTATTTACTGTGAATCCCCCGGGGGGGGGGGGGGGGGTAAGTATTAGAGACATATTTTTCGAAATTTATTTTGAAATTAGGTTATCACACACACAGAGAGAGAGAGAGAGAGAGAGAGAGAGAGAGAGAGAGAGAGAGTACTGATATAAGTTTGAGTGTTAGTAGAGATACTCGGTGCAATACTAGTTCTGACTTGTAGCCAAAATCGTGAATCATGTGATTGCCATTGCGGAAATATGCTGCGGAAACTGCATACATTTGTCAAGTTGGTGAACTCCCTTGTTCCTCATGTGTCACAATTCAGATCAAAGACCGCAAAACCGCAGAGTGACTTAGATACTAATAATAAGTATTACATATTTACTGGTTGTAGAGTAATTTAGGAGACAAAATCGTCACCAAAGTAACTGTCACCTTGACAGGTCGACACTTCACGCACATCAATCACAGATCTATGTCCCGATATACTGTAGGTGTAATCCGCTCTCATGTAAAGTAAACAGCACATGCTGGCTAAAAGTTAGGTTATATATATTCTTATCTTCAATCAGTTTCAAAGTTCACGATGCAAAAATAAACTTCGTTTTAATAACACCTGCTCACCTGGGGGTAGACCCCCACGTGGGCTTTACCCGTGCACACCAGCCAGGTATAGTAATTACATCAGCTTTATTTATAGACAACTGGACTTCTGTAATCGATCATCGTGACTTTGCTACATAATGCTGCCTGTTTGGATTTACCTCAATACACTACTGATAAGCAATGAAATAAAAGATTATTTTAAATATATACTATTGTTTCTTGATACTACCATTTGATGTTCGGAAATTGACGGTACATGTGATCAGTAAACGGGAACTTATAACACATGATCTGTCCTATACAAATGTTTACTGCATTTGTGCCAGACAATCGCCTTGTTTTTCACAAACGTCCTAATTAGCATAATAACCAGAAATTGATGCATGCAGCAAGCACGGGATTCTAATAACGAAAAATGTCATGATCTTGTTATTGAAATGATTACAGATTCCCTGGCGAGAAATCGACACAATTCAGCAGGGGATCATAATCCGTCCACTTCTAGTCCGCTCCCTGACATCATTCCAGTATCACGAGACCGTTCGGTGTCCCTACCGGATGTCCCGTCTCTCCGCCAACAGCAGGAGCAGGCCGTGGGCCGGGAACTCCGCCGGATCAGTGACGAGTTCCATTACACCTTCATCACACCCCCACGCGTGAGTATGACTTTTAAAAACAACACCTTTATCACACACACACAGGCGTTTTAGTTTGAATTTAAACAACAATTTCGAAAAGTGTCTTTTGGCTTACTTCGAACTCTAGACATGCCCGCAGTCTTTTTGTTCTGACTTACCTATATATATAACTAAACTCTGAAATTAAAAAAAAAAAAAAAAAATTGCAAATTTACCACCTTCTAATAAGGTGTGCACCAGCTCGGTGTACTCTGATCATCAGAGATCTCACTATGACATGCATCATATGGCGCCTGTATTATATGTGTTAAAAATGTGAAAAACGAATTAATCGACTACGGTATATTTACTGAAAAACAACCTCGAGGTCACTAAGTGCGTTTGCGTACGATACACAAAGTTCTGTTCACAGTTGCGTTGAAATGTAGTATACGATTTTTTCACAACTTGACTATTTAAATGTCAAAACATACGTCCTGGTCGTTTGTCAATTTTAATAAACATCCAAATATCCTGTTTTAAAGTACAGAAAATGTGTATCATGATAAGGCAGATGCCCGCGTGTCAAACCCCGTAGTTTACGCAACGACGATATGTGGGGATAATTTTTATATGCTATCATATCCGTAGTAACCTTGAGCTGAAAACCCCGTAACATATGCAGGCTGAAAAATCTAATCTACGCACACAACGATGGCATTATCAAAATTTAACGGTTTTTATCAAGCTTAAGTTGTTGCGAATTTTATTTACAAGGGAGAAAGGGACTCCATTGCTGTACAGCTTCACATTGTTCTGGGACAGCACATATAAATCTTTTTCTTCTTTGTATTTAGAGAGCCAGTATATTTGGTGGTCCCCAGTCGTTCCCAGGCTCTGTCCGCTTCAATATGGCCAGCATCTGGGACGGTTTAAGGAACCTAATCGCCAGCCCGGTGACCATTCATGACGCAGACGCCGCCGAAAACGACCGTGATCAGAACGACGATGAAGTGTTTCCCGCCAAATTTTGACGACCGGAAGAGTTTTGACGACGTCCAAGCCTTGGTTTTACTATGACATCTAAAGTGGAAACTATCATGCTTCTAAGGGTGCTCTATGTTCAGAATTATGCAATGGATTCTCATTTTAAGAGTTCGCGTTAAAAACGTAAATCGTTGAGACATTACGGTAGATAAATGTAAATTTTCTGTTGTTTGCTCATTATAACGGCCTTGCCGTTTATTTGGGTTTTTTTTCCTTCTGGATCTCATTTTCTTTTTACAAACTATTTAATGTGTATTCCTTTTTTTCTCCTTAGTACTGACACATGAGAGTATACAGTATTTTTGGTGCACATCTCTCATTCCGACATAATATTTAATCAAAGTTTAGGTGCAAACTCATCGACATAGCATTGAAAACCCAACAATTGTACTCTAGGAGTACTTCAGTTTGTTGCACGCTTTGAGCGTTTTGTTTTTCTTTTTCAAGGTGTTGCAAATTCGGCGTTGTGTTCTTATTTTTTAAACATCAAAACAGATTATTCAAAAATGTGTTCAGGTTGTTTTGTTTTTTTTGTTTGTTTGGGTTTTTTTTAATATATATATAAATGTAGAAAATTAAGTATGGAGTGTTCATTGTCCTCTAGAATGACGCAGATAGAAGTTAGAGATAGAGATTGATTATATATAACTTCAATCCCCACCCAGTCATATATATTTAGTTCAAACCTTTTTCATAAAGTTATAATTATCCCTTTGTTATCACTGCAATAAAATGCATCAATACATTGATTTTTTTTAAAAGTGGAATGAAGAGAATGTACACATATTCAGATAATGATTAGATACTGCAGGAATTTATTGATTTGACATAGTCATAGCGAAACGATAGCGAGATGCTACCATGCGTCTATTGCAAAGTCAATAGGAAAACGCCCCTACTAATTAGATCACGCAACCAGCGAGATCTAGAGCTGCAGCTGTGTAAGGATGGTAGAATCGAGTTGTACTGTAGACTGTAGACTTGCAGAGATTTTCTGATGTCAAAATTTAGCACACAACGAATCGTCATCCTTTTCATTGAGACACATAAATACAATGAAGTGCTCACCTCGTCAAGAAGTTAATCATGTGATGTCTTTTAGTTTTTAAATAGCTGCAACATTTGTAGTCCGGAAGGGGTTATTTTTACAGGATGACTTTTGTGGATTGCTATTTCAAGCTGTTCCCAAACTACTTCCCCTCTTACGTGAATCACTCCGCTTTATTGTAACGATTTCGTTGCAGTTTAGTTTGTGTACATATATATTATAAATATAACGATGACTTTTTTTGTAAATTGTTTGTTTCATTTATGTTATGTGGCTTGCAGATTATCGAATCCCATAGAAAACACAAAGGTGATGTTTAGATACTGTACATATGTTTTTGCTGTACATAGTTATTTTGCTTGAAATGTTTTGAACATTTCCTTGCTAAGTTTTCCATGATCTCAATATCCCCCCGCCCCAGGTCACCGAACTGAACGTATCCCTAACCAGCAATGTGCCTATCGAATGTGCCAACGATAAAACGTGTAGTGTATTCACGTCAAAGTCAGACATACTAATGTTCACCTTCATAATAGATATACTCTTTTTATTTTCTTTCCAGCACAATTTTCTTTTTCTTTCGATCAACCCTTTACTTACCACACATGTATTTTGCCTTCATGGTTTCATAATGCATTTTCACATTCAAAATTATTTTTTGTTTACTTCTTTATATTCTGCAGTAACTCTCAGGTACAAGCACTTATACATTTTAAAAAAAATATATTGTGCATATATATACATGTACGTTTATTTATATGTATAACGATAGTTCTTGGCCAAGCTCACAATTAATCGCACAATGTAAATACAAAGGTTCCCAGAAGTTTCCGTGTAGAAACTGAAAGGAAGTTCGGTCAATGTATTGTTCTTATGTCACGAAAGCCATTGGATTTTTTTGATGGGCATTTTGAGTTGATTGCGATTGTATACACAAAGCTGTATAGATTCGGGTACTAAGTGATATTACGGGGTACAATTTTTATTTTTCTATTTAAAAAGAAATGACTAGACATATGATGTTATACATGGTATAATGTGCAGATGAAATATAAAAGACTCTAGAAAAAAAATCAAAAATAAAGTTGACGAAACAGTTCTACTGTGGGTTTTGTTATTGTTTTATGTGTGTGTGTTTAATTTATCATTATTTTTTTTAGATGAAGTCTAGGAACAGCTTATCAGATAATAGATTGTGAGATTAAAATCTTCAACTTAAATACACTAGAACTATCAGAAATTGATAACTAAATCAGTCGAGAAGAAAACTGGTACCTGTTGCTATCTATCGATGCTTTTGCAACATAAAAACGTGACTGGAATTTGACAAGACAACTTCCCAATTTCATGATATTCTGAAGTATATCTTAATAAAAAGGCATTTGAAAACGTAATATTGGCATTCTATATCTATCGTATTTCCACAACAAAAATCTTTTAGCACGCGTGTTGCATCCGAAAGTGTGTATAATTTTACATTTAAAGGGTCCGCTTGTTTTAATCAAATTTAAGAGCGCAGCTGGATGAAAAGTGAGGGACTTTAAAATGTCGAAAAAAAAATCATTCCTTCCTGAATTTTGGATGTAAGCCAACGAGGCACAACTGTGTTTGGAGATTTATTTATAGTAACTTACGCATGTCTCTTAAAACGACTTGAAATATATCACAAAAGGACCTCGTTTTCTTAAGTGTCTAGACTACGGGAACACATACGTCTACCGTAAACTTCATAATAAAATATCCGATTGCCCTCCTCGCCACGGGTCAAATCTATTGTATATACTGCCGAAACAAAACCACAACATCAATCCCCTGAAGTTTGAATGCTTTATAATTCTGTTTGATTTCTTGTACATCTATCGAGGTAACTAATTCGATGTCTCATTAAGTTCAATCGCTTTTGTGCACTTTGTAATTAGGGATGAAAACCCTTCATAAAGAATTAAATCGCATTTGTATATTACACAAAAAGAAAAACCACAATGTGGATAATTGATATGAATCACGGAAGTGTGTGTACATGTATTTACTTTGATTTTTTAATGACTAGAACTTATCATATTTTTATTTATTCCTTTTTAGATTTCTTTTTACATTAATTCCCAATCATCATTAAACACATTTTCAAAACCTAAAAAAAAATCATGAAAGGTTACAATGCTTTCGACAAAAATTCCTTATATGAGATCATTTTAATTGAGTTTCTATATCATAACAGGCGTGCACGTAAATGACGACGACCCCCCACCCCCACCCCCACCCCACACACAC
This sequence comes from Ostrea edulis, assembly GCF_947568905.1. Classification (NCBI taxonomy): domain Eukaryota; kingdom Metazoa; phylum Mollusca; class Bivalvia; order Ostreida; family Ostreidae; genus Ostrea; species Ostrea edulis. The sequence goes on along the minus strand of NC_079168.1, from coordinate 70,054,316 downwards.
ACACACACACACACACCCCTGCTTCTATGCTAGCGCCAGAACCCTCCCTGCTTCTACGCTAGCGCCGGAACCCCAAGTGAAACGTATAATTTGTAAACATTAAATTTGGTCTCAAACAAGCACAATGCTTTCATCAACTGTCACCGTCTTTTTTCGTCATGCAGAGATAAAGTCAGACTTGACACCTTTATTGTAATTTATTTAAACTAGATTTAAAAAAAAAAAAAAAACCCACAATAAACAAAAAGAGAAAAAGACAGATTTGAAATGCAACGTGTTGTTTACTTTCTACGTAAAGTAATTCACCTGTTTGTAATTCTTTAACACTTTCGCATTCATCTAATTAATTATCAGCCAGAGATCAATATAATTAATTATCTTTATTTGTTAATCTCTCTTAATTACAGCACGGCTACTAGGAAACACGAACTAAGAGCGACCACATGGAGCAGGAAGATGATGTTTTCCTGTCGTGTAGCGCCTCATTCGTTACCTGGGCCGAGGTGTCATTTCTATTCTTGGCAAACAATCTCAGCCCTTGTTGTCTGTTTTACACCTGTATAAAAGAGTTGACATCTTTCAAACACGCCGCTATAAATATCACACCCGGGCACTGCCATTGAACGCGGAACTGATACCTTTGTACGGAGGGTATATTACATTAAGATTTTATCTCATTTTAAAATCAAAACGGCATGTAGGGTGTATGAAGATAATATGTACATTGATCATTACACCGGTGTCTTTTTACATTTATTGAACTTTAACACAGAGGGTAGAGGTTACATGGGGAATTATCAAGCCGCTATGGCCTGTATCGAAAAAGCGAAATCAATCGCTGTATCGCTTTTCTTGGTATCAACCGTTTTATGAGTATATTTTCCCTACAAAATAAATTTGACATAAACAAGTCAGATATCTAACAATTTGATCTATAAGTGGTGAAACATCAAACAGAAAAACTGAAATTTACAAGATGAAATATATAGAGCTAAATGAGCCTGCAAAAGCATCAAATAATAGCGCCCTCTGATATATGGCGCCAAAAATAACGGTTAACAGACGATAGTTACAAAAAATATATTGGTTCTCGTTTAAAGATCATGGAGCTTTATAGTATGAAATCTCTTCAGTCTGCAATATATTTTGGTGACTCCTCGCATTCGGCCTTTGCTACAAACGTAAATCTTAATATATATGAACAATCTAAAAGAAAGAAATTTTTAAAAACATACTAGGTTTTTCATGAAGTATGCTGGCGTAAAGTGTCGCATTTCATACCCTCATTTATATTTAAGCATAATTGTATGAGCTAAATTGTCGCGAGGATTAAAGTTGTAAAATGAATTTAAGATCTCTCGTCCTTTGTAACAATGTAATGATAGACCGACTTCTGTGGTGTTTTCACTGCGGCCCTATGTATTACGACAGATGGGTGTATTCCATCCAGATATATAATCTTTATAATTACCCGGATATTCAATATTGCTATTCAATACTCACCTTGGGATCTTCCACTGCAAATCCCAAGTACGACATGTTAAAAGAGAGACCGGTGTTTATCATTTTTATGGTGTGTGTATACAGGACAAGCGTTCTGCCCCGTGTTTGTCGCAATGAAATTCAAAAAGAACAACTTTGAAAATTCACCCCAATTCGAATATGCACACGCAATTCCTTTAATCTAGAGAAAATTCAAGGATGTGGTCCAGATCCCCCCCCCCCCCCCCCCCCCCCCCACACACACACACAAACTCATTTAGGAGGGCAACTATAAGTCGTGATTTGGCAATCCTAAACATTTAGAATTTTTTTCTTGTGTTATGCTTTTGCACCCAGTGACTCTCTTCAAAGAGTACTGTTAACAAGCGTGACTGGTCATAGATGTCCTGGCGCACTAGGTGCATGACCTTTAGCGGTCCATTAAACTTGTTTCATAATAGATAGTCACATCATGAATGATGTTGTTTCAGTCTATTGCCCCCACAGATGTCTGCATCATGACTAAAGTAGTGGGTGATTTTTATCTCTATAAAAATAACACATACTAAGAGGGATGGGACTCGCATTTACAAGGGGGGGGGGGGGGGGTCAGAAAACCTCCGTAACGATCAATGCAAATATAACCATAAATCAGCTAATCAGCTACATATAAAAAATCACAATACATTCAAAAGGCAAAATTATGACTACTAAGCAAATGTTGGTATGCGTGATATTGAAGTGATAATGCGGGGTCGTTTACTCATTTTTCACCCGGTCAGTAAACTAAGTCATAACATTTAATCACCCAGACGTGTGCGTATCAACTTTTCCTACCCCGTACACGTGCTAAGGTTCACTCACCATATAAGCTTCGTTGAATTATAACTAAAGTTAAAATACAAAGAGAATTATTATAGAAAAACGGGCACACTTCCTGTAGGCCTACTTACTGTGCAACAAGGAGAGAGAGAGAGAGAGAGAGAGAGAGAGAGAGAGAGAGAGAGAGAGAGACCCAGCATATAAAGCTGTATACCGTTAATTCTATTTTTGCATGATTCCACTGTATATATGATTTTGGAATAATTTAAAACAAATAAAACACCTTTTAAAAATAGGTGTGTAAGCCGATGACTTTAGAGTCTCCAGGGCCGTAACTGCCGATGAGGCAGACGAGGCAACTGCCTCGTCTGATTTTTTGGCAAAAAAGAAAATAAAATTATATAAATGTTATATTATAGGATATATGTTTAAAATGAAGACAAGCACCTTTGTCTTTGACACCATATTACGATTCTTTACATAGTACAAATGAAACACAAACATGATAAATTGGGATTTAAAAAGTGTCATTTTCAGTCGTAAAGTCAATCGGCGGCCCCCAATCCCCTGCCTCCCCTGATTTAGAACCCTACTTACGGCCCTGGTCTCAGATAGAAATATATATTGCATGTATAATTGTATTCCATTTTGTACAAAACATATATGTGAATATTTCATTTTTGAAAATACAAGAGGTTTTCAACTGCGACGCTTTCCGCTGGCATACTTCCTTACAGTGTCTTCCATTCTGTACAAAACTTGTTCTTCGTTAGCTCTTCGTGAAAAGCATGCGACGTAGAGCACCCCTATTCATATTCTATGTATTTTCAAAAATGAAATTTATTACTTGTATTTACACTCTACCTTTTTCCAGCTGTTGAAATATATGTACTATATTTATCAATCATAGTATATAGACACATTGTTTACAACTGTATAGTGCATCCAGAAAGATATCTAAGGCAAGCATTGAAAATGTAAATATTCAAGAATGGCACATGTGTTTAAATTCGATCTAAATATTTTGTCCATTTACAAACTTCAATCAATTGTATACCTGCAATTTTTAATGCAGAATATGTTTCTTTCTATTGTATCTAAATCTGATAAATGTTTTTAAAAAAAGAGAGGGGGGGGGGGTCAGGACTTTTATATTTGCCTATCTATGTTTAATATCCTGGGGGTGTTCTAATCTATTTTCGGGAATGACATTTAGTATTTTACAACTGGAAGTGCAGAAGAATAGGCAAATATATTTCATTTATTTTCTACCAAGATCGGGGGTGGGGCGTCAACACCTTCCCCTTCCCTCTAAATATACACGCCTAACATTGCCTCCACCAATGAAATAAAGTTATTTTAATTTTTTTTAAAGAGTGCAATGAAGATCACATTACGATATAACAGAATGTTTATTCAATGTCAAGGTGATGATATCCTTAGATTTTAAAAATTGTATCCAATAATCCCCATGTAGCACTGACGCAATCCTCGAAGAACAAATTAGAAAAATATCGACATTGTACGGGACATCCTAATTTTTAACCCGCTGATAAAATATTTCAGCATTCCCATTTTATAAATCAACGTAAATTCAAGTTTGCTATAATGCTATAGAAGTTGGAATCACCCCTCTAAATTTGCGAGATCAAAAAGGACGGTCGTTAGGTTTTTGGGAGGGCCTTTTTACGCAAAATTTTTCTTCTGTCCTACTCGTTTAGCTCGCTTGATACGCTGGCTATATACATGTATGTGCGGAAATAACTGATAAGAAAATGAAAATATATCGACCTACGTTTTAATTATTAAAGATTTAAGATCATTCTCATTACAACAAAGTGAAATTTTTGTTTTAAAAAAGGTTCTAACAAAGGTGCTATTACTATTGACTTCAATATCAGATTTCCATGATTGGTGCGAGCGTACGCGGAAGAAAAAAAAAAGCTTCGTTGATTGTGAAAGAAAAGAACAACTGAGTCCAATTACTTTAATGTAGACCTTGGTTCCAGCACCCGCGGTCTCGTGGTCTATTCAGTTTCATTTTGTACTGAAGCCCGAAACTTATCACCTTCCTCATTGTTCTATGATGAAATTGAACTATATAGAGCAAAAAGAAATCGGAATACAATGTTCTTATCATCTCCATATACTAGTATTCTTATTTTACTTCAATTCTATTTTGAAGTCACGATGTAATTTTGTTTTTATATTTAGAAATGATCATATGTAGGAAAAATACAAGTACTTCCTCAAATTCTTCAAACATTTCGACATGCATTTCAAACTTTCAACAAATCTTTCCTGTGATCTCGTAATACGTACATGGTGACACATTGTGGTGAAGTTGGGCCATGTGAATGATTAAGTATGTACACGTATTCTTTAATTTTATCTAAATAAAAGTTTAAAATCATGCAGTAGACACTCCATTTTTTAATTTTGAATGTAAAACTATATCCCTATACAGAGGAACTTCATGTACAGTATGTTTTAACAATCAGTTCACCGGACGACGGAAGAGCTACAGGTCGTACCGTGTTGAAATCCTATTGATTTGGGTGGTTTTTAGGGACAATTTCAATTCAATTCAATTTATTCGCTCAAACCATGTTAAACGGTACATGAGGTACAAGAAATATAATACATGCAAGAAAAACAATGCAATTTTCTTAGATACCAGAGGGGAACATAATATACACTGTATGTATAAATGGGACGGGCCAGTCGTCAACCGGCAGTGGAGTTGCTAGGCACAAACTTAATCGGCTAGCATGAACTCTGAAAAAATGTAGATTTCTGTCTTCGAAGCAGGAAAATTGACTTTCGTTTGTAAAAACATTACTTTAAATTGGTTTATCATTTACGTATTGGCCTAAATTGTCAACAAAAATTACCATTAATGTTCGAATTTACCAGACCACAAACGATAGTGTGGTATTGCTCTTTCGAATGATGAACAAATGTGATATATATAACCGAAGATTTGTTATCGTAAACTTGACCTTGATTGTTATATATACAGGTCAAGTTGGTGATAACAGCGTAAACGCAATTTAGTGCATGTCATGTTTTCAATAAAGATAATAAGTCTGTGCCCATGCAATATCAAATTTAGATTTTCTATTGTCACGATTTGGCTGGAGTTATTAACCTTGAAAAGGAGATAAGGCAGATACGAACTGTACGCTATATACTATCAGTTTGTGTGATTTAAGAAGGAGCTCCGTTTTGTTTACTATTTTGTTGATTCATAGGACGACTGGACTGGGCATGTCGACTTCGTCTGCACTCAACTGTACAGTTATCAGATAAAGATGGAAGGGTGTTACTAACATGTAAAAGTATTCTGTGTTTGTGAACGCGAGTCCTTGTAATTCGATATGTTTAAGGTGATAAATATCAGAATGACAGGCGTCCCGATTTCTTATTTCCGTGTTCGTCTTTTTAATTCTGACTTTACGTGCTTCGATTAAGATGAAGACCAAATTTCGTAAAAGCAAAGCCAAATAATGATAAATTATGCAGGAAAATACTCATCTCATTTCAGAACAATGATTTACGCTATGGAAATAATCATTTATAATTCCAGTAAAAAAACACTTTTAGCAAAACAAATTAAGTCAAATTATCAACGTGACACTGACGGAGAGACATCATCTGTCTCGCGACTGGGCGTGTTATCGATAGTTTGTCTCGTGGCGGGGCGGGTTATCGACGTCAGCAGTCGCCCTGTCAATCATATCGTACCGTCACGTTCACAGTCAACAGAAAACAATCGCATTTAAAAAAAAAAAAAAAAGGGGGGGGGGTCTATATATAACGGAACATAGGTTGTAGTTTTTTCGCTCTCTACAAAATTATGCAATTTACAATATCCCATTCCTGCCAAAAAGCACACTGTATCATATATATCTTATAGATTCTGGAATATTGATAGAATGTACGAGTGTGGGATAGGGCCGGAAATTTCATCGAGCATAGTCTAGGACGAGGTTTTGCCGATCTTGTTACAGAGGTAAAATTTCCCTATCCCACACGAGTAAATAATGAAGAATAATTTTTCTCACATTTTACACAGCTGAGTGCATTGATATCTAGTAGCTTTGAGGAAATTAAAATAATATTGAAATCCTCGCATAATCTTCAATGCAAAAACTACACAGGCAGAAAGAGCATGGCAAAAAATGGTGTATACTGAATAATGTGCGTATAAATCTTGACAAATGTAGTACGACTATTTTAACGGTTGGAAATATTTTTGGCAGAAAAGAAGGTAAAATGTAAATATAAAAATAATTTTCATTTTTGAAAATACATAATGGTATCAACAGCAACGCTTCACGCCAGCATACTCAGTTCATGTCCTCGCGTATTTTCAAAACTGTAAATTATTTCTAAAATATTTGCACCTTTACAAATTGTAATAATAGCCATTTCCTCGTGTTGTAAACAATCTTGAGAAATATATCACGTCTCTTTTAACGACTAGGAACTCTGACAGAAAGTAGAATGTGAATATAGAAATTTTGAAAATGCATGAGGGTATAAACTGCAACATCGGCACACTTTTCGAGAAGTGTTTTAAAAATGCACATGATAGAAAATAAATGGCGAAATGGCTTGTATACGTCAAATCGCATGAACATGAATTCGCGATTCGCGATTGCTTCTCGCAAAATGACGCGATAATTAATTCCTCTCGTATATTTAGGAATCTACAGTATACTGTAGTTTCCCCCAAAGCGTTACAGCCATGCTTGGCGGTTAGAAAACTTTTACCGTACTCATACTCAGCCATTTTTGTTTTGAGTACAACTCTGAGCAAACTCCGAAGCATACTCGAAAAATCTTGAGCATGTACTCCATTTGAGTGAGAATAATCTTATAAAAGTTTTATAACCTTCACTTTTAAGTATGAGTACGATTTCGAGCACGGAGTTTGATTTTGAGTGTGAAAACGGGCTCAAAAAAGTTTGATAATCGCCAGGCTCGGATAACGTCCCTTGTATACCTATATTATGGGGCGCCAAGTCAAAAAGTATCTCGCCGTGAACCACTACAGCATGCTGGAGTACAGTATAGTATGTTCATTTTAATGGCTGGGAATTCTGCCACAAATAAAAAAAATAATGTAAATATATAAGAAATGATTTCATTTTTGAAAATACATGAAGGTATGAACTTGCAACACTTCACGTCATTATATTTTTCACTAAGCGCCAGGACGTGAAGTATGTTCGTGAGTTCAGCGTCGCCGTAGTTTCATGCCCTCGTGTATTTTCATAAATGCAATTTATTTCTTTAAAAAATACAGAGATATTTCTTTTCACGAAAGATATTTATCTTTCATCTCTTTCACATGGAAAGATATATTTCATCCATAGAGTAGAGGGGTCCATCATGAGTAACTCTATGTGGGATAAGGACATCTCACCCTCGGAAGTGACTATTTCTGTCAAGGACGAGGTTCGTCGATTCAGCCCTGAGGGTCAGATTTCCCGGGATTATATTTCTCCCATTACTTGTGAGATTACATTGATTGATTCTGAAAAGGTTAGATGAAACAGAATCATTAAATTCCTTTGTTAATTTTGTCGTTAAAATTTCGAAATTAACACAAGAGTCAAAAAGTGCAAATCCAAAGTCCTAGAAATTGAAACGCTGTTCCCAGAAGAAGAAAAAAAACTCTTTATCGTGGTAAGATATAGGTGTAGACGTTTCTTTAGGATGAAGATCTCTTTTGAAATCACCAGAGATGTTTAACCAGTATTCATCTTCGCTAGTCCAGGATAACGGATCGGAATCCTCGATGATGACCAATATTGGACTTGATAAGAAATACTAAAATGGTAACATAGAAATACTATTTCGCTGAAATTATAAGAGGTACAAGTTTTATCGTCATACTTGTCAGTTATTCACGTTTCGGTTGAAAAATGATGGGCCTTTATCGCTCAATTTTATTCACGATGAAACTCAAGACAAGTCAAGTTGTGTAATAAGTTTTATGTAATATGCAGTCAATCAAAATTATATTTTTTCTCGTAAATATGCAAGAGCTTGAAACAATATATTGGGAAGAAGTTGTACATTTCGACAAATTGTAATCAAGGGTGCTGTGGTGTAAAGAAAGAGAAGATGGACTTCCGGTTCAGAGAGAATTCATTCAAACACTGCTAGAATTAACGAGGGAAAGAGACGCCTCTCTACGTTAAAGAGTAAAAGTTTTTCATGTAGAAGATATCTTTATAGAATCGAGATATATCTTTCTAAAGTAAAGATATCTCTTTCAAAAGAAATCTAAGTAGATACCTCTCCAAGTTAGAAGTATGTCTTTTTAACTTAGAATGACATCTTTTTTAAAAACTAAGAAAGATACGATGCAACAATTGACGAAGATGTCTCTTTGACTAAGTAATATCCACAGGCACTTGACGTTTTTTAAAAATATCTAAAATAAAATGTAAACATGATATTATGTAATTATATGTTATATAATTTTTTATTATAGATATTTTTAAAAAACGTGTAGTGTCTGTGGTAATGTGTCTAATACTAGCATGCAGGTACGAATATGCTCAAACCGGACAGTCCCGGAAAGAGTACACACGCACACAAACCGAGATTTTAATATACTTTGATATTTGTCAAATTGATGCAACATGTGCTCCGTATCGCGCGGAACTAAGGGTCCCGTACATCAAGGTCTTGTCCGACAGACCGTGACTCGCAACCATTTTAGAATTCCCATGGTAGTTTACCTCTGACCTAGCTTACAGTTGACTTCATAGCTCACAAGGTGAATCCCCAGACTATGTAACTGCAGAGTCGTGCACAAACAATTGTTTTCTTTGATTTGTTTGACAGGTAAATTGAATAATACAAACACCCGTGCATTCTCTGAGAAATTGTCCACTGTTCCTAGACCAATAATATTCTCACATGTATTAGGGACCGGTCAATATCTTTTTTTTGGGGGGGGGGGGGGGTCACGGTTGGGATCGGTGCAAAAAGCAATAGGACACATATTTATTTTGACTTACATACTGATAGGACTCCAATTTTTTTTTTTTAATTTTCAACACTGATAGGACAGCTATATTTTTTTGCAAATGTATCAATGAACAAAAAATATTATAATATATTTTAAACTTTTGATCCAACTATCTTACAAACAATAATACTGAATTGTATGCATGCTTTATTTCATGTCCAAGTTGAACATACTGGAGACAATTTGCAATAAAATACAGGAACTTTGAAAATTTTTAATATCAAAACATGTAATTAAAAATCACAAAATAAGTATTCAGCTGTGAATAAAATTGCGAAAATTACATGTAAGTTGTGTATGGAGTATGGAGAATAATCATAGAAAATAAAAATGGTGTATCATGTTGGTCATAAACTTGAAGGATACAGACCAGAATTTAACTAAAGTCTAAACACATAATTTGATAGTTTGTTTCATACCTATTGTTAGGCCATTCTTGGCACAGTGATTTTGACTACGGATAACTCCGTTTACCTGATCAAGATATAGAGCTCACGGAGGGTGTGACCGGTCGACAGGGAATGCCTACTTCTCCGAGGCACCTGATCCAACCTCTGGTATATCCAGGGGTCCGTGTTTGCCAAACTCTTTATTTTGTATTACTTATAGGAGTTATGAGATTGATCACTGTTCGTTATCTTCACCTTTCCATAGAAAATACTGAGATGTGAAAAATACTTGCAAGTACATGAGACAACAATTAGTAAAACAGTAATTAAAAAATATGCAAAATATAGCCCTTTAAACAGCAATTTAACCCAAAAAATTAGATGGAAATAATGAGATTTTTGTCTTCACTAGACGAACAAAAAGTTTCACAGGAACTTGAATCCCTCAGCTGATATAACATTTCAAGTGATGATTATGAAGAACTCCAGAGATTTTTAAAATGAAGTAAAAATGTTGATTAATCATACAAATATATCTATTTATTTATTAGATAGGACACACACTTTTTAAAAAAAAGTTTACATCTGATATTGGACAGCGACTTCTTTTGTATTCTTAGAAGATAGGACATGGGGATTTTACAAAATGGAAATATGGAATGCACCGGTCCCCCACCCCCACCCCCACCCCTAAAGAGGACCTTCACAAAATAAATTTAGAAATCTTTTTTCTTGATTTGGATGTCTCCTTTAAAGACACGGAAAAGCTGTATGAATTTTCTATAATGTTCATCAAAATTTAGTATACTAAACGTACATAGATTTTATGATACATTTATACAGACTAGCGGAGAATAGATTTATTTCTCTATTTCAGAGACCAAACAGGGCACAGGAAGCATTACATACGCCAGGAAAGAAAACCCAAAGACAGAGTTAACATTTAAACACAGTGACATACACACATGAGTTCAGGACAAAATTACATTGGACAAGAAGGACTGTTGATTGTTTGTCTGTTTGAAGTCCCGTCGAAAAAGTTCACTCGTGTTGGACAAGAAGGAAGGAGTCATTGCACATCATAAGGTTATAATTGAAGTGAACACATGGAACTCATCTTTAAGCTGAATAACTTGTTTTATGTATAAATATTTTCGTTTAATACAATCCGTTTATTAAAATATCTATAAACATATCTGCAAATAAGTATTGCACATACACATATATACAATATATGGTAACAGATTCTTACAAATAGAATATTCTGTCTATAAAAGATATTTACTCCAATATCGCAATCGTCCATTTATATAATGGTTTTAAATCAATGTGAAAATATTATCACAATATCTGTGAATGGGCAAACATATAATATTCTGCAGAGGGTTGGATATCGTGTGCATTAATATATAGCTAATGAATATTTTATTTACAAGCCAAATTAGTTTAAAACATTATCGGAAAATATGAAACCAGAATTGAATATTTGTCTTAACTGTAGCTCATAACTCTCATTCAAATAACAATAACTTTGACGTATTTGCAGCCAGGCCTACTCTAGGGCGATTTTATACAAAGATAAATATTGTGAATTTTCAGAATCTATGATTTATACCTTTGACATAAACATGACCCGATGCCTTCAGATCATAAGGTCAGGTGCAAATGTCTGTCTGGGGTCTGTTGGTTTAAAGTCCACTTCCATTTCTCACATTTTCATGAAAATCTATTTCAGGTAAACAGAGAAGCACACGCTTTTGTGAAATCAACAGTTCTAGTTCATTTATCTTCACTCACACCATCCATCAGTGGTACACGAGGTACAATAAATAATAAAAGATAATGGTAAGTCGTCTTAATGAATCGTGAATATACAAAAAAACTAATAGCAATAAAAAAGAAAAGAAAATTCAAGAAATATACATACTATAGCCATACACACAAAGGAAAAGAAAAAGTAAGAGATATAAGTTATGGAGGACAGACTGCATCATAAATTTTAGTTATGAAGAGACAGAGATTTTTCAACAAAATCTGGGATGTCAACATCCACCACACTATTGAGCTTGTGTTCCATAGTAACGCTTTCATACTCTACATATACCATAAACAATAAACAAAAATAAACATATACCATCTGTACTAAGAAATAAAATTAGATACACAATTCGAAATTCATTTATTTCTGCCCCTTCCCCCTCTCTCACACACTCTCTCGTGTCTCTCTGGTATTTTTTGAAAACAAAAAAGTAGCCTTTTTCTGGTAGCTTTGAAATCGAAAAAGTTCGTGATCTGCCTCGAATCTTTTGATCTGGCATGTTTTAAAAAGAGAGACAGCCTACAATGTCTTAGTGGGACTGAATATTGTCCTGGAAAACATATGTGATTCCTCTTAAACACGACCTGTCATCAACATTTCATTAAAATGATTTTAACTGAATCCATCATCTCCAGTAAATATCATCTTTTTACAGATGGCGGGAACTGATACCGTTCGTCTAACGCTCCGTGTTATAAATAGAGCTTTTATGGACACGCGATATTTGTTGATGTCTGAAAGGTCTTCCTTTTTTTGATTTGAGTCAAATTGTAATTTCCTCCAAGATACATTTGTTTGTATCTATTTTTAATTCTTAATCACGTTTTCTCCCACCGTGGTCTTTATTTCAAGAAGCAGTGTTTCTACAAGGCATTTAATTTGACCTGTATTTTGTCTAATTTGAAATATGGTCATGTGGATTGCTGACAGCTGGGACCGAACATTTTATAGATTTAATGCAAATTATGAGGATGAAAAATGTTGTATATATGTATTTATTTCATAGAAATAATAATGTATATCTCATTTTATTTCGCTTCTGGTTGACTTACCGCGGTATCTAATGTGACTGAAAAACGCCTCACTTCACATCCCAAACTGATGTTCTCGAGTCCGCTCAAACGCCTCACATCAAAACCACACCACCCCATCAATAATTTAAAACTAAACCTCGCAGTAATGTTTTGAGGTCACGCATTAAGACCATCATAGATAATCTTCACCCGAAGCTATTGATAAATGTATCATTTCATAATGTCTAAATAAATCTAGTTTTTACTATGAACAGAGAGGACATTTACAAATAAAATGCCAAAATTTGATGTCGATAAAAACCGACATGCATTGATATCATATTATGTCTGACAATTCACACGTGTAGCTAATAAAGCGCTTCCCCACGGCTTACAAAATGCCATCTCCTCCTGCAAAGAACATAGACAGGAGTGATTCATTCTCAAGATAAAAAAATATATATCTAAGCTGTAACGTGTAAAACGAGAGGAGAAAATTTGCAAGCATCCGTGCAAAGTTCTGCAAAAATCAGATAAATTTTTGACATGGAAGCGAATAGGACTGTGAACTCTTGAGTCAGCATCGCTGAGACTTCAGCGAGATGACGCGACTCGAATCTTTAAAAAATGTTGCTCCAGTACGAATTCTGCTAGTTACGTCTTCATTTCTAATTAACCCACAGTGCCCCTTTTTGTGTTGATCTGACAAGTGATGCTTCAAAGACGGGCGAGATTCACGCAACACTTAGCTCCGACGGATATTCGATATATTTGTCTGTGTGCTTGACAGCAAATTCCGACAATCTGCCTCAAAAATGTGGCAAGTGACGGACAATTTGTTAGTTATCGTTATGCATAGTTTCAATCATTAAGATATCTTGAGGTTATCGTTTGAAAGCCTGATTTCGGTAAAAATGTATGACAAGTTACTGAAGTTAGACAAGGGAGATATTCGCGAATACAGTTGGAAGATTCTTCTGTCATCAGCATCATTGAAATTCTACTTGTGTCAATTAAACTGTTCAAAATGGCCACCGGTGGTGACCGCGTGTAAATATTTCTACGACCTCGCGTCTAATTAATCGTGCATCAAACTGCATCAAACAACCCGAATATCATATCTTCATTAATCACTGATATTTGTCAGGAAGCAGCGGTAACAGATACCAGAAATGTATACGAGGTCATAGAAGAAAATGTGCGAAAATGTCACTGTCCTAGTAAATCCTAGTTTCCGGTGGCGTTCGATGCGCGTGTCCAAGACGCGTTATCAATCATGTGCAGTCTAATTAGGGGATAACGTGATTTTAGATGTTGCCAGTATTATCTTCATTGTCAATTAAATGCACAAGTCTCACGGTGGATCTCTTGCTCGGCAGACACAGGTATTGATGTCCGGGGCAAAATTAGCATGTCACGTGGATCCAATCAAACAGTGAACTTCTGTGTTTATCTCGCTATCATCTGACGAGATAACGGTGTCTTAAGTAACAACAAATATTACCAATTTCACTTGCAGCGTCTAATGACATGTGTAATGAAATTTGCAGATATAAGAATTTGTAAAAAAGGTGCCATCATTATTTTCTCTATCGATAAAAGCGCCTTTTCGTTTCTTTGTGAAAAGAAATTTCTATTTGCCAGCCATTCTGAATCTGTTTACCTACGCTATTACAAAGGAACCAGATCGCTTCCTGGCGGTATAGTTAGTGTATTGGAAAACAATTAGAAAAAGCAAGGTTGACTCATCGGCCTATTGAAATGTCAGATTATGAACGCCGAACAGAGCCCGCAATATTTACAATCTCTTATCAATATTGCTTAATCGAATTCTAAATACATACTTTAACAAAAGTGACATTCGAAATAGTGCCAAGATAACGAAAGGGTACACTTCATTGCTAGGTCTTACGTGAATCTTGACATTTCGTCAATTTTCACCCCCTATAGATTGGCGTAACTCACGCACGTCGTAATCTTGTGACTAAAGGGTATGTCACATCGACTGTCATACATAGATACATCATTTTGTTGGGAGAGAGAGAGGGGGTGGTTGTTTTTAAATGCATTTCGATAATTTTTTTGATAATTATGGATGGTTTGTTTGGAGGTTTTTTTGGGGGGGTGGGGTGGGGTCTTTAAAATTTGTTTTTGCTATCTATTATAAAGTTTCAACTTTAAAGAATACCCTCCTTCAACATGTCAAAGGCCAGAAAATATCGAATTATATTCCATTTCATTTATCTTTCAGTTGATTATATGACAAATCAATCTTGAACTTATTTTCACCATCAAGATCAAAATAATAAAACACGTTGTCTATTGATGTTTTTTTAAAGTATCACATTTTGCAGTGCTCAATCTGATAAAAATAAGATCTTTGACTCGCTGTGGTAATTTTATGTCGCTATATGATATTACCGGAGCGGATCAAAGTTCTGATTTTAATCAGATTGTGCAATGCTTTGAATTACATGACAAAAAGACACACCAAGGCAACATGATCGACAGATTGCAACAAATCAGGTTTCATGATTGAGTTTACAGTAAAACTCATTTTGTTGCCTTGTGAGAGAAAAAAAAAGATAATATGATATAATTGTCACTGATGAGACCCACCAAATATTCTTAACTTTTATAGAAGATACACCAAAATCATGTCGACGTTTGAAGAATATTTTTGGAGATGCGCGAGGTTCGGTGCATGCGTTGATAACGTGAAATAAGAGCAGGCTTCACGTGGTCTTGTCTGTTGCTGTTCATTAGGGAATACTGTTGCTATGATTTATCTAACTGCCATGCTATAAGTTGCTTAGTGTAAGAAATTCTTGCAGGGTTTTTTATAAAATGATAAACAGGGGAAATGAAAACTACAGCCCACATCGCTTTAAACAATTGACCAGAATATATATATGTTAGAATCGTATTGAATTAAGTCATGGTGTGAATGAATCACTCTGTCAATATATTAACACACACTGTCAACAATACTACGGGGAGATATTAACACGTCATGGGGTTTTACTAGCGCCACCTACCGTAATGGAATTAACCTTATATAATACATCTTTTATAATCGGAAGTCAAATCAAACAAAATTAGTTTAAATTAACTGGTTAAGTTGACACGAGGGTATATTGGGTTTGATATACCATGTAATTATAAATTTACATTAAAAGTGCCCGCCAAGCATGCGTCACCATCGCTGTAAGAGGTATCGCACGCCGTCTACCGGTGAAAAGATCAAACAAAATGTGTCACAATCTAGCGGAATTGCTGCCAACAGACCCGTAGAAACTGGGGTTCGGGGAAGGGGTGGGCCATCCAAATTTTCAATTTTTAAAAGAAGAAAAAAAACCTTTTTGGCCAGAGCGTGTTCACCACATTTGACACTACATTTTATGGGCCGGTGAGATCTGGCCAAAACTGGATATTGAAAGAGGATGGACAAGGTTTGTGCTTGATATGGTTTTACAGAGGAAACAAAGATTGGTTTAGATATTTTCCAAAATCGCTCACTCGTAAGAAATACTCTGAAACCACAAAGCAAACGAAAGGTCAAATTTTCCCTGTTGTATATAAATATTTTGTTTTTGTTGGTAAGATGGATAGAAAATTGCGAATGGAAGTAGTAAGATACCGTTAGCTCTGCTGTTAATAATTAATAGCCAATAATCCATTTTTTGCAAACGAACATTTTATTGCCAGTTTAACGGGATTTTAAGCCTACAAATTAGAAATTAATCAATTATATATAAGTTGTTCCCATTAATTGAGCATAACGAAGTAATGTTTCATTTTGTTGTAAACGGTTCAGAAGGTCTCTACTTTTCGATATTGCACCTGATACAATTTTGGTCATCAAGTTTGACACGTGCTTTTTAATCCTTTCACGCAGCCAAGAGTTGACAGCTTAACGTAACAGAGGGCCATGTATTACTTTAAAACATGACCGGTAATATGAAATCGGGTTTATATTTCTCCAACACGTGCACCTGTGTGTCAAACGTTTTGCTGTTGACAAGTAAGGTGAGATATTAATCACAGAAAACAGAAAGTGTACGAACAAGTCAATGCGCAAACCAAAATAGATTTCAGGGACATGATTTATTTAAAATGATTTTTTGCGATAATAATTCTGAAATAAATCATTTGTTGGAAAAAGATGTTTAACGTCCACGCATCTAATGACCGATGAACTGTGATTATTAAAGAAAATAACTGAATATTAAATAATTTTGATAAGCCAGGACTAGAGATAATAATTTTGTTGTACTATTCTTATACAAAAATAAATAAATAGATGAATAAAACTAAAGAATAAAAAAAACAAGAAACCACTCCCCAAAGATCCTTTCAGTAGCGACATATTAATACCGGAGCGGATCAAAGATCTCATTTTAATCAGATTGATCTACGACTACGTGTATTTTTGGGAACGATCATTAGTCAAGTAATCGATGAACCCATGGACAATAGATATATTAACACTGGTTTTGTGATGATAAAGAATAAAGAAAAATCTGTATGTCATTTTAAAAAACCGTAATATGTCAAATTACTTTAAACGCGTATCTATAAACGGCTGTCTGTTGCTGCATTTACAGCGACATAAAACAGAATAAACAATAACCCATTTACATTTTATCATTCACGGATCGTTTCAGAATACATGAGATATTTCAATATACACAATTCACATCACAATACAATACGGCAGAAAGGAATAATGGAATTTGTAGGAAATTAACCGTGGATCTTTAGATAAATAAGATGGAAACAGGTGTTCTGACAGTTCACCATCTTTTTTTCTTTTTTGCCCGATAGTTTATATATACCCAATTATCACATCACGTATTCAAGCACGAGTTCAGGGAAAGATTGTAATGGGACAACGAAGTGTGTCGTGTTATATAGGGTAGCAGCTCGCCGTAGTTGGAAGTAGATCAAAAAAGCTTGCACACAGTGTCGAAGTGTAAACGTACTGCGTCCGGGATCAGTCCACAGACCACTTTTACAGGATGGTCAAATGCAACAATTTATAATCTGCAAGTCTTATTGCTAATTTGACTTCAGGGGTTCTGCCTTTGGTTACCTAATTTCATTAAAGGAAACAAAAAAAGCAATACCTGGTAGTTAATGTGCAGAGCCACGTAAAATGTTCGCACCTGTTTCTCACTGGTAGAGCGACAGACTGAAAATTTGAAACACCAGAGGGCCCTGCTCTCCACTGTGCGAATGAAAGTAGGGGATATACTAGATATTTCAAACGTTCAGCTCGGGACTGAAGACTACATGAAGTCTATTGCAAAACGTAGCATTTCGGTCCATGTACTAGTGTGTCAGACAAAATGTGTTATACATTGTCACGTCATCCATAGATGCAACAATCGAGTTATTACATATAGCGAGCAGACCAGCGGTATGACGAGCTTCATTTCTCTGTCCCTGTGCAGCTCAGTGGTGGAGCGTTCGCTTCGTAACTGGAGGTCGTGAGTTCGAGCCCCGCTCGTGCAATGACCGCGTCAAACATCTAGGTAGTGATTGCTCCTTTGCCAAACGCTTGCCAATTAGAAGCGAAAATCACGGGTCCTTCGGATAGGTGTTGCGGCAGGCGTTGGCACGTTAAAGAATCCTCGAAGCTACGGCTATGGGTGCAAGCATAGGTCTAAAATTGTAATACTTCACCAATTTCAATATGAGTGGAAAATTATCGAAGGGATGTAAAACAAACAAAAACATGGGGTTGATAAAGTGAGAGACCCGCCACTTTAACTTGAGTGGTCAGTCAATATACCTGTTTTACATTCTCGGGTCCTTAAATTACATACGTTCCGTAAGTTTCCGTAATATTTGGAACACTCCACGACTATGCTAGTGCACATCAAGCCCTGTTACGATATTTTTCCAGATACTGACTTCTTAAAAAACACAAAACAAAAAGCCCCAAACAGGCAAATTAATTTAACATGCACATTCTCCGAGTGCACACCTTCATTGTATCGCATGCTGTTGAATTTAATTTTGATCATTCTCTATCTATAAAACACCTGATTTATTTATTTTTATTTACTTCTAGCGCTTTATTCCCCATGTGTGAAACACGTCATCATTAACATGTGCTCCGTATATTCCCAATCTGTAAAACACTTCATATCATTCATTGTTGACTTGTACATTTTCTGTGTCTGGATTTATTTTGACTGAATCATCGTACATTATCACTGAGTATGTATATTTTGTTTGAATTCGAATGTTCGGGTTCGAATCCCTGTCTGGACCATTGCATTTTCTCTCTTCCAGTTTAGTTAATGGGGAAATGTGGTGGTCAGACGGGTTTGATCGCCGATGGCCAGATAGCTCAGTCAATAGAACCTCCAGGGGCCCTAGGTTCGAATCTCGATCTGGTTCGTTGCAGTTTCTCCTTTCCTGTTACAAGTATGATATTTAGTCTGGATCATTCCGACGTTTGTGTATACGCCGACTCTCCACAAACGTCTAGACGCTTTCTATCATTTTCTCACCAGAGGGCGCGCTACGCAAGCTTCACTTTCGTGTTGTGGAGCGTAGCGTAACGCCCTCTGGTGAGAGATTGGCTTTCTATAGGAAAAGTAGTCTCCATCAACCAGACGCTCGGCTGTCTCCATAATTCTCCGACGAGCAAAGGTTTGCATCTGGTTGAACAAGACTATAGGAAGAAATAGTCTGGATCCCCGTCGGGGATTCGTCGTATACCTAAACGTCGGAATGGATGACTATTATGATATTGTTTTTATAGCTCGGCACCAACCATTTCAACTTGTTGAATGGGGCTATTGCTACATGTAGTTTATTAGAAATCCTCTATGTAATATAGGGAATACAGGGAGAATTGAAGTTAACATTACAGGGCTGTTCTGACACGGGTTTTCAAACTGTACATGCGTTTCTGCAGATTAATGTTTTCATTTCTGTGGGATTAATGTGATTGGTTTTCTAAATTAATCTAATATGTACTTAATTTGGTATTGAAGTTATATAATCTCTAGAAATAAATCAAGCGTAAAACATTTTCAGAAATTGTAATGAGGTGGCAGCAATCGAAACTCCTCGAATGTCTCGCGCACTCAACATAGATCTATGTCGAGTGCGCGAGACATTCGAGGAGTTCCGATTGAGGTAGCAGGGGACAATTTTGCACAATAGGCCCGGAAATGGAAATACCCCATATTTGAAGTGATATTACATGTGTAAAAATATATACAATAATTTTAGGATACATGTCAGATGTAGCTGAGTGCTTAATACAAATGTTGATATACAACATGTAGGTGTCACCATGATTCCTAGCATACAGATGGGTGCAAATACGAAACTACGACACGTGGTCAGTTGCTGAAGAAATTCCGGTGAAAACATGCATGGACCAGCAAAAGGTCTGTAGCTGAGAGGGAAGGTGGGTGGCCCCATATAAAAGGTAGATTTTTAAGAAGGACAGGCAGGGTTCTTGATTGCGCAGTGTCTAAATCTCGACGCTTGGTACTGTGATGGTGTGGGGGTGAAACGGATTAGCCCAAATGAGAGAAAATCAGAGCAAGAAAGGGACACCTGCTCAGAGCATGTTTTGTGCACCAGTATGTATAGATTATATATAATTTAGGGTCATTATTTATTAACCACACCAATACGAAATACAAGTACTGACATAAAAGGGAAATATGATTTTTCATTAGTCTGTCATAATCCAATCTAATTGAAATTAGATGTTGGATCCGCTTGCATACTCGCTACACAAACATCTAAAAACATCCCATAGAGGGTCACGTCAGAGGTCAAATTCGGTATCACTCTAGACTTATCGGCTTCAACAAACATTCAATGATTTTGCCAGCGGTGATTTCATTGGTCAATCGAATTTGACCTCTGACGTGACCCTCTACGGGATGTTGTTAGATGTTTGTGTAGCGAGTATGCGAGCGGATCCAACATCTAATTTTAATTAGATTGGTCATAATCTGACTTTGATGTATACCCCCTACCCACATGTTTCAGAACCAAAGAAACTGTCCCCTGCCACCTGAACATTAGAACTGTCAATTTGTACAGTGTTTGTTTCGGATTCAATTTCTTTCATTTATATATTATGGTTTTTTATATATATATATCTGTTTATCTATTCGTGAAATACAAAAAGGGTGTACAATGCTTAGTGGATTCAAGAATAATTTGCGGATTCACACAACTAGTAATAAATTCAAGTGGTCTTGAGGTGATAAGGGGAGTTGAATCCAGAAAACTCCAACAAATGTCCATTAAACAGTTAAAGGGGCATTACATGCCATTCTGTCGTCAAAAATTGAATTCGATGAAAATTGCTCTACATTATATATTTCAGTAATAACAGTAGTATTTCATTTTTTCAAACACTTTTTAACCTCAAAACAGGCACATGAATATATGATTTTGGTGATTAAATAATGATTGTTTTGAAAGACAATAATTCTTCCTTATAGATTTCTTTACACTAAAAGTGGTTATCTAACGTAGTTTTATTAGCTATAGGTTTCTCTTGTTTTGTACAAAATGAATACTTTTATTAGTCATCAATATATATTCCTATGCCATTGAGAGATTTTGAGGGGGGGGGGGATGGTTGTTATCACTTTCACAGCTAATACCCACAATTACATGTAACTCTTAATCGTCCTGAAGAGATAGACACAGTGGTCCGATCTATAATTAATAATAAGACTGCATGATTTCTCTTATTTTCTGCGGCCTGACATCTTTGATGCTGCGTGAAGTTGTTTTGATTTTGTTTGTTTGTTTGTTTTAGTTTTTTTTTTTTTTTTTTGTTTTGTTTTTTTTTGTTTTTTTTTTTGGTTTTTGGTCTTTATCTGAATGGCTGTACATTTTAATATCTCAGATCATCAGATGTAATCATGATTTGCCTAATGCAAGCAATAAATTTATGATATGTGTGACCAATTGGTTTGCGCGAATAACATTGCTTGTAATTATCAGGTGATGACGTAATACACAGAGAGGATTATTAAATCTGTAATTTGGAGATGTAATTTTAGATATCAGTTACCATTACGCCCCCTAACTTCCGTCACGTTGTTGTTGGTGGTTTAGCGGTAACCTTACGAGGTTTTCAATTATTAAAATATTATACATTGTAGCATAGCACTGCCAAAACTATGAAAATCTTTATCGAGGAAGCAATCGAATTACAATTTCACGCCAAATCTCATAATTTCAAAAGCGATCACGGTGGCTGTGTAAATGACCGGTAACAGCTGTTAAGGGAACCACATCCTTTGTGAGAAGGGTATCAATACTGTATGTTAATGACGGAGCAGAGCGATAAAACAGCGATATCCGCACCTCATAAAGAACAGATAAAGAATAATAACTAAATATTACAAACTAATCTGATATCATATCAATTGAAAAAGACGCGTATTTTTCTTTGATTAATTGTGAATAATTGTATTAATTCTTTTGTTGTAGGAAATGAAGGTGCTCACCTCTTAACAGATTTTACCAGAAATGATTAAAACCATCTTGAGCGATGCTTTAGTTTCTATAATTCCACTACCGTGTAAAATATCTCAATGATCATAAAATACATGTTTAAGACTCCAATGATGTTTCTTCACACCTGCTTTTTCTTTAATGTTGAAGAAAAAAGTCTAAATGAGTCAGATCTTGGCTATCAATTACCATAAACATGGCCTGCTTAATCACATCGCCTAAAATATTACCCGTAATCCTCCAGAAATATGCTGCAAAGCTTAAAACTTCATTTTTCTGAGCAATTCCCTTAAGTGTGTTCTTGACGTTTAGCAAAATAAAAGACGTTCATCTAGAACGAAATACTTCTGTTAGGTAATTCCAACGTCCTTGCATATGGACATTGTTCATTTAAAAAAGTAGGAGGGAAAAATCTTTCTTTCATATTCTAAAAGTATTACATACTTGAAATCAATCTGTCATGCTCTTTAAAATTCCAATCATAAAAGTATATCAAATTAATAAAACTATACTATCAAAGTTCACAGATTCTTAAAATTCTAATTCTAATTATTCCTATAATACAAAAATGTGTTAACCAGTAATTAAAAAAAAATATTAAGAAAAATAAAATTGTTCGATTTTCGCTTTGATTTTATTCGTCTATAAATTTTGAAAATGATAACTCTTTTTTTTTTTTTATCTTTCTCTCCTTTCTATTTATGCAATGAAATATATGGTGTACAATTGATTGCTAAAATTGATAAACTACTGTTGACTGCATGTGGTTGAATACGTCATTGTGCAAATATCTCGGACCATGAGTAATGAAGTGACCAATTGAATAATGAATCGGGCAAGGGATTTAAATATCCTAACGGCAACAGCTTGAGGTGGTCTGTCTGCCGGTATAATTAAATAGATTTACTCAAGACGAACTATGTCTCCAAACAGATCGTTAGGGTCAACGATGCACTGAGATTGAATTTAAGGTCAACAAGTAATGCACAGCTATTGTTAACCTCTACCGCTGGAAGACATCGAAAATTAACTCACTTAATTTCTGATAGTGCAGCATCTTGAAGATGCTTCACTGGCAGCAGAAAGATTCGTAAATTTTGAGACTCTTCGGAAGTTAATTTCGATAAGTGCTATCTCTTGTATTCATTCTGTGCTTGAGTGTGCTAAAATTACAACCCGCTGACAAATTACTTTCTCCAAGCATCTCTCTGTCTTTGTCTGGTACTAATGGCTTCCGTGACAGATAATCCAAATCATGATTTGGCGATGTCCTCATACCTCCCTCACGTTCATTTCCATAATGGTCCGAATTATAGGATCTTAATTGTGATTGGGTGCGCCAATTAGTAATCGTAGTAATTTAGTTTTGGAATTAATTGGGCACTAAGCGTTTGAAGTTGACGCCAGGAACCGCTACGTAAGAAAGACAGTGATTAGAAGATCTGCTAATTGGAGGGTTAAGACGAATTTAATAAGAATTTCATTCAACACATCGGGTATTTTATTGATAGATTTACGGTTCTTTATCGGTGTTTAGCGATCTTTTCAAGGTGATTCAGAGAGAGAGACGAAGTGAGAGAGAGAGAGACGGAGAGAGAGACGAAATGAGAGAGGGAGAGAGAGAGAGAGTTCCGTACTGTTCATGTATAGAGCTGATCATTTTCAGTAATAATTTCAGATGCGTCTCACTCTATCCTTGCCACTGTGGTTTGCTCCGTTAAAAATTTGAAATAATACTATAAAATAGAAGCATTGTTTATGATTTATTTCAACGGGAACAAGCCCCTGTATGATTTGTCTGGAGTTCATAATGTTAATTCGACCTAGGGCTAAAATCTACCCAAGAATTATTGACTAAAAAAACATATAAAGGCATTCAATTTGACATATTTAAGGTAAGAATACGTTTTAGCGTACCGGAAAACAAATTTTTTGTTTCTGAAATTTCAAAGCCAAATGCCAGCAGATGCCATCAGAGTGATGGAACAACCGAATCTGCTGATGATTGATGGATCGTACAAGTTATTTACAAGACATTGGTGACATGCTGTTTGCTACTGTACACCGGTATCTTGTTTACATGTGCAAATATTTAGATGTCCAATGTGTTTGCCATTGATATCTGTACAAACTATGATGATAGCCATTTCCTCATACACTGTAGCTCTGAAGAATGCAAGTATGAATGTTGATAACTAAAATATCGTGCGCTGAGAGAAAGTGGAGTGTAAATATAAGAAATAAATTTCATTTTTGAAAATACATGAGAGTATGAACTGCAATGCTTCCCATCGGCACACTTCACACAAAATGCTTTACGCTTAACGTATGCCAGCGTGAAGCCTCGCGGCTCATACCCTGTCTTTTCAAATATGAAATTAATTTCTTTTAAAAATATACCGTATTAATAAAGTCGTGTTTAAGAATGAATTTCAAGTAACTGAAGAACATTTGATTGTTTTTGAATTAAGAAAAGTAATTGAAGTATTAAGCAATCGCATTTGTGAAAAACTGTGTAAATGTAATTGAAATCATTTGAAGAGATTGACATCATAATTGAAAGAATTCGATTACATTAAAGTACTTGAACACATGCCTAATAATGATATGGATCGAATACCTGCGTTGTTAGGTGACCGATATTAATATACAACAAAGAGAGGATCCCACTCCTATTTGTTCTACTTTCAGTTTAACAACCTTTCATCACTAATACGGTGCGATGTTTTTTTGTTTTTTTTTACTTAGAAGTCCTAAACATATAAGTTATTATTGGATCACAGGTGTTCAAACTATTCAACAAATTATAGAGAACTACCAGATGTCAGAATCATTCATATATATATTTATTTTGTGTATATGTTCCCCAATGACAAGTTAATAACACAAAATACCGAATTACTCATCTCTCTGTCTGTCTGTCTCTCTCTCTCTCATTCAATGCTTTTTAGGTCACCTGAGTAAACTCTTGAAATGATCTATTGCAATTGGTCAGCGGCCGTCGTCATCCGCCGTGTGTGAACTTTTTTAACTTCTTGATAACTACCATTTCAATTCTTTTCAAATTGAGTATGAAGCATATTTAGGACAAGGGGACATAATTATAAGGTTCAGGATTCCTGCTCCCTTGCGGCCTTAAGGGCGGGACAAAAACGGCCAGAAACTTATTAATTTTCAAAAATCTTCTTCTCTATAACCGCACATTTTTGTTAAAAACTAAATTCATAATGATGTAGAGCAGGAAGGCTTCTATTGCAACAAAAATTGGGCCTATTGCATAAAAGAAAAATTGTACGAGATAAGGTTATGATAAATTGTGTGTGATCAAGAGAAGACTACTTCTAAATTTATCTCGTGGGGATCCGGGTTAGAATAGGTCCTCTGTACCCTTCCCTCGTGATCCGGGTTAGAATAGGTCCTCTGTAACACCCCCCCCCCTCCCGGGGGGTGGATTCGGGTTAAATAGGTCCTCTATACCCCTTGCTTATCGTAAGAGAAAACTAAATGGGACGGTCCTTTGGATGAGGCCGCAAAAACCTAGGTTCCGTGTCACAGCAGGTGTGGCACGATAAAGGTCCCTGCTCAAAGGCCATAAGCGCCGAACATAGGCCTAAATTTTGCAGCCCTTCACCGAGAATGGTGACGTCTCCATGTGAGTAAAACAATATAAAATAAACCAATCGATCAAAATGTTTCTTTTCTATTATAAAACAGAGGTTGACCGATATATTTGTTCAAAGTTTAGTTGAACAAATTGTCCTTCCAAGTGTATTATTTACAAACATGTTATTGATCACTTTTTTTTTCTTTTTTTTTTTTTACAGTATTACCTTTGTAAACCTATACCTAATATGTATAAAAGGCACATTTGTCGAATTAGACTAATCTTCTCACAATCTTGAAATTGAAACAGGCTGGCATAACAACATGCTTAGAGAAATGAATTCTGTAAAAATGACATAGAGGACGAATACCATTCAGTACTAGGAACTTCGCCATGAATACATCAAAAAGTATTATTGGCAAAAACCATCTGTTTACAAATTTGTACAATTATTAAGTGTTCATAATGTACATGCACTTTGTAATTTTATAGGGATATTAAAAGTTAATCTCCGTCGTTTGGGTTTGTACACCGCCATACAATGCCACTTTTATGTATTGATGTATACATATTGTAACAATGATGTGATAAGATGTATAACTTAAAGACAGTAGTAGAGAGTAGTATATATGATATCTAATATATATAAATTGACATATGACAAATCTGACGCTGATAGTGTATACTATTTTGAAATCTATACATTGATACAGGACAGGTATAATACTATGATACTATATGATATTTGATATATACACAGACATATAAAAGGTGTGATTCCTGTGAACATGATTTTATTGTCATTAAATATTCATTGAATATTTCTTATTATCATTGAATGTCTTTTATTATTATTAAATATTTTTTATTATCATTGAGTATCTTTTATTGTTATTGAATATCTTTTATTATTATTGAATATTTTTTATTATCATTGAATATTTTTATTATTATTGAATATTTTTTATTATCATTGAATATCTTTTATTATTATTGAATATTTTTATTATCATTGAATATTTTTTTAGTATCATTGAATATTTTTTATTATTATTGAATATTTTTATTATCGTTGAATTTGTTTACTATCATTTAATATTTTTCATTACCATTGCTTTTTGAGGGTTTTTTTTTTAAAATAAAATTTTCGGAAGACAATACTTGAATTGTACTGAAATATTGAAGCATTTGTTTTATTGATTTATGAATCGTAGAATTCGAAAGACAATGTATTTCACGTTCATTATTGCTGATTATCATTACTGATTGCAATTGCAAATTAAAATAATTCTACAAGTTGCTTTTTTTCATTACATATATAAAATGGAGACAGTATTTTTCATTAGAAGGTATCAAGCAGTTTCTGTTTTGTGGAGAAATACTGCCATCTTGTCATCCATCACATTTTTCACAAACCCTTGACATATTGTCTAGGGACGATGACTGCAAAGTGTTGGAAAGGTCAAAGGTTGGAAAGATCAAAACAAAACATATACTCAATAGCAACACGTGGTGAATTACAAATTAAATGAAAAAGAAATGATATCAGATTTTATCAATAACACTCGCCTCTTTGTAACAGATATTAATGGCTTATGTTTCAAATACGATAAGAATTTAATCGAATATATTCCCGACTCGTTGATATTTATAATTAATGTGCAACATATGTATACACAAAAAAGATTACATTTCTGACATATCACCATTTATTTGATACAGTTATAATTTCACTGTTAGAAAACAGACACCTTCGATATAATGTTAGGAGGACTTTTTTTTTTACAGCGATGACGTTGCTGTCATGTTTGTGAATCCAGTACGTTTCCGATTTGACAAATACAATATGAGCACGATATTTACAACTATGTTATGTGTTTCAACTTTGAGTGTCGTTCTTCAAGCAATTTATAAACACGTTACTGACATAATAGGCATTGATTCATATATGAGCTGCGGAGGGTTAAAAAAAAAAAAGGTTTCCTGGAGGAGGGGGGGGGGGGGTATGTCTTGGTGGTGATTCCGTAGATTTAAAAGACTCGTGCACCATCTAGCGTTAATTTCGATAAGGACTATTCTTTGCACGCCCCCTAGCGTCAATTCTGTTACTGAGTCTGTTGATTAAGCGTTTGTTATGTAGTTGCAGCATGTTTTTGAAATTTATTTGTTCGTTTTGTATTGAAGTCATTTTTACCCTTTCTGTCGTCCATATTCTCTCCCCATTAAAATTATTCTGCTGGAGTGTTCTATTTCGTTAATTATTGACATCATCATGTTGACCTACAGTCAAAATTATGTTGAATGACATACAATTCAAAGACCAAGAGTTTCTTTTCTGTGCATAAAACAGTGGCGTAGCTTCCATTGAGGCAACCGAGGCAGCTGCAAACTCAAAAACACCTTTTACGTTGTTAAAATGTCGATAGCTTCGGGGGGGGGGGGGGGGGGGGGGCGCAGCCCCCCAGACCCCCGGCCTCGGTAATATTCGAACCCAAGCTACGCCTATGTAAAGCATTTGTTTAGTAGATAGTCACACAAACGTCTTGTACAACTGGACTAACAATTTCTTTAATGGGGTTAGTACCACAGTATTCTTCATCATTGAAGATGTCATAATATTCAAATCGAAGCTTAGAAGTACGTTGTTTTTTTTTCATTTTCAATAAATAATTTACAAGCATGGCGTGTTTGATTTTCTTCAGGGATAACTGGTATACAATATTTGTCCGTTTCAATATTCAATGAATGTTCACTTATTCTTAATTTTGTCAGTTGTGAGCGTTCACATTTTTTAACACTATTCGTGTAGTGTATATTCATCGTAATGTGAAATTATGTTTTAGGAACAGAAAGGTAATAAAAGAGCAAACAAAGGGGGGGGGGGTTTAGATTTTGACACCTTAAAGGGCATGGACACGATTTGAGCTTTAAAGAATGCTAATTTTATTTTTCCATTGATAATGTTTAGAATGCTTAAGTGAAGTATTTCTAATGGTCAGCAAAAATTTGAATGTCCGTTGTCGAGGTACAAGAGAGCTACAGAGCTCACAATTCTTTGTTATGTAATCAAGTCTAGTGTTGTGTTTTTGTTTAATTAGGTTAAATATAATAGTAGAAGTTTCATTTAAAGCAGATTTTTTTAACTTAATTCTGAATACAATTTTCTAGTGTTTGGCACATCTCATTTTGTTTTAAACATGCTATTTTCTATTAAGTAATCTATATGTAAACAAAAAAGCATGGCGCGAACCTTGTTTACATAATAAAGAATTTCATTTGTAACACAACAATTGAAATTCAAATCTTTGCTGACCATTAGAAATACATTAGTTAAACATTGTAAACATTATAAATGGAATAATAAAAATAAAAAAATATTTAGTTCAAGTCTTGTCCATGTCCCAAGGCACTGGTTTAAGTTTTTTCTTTTTTGAAAAAAAAAAATCGTTTTTGATGTTAAACATTAAAAATATTGACGAAACTAAAATTGCACCGTCAAGGTTTAGCCTTAACTCTGTGTTATATAAACAAGACCCGAGTCCTGTGTATGTTTACAAACAAACAAGTGAAATGTAAATTTTGTAATCTAAAGCATCCAAATATTGCGCAGACACAAATTCACCTTTTGAAGTGCACATTTTACCCAAAGAATACTTGAAAATGTTATACATATACTTAGATCGATAAACATAAATGCACCTTTTCAAAACTTTGTAAAGAATAGCGTATCTCCAGGCATATTTGTTTACACAACAAATGATGAACTCTCTATCACCAGATGCTGTCGTAATGCTAACCTTGATTTTTTGGTAAACGTTTTAAACACATTAGAATTTGATCATTAAAAGTGAAAATTCCGGGGGACATCGTGAATCAGTCCCTTTAACTTGAATGTTCATGATTTATACGATTTTTAGTCATCTCGAACTGCAAGTCTTTCTTTTTCATATTTCTGAAAAAATCATAGTATTTTTTATCAAGCATCATGTGATGGATTTTTTTCAAAAGCGAGAAATTACATGAGGCGAACAATTGATTTATTTAAAAAAAATACGTAATTCCAAGAAATTTGAGATTCCATAAGATATACTAAATTAATAAAAATACATTATGCACTTTCGCTATCAATCAATATGATGTTGGGAACGAGAAGATATGTGCCGGTCAGATTAATAAACGCATTTACTAGTTTATTCACAATTCCACACATATACATGTACCATAAATGAGATAAATTGTACAGCATCATAGTCGATATATATTCTTACATGACTTTAAATAGGGAGAAATACCTCACCCCTCACCCCGTGTATTCAGCTTTATGCCAGCGGATCTGCAATGCCAGCAAAAAAGCATCACAATACAGTCATTTTCATATACGATATAAGAAATTTGGTCCTCATTTTAACAATGTCATCTTTTAAAATTCCTTTTTGTTCCGAAAATAATGTAGAGGACGAGATTCATTTTTATTGCACAGTTCTTTGTACTTCGAATATCGATCAAAACTTTTTGAAAACACTGGATTTAACCAGATGTTATTAAGGTCAGATATGGATGTATTGTGCATGCTTCTTTCGAATTATCCTCACCAGGTTGCAAAGTATTTGTATTCTTCCTTTATGCGTAGACAGCCAGTTATTTTCAAAAATTAAGAATGTAAATTGTCTGTGTATGTATTTATGTATATATGGTAAATTAAGAGACATTGGGAAAAGTATATATTTAAGACGCTTATGAACTTGGTACACGGGTATTTACTTACATCATGGATGTATTTCTGATGTGTATATTTTCACGTATTTTCCCTTTATTTTTTAACGCTGTGCTTCTCAATTCAAGTTCAATTCAATTTATTTCGCTCAAACCATGCTAAACGGTACATGAGGTACAATAAATATAATACAAGGTACATGCAAGAAAAATCGTCAGAGGTTCATATATGGAATAATACAACTTTCTTAGATACCAGAGGGGAACATGGTATACAATGTATGTATAAATAAACATAATAGTAATACGTTTAAGGGGTAGCAGAAGAACAATTACGAAGAACAACAATCTCAAAAATGTGAGAAATAAAAGCACAGAGGTTTCTTAATATTTTCATATACATGTATTGAGTTGACAATAAATTAGAAAACTTCAGAACATTTGATCTTTCATAAAAAAAAATTGTCTATGTATTTTCCCCTTAATTTTCTTCTTTATGTACTGTATTTACGTTTTGTGTTTATTGAGGCACACAGACCCGATGGGCCGGGTGTTTTATTTATTTTTATACTGCCCATGAACATGGTGTATACACATGTCATTATAAATAAATAAATTACTTACTTATTCCAATGTGTGAAAAAAAAAAATCAGCCAGCCTTGTATGTGAATTTTATTGGGACCCGACACTCTCGAATACTAAATCATCTTTCGTACATTTAATGAAAAGGTGAATTGATAACAGCGAACTCCTATAAGGAATAAAAATTAATGACTTATGTGTATAAAGCATGCATTTGTATAGAGTGTATCGGAGGTTTTCTTGTTGAGACCCTTTAGGGTACATCTGAGTAGATTCTTGTGTTTTCAGGTTGACTATTTAAACTTTGGTGTGTCTTAATGTAAAGATTTTATTCTAAATATAAATAGTAAAAAAACAAAACAAACACCTTGTGTTCAATTCATTCCAAGTTCTTTGGGCGGAGTAGTGACCCCACTGGAGTTTATATTCCACGACGGATTTCAGCTGCTTAGTCTAGCTGTATAGTATTGTTTGCTCACACTGTGGTCGGTTTCAGTGGCTCAGTGGTTTCACTTCGTGACTGGGAGGTCGTAGGTTCGAACCTCACTCGTCGCTTCAAACGTAATACGTAGAGATAGGTAGTCACGGTCGGCACTTCGAGACCGGGGTCCCGTGTCTCGACAGTTGTTAACACGATAAAAAAGAACGGGGTCAAAATTTGTAGGCCTGGCTCATGACTTACTTCTGGTGACGTCGTTATATGAGTAAAAAGTTGTGTAATGGAATGTAACACGATACACAAAAACCAAACAACCGTTAGTAATGACGATAATTCAACATTATTTTTAAAAATGACATAATGTAAATAATATTAGCAAGAGTTATGAATTTGTGATAGACACATCTTGCAAATTACACAAAATCAATAAGTATAACGTACATTTAATGAATTACGGACATGTTGTCTGTAACGCCTGGTTAACTATAAACATACTTTACCTATGACAAAAGATAATTAATATTTCAATAACTCATCCCGCATCAAGCAAGCAACGGCATTATCAAATTTCTACATCGAGAAATAAAGTGGTGCTTCTCGGATGAAATCGATTTAAACACGAAGCTTCTGCTCACATATGTTGAATATATTTATGTGTGTTTGTTTTCTGTACCACTAGAGAATTGACAATTAGCAGTGAGGGTTCTTTAACGTGGCGCGGGGTCTCCATTTTAAGGCACCTCCCTTAAAATTTACCCAGATTAGATTAATTAATGAAAAGACATACCGCTTGTCAATCAGAGCTCAAGTACTCCTTGACATATTTGGCCAAGCTCGTCAACTGCATGCGCGGATCTAGAGGGGGGTTCGGGGGGGGGGGGGGGTCCGGATCCCCCCCCCCCCCTGGAATTTGCAAAGATAAAAAAAATTACAATATAATGATTTATAAGAAAAATGAGTTATATCACGGGTTCGATTTTATGTAAAGGTTCGACCCCCCCCCCCTGGAAAAAATTTCTGCATCCGCGCCTGAACTGCATGGACATCGTAGATCCGATATGTTGATACCAAATGACTGCATGTGTAACGACCCTTAATTCAATATACTACAAAAGTATAATTTCACTATCTAAAAAAATACGCATGGGTTAATAAAGACCCATCCAAAACTAAATATCTGAACGAAGACAGTCACAGTTAAATCGTATCTTGAAGAAAATATCGCCAAACTTTTCTAACAGAAATAGATGGCGACTTCAGCTATATGATTGACTTACACTGCATTTATTCACTAAACTGATGGGAATGGGCTGTGGGATTAGCCTATATGAGCCCTCTCCCTGATGACCCAACAGGATATGCACAAAATTGCATAACATATGTAATAAATTTGGAGTATACCTGTACATGTATATTTAAAAAAAACAAAACATATGTATAATATTTGCACATAGTAGGTTGCAAAGTATTTGTATTCTTCGTTAATGCGTAGACAGTCAGTTATTTTCAAAAATTAAGAATGTAAATTATGTGTATATGAGTATACTTATATGTATCAATGTCAAGATACATATGGTTTTATACTTTTCCCATTCAGGTCCGATGGACCGAGTGTTTGATTTAGTTTTACACTGTCTGTTAACATAAAGTTTGTGAATATACACATGTCACTATAAATGAATAAACTACTACTACTACTAGTACAATTTAGTGTAATATACAAGTATAGATATATACATGTATGTATAATTGATTGTACCGATTTCATACTTTCTTAAAATCATATGGTATAGATATAATATATTTGAAGATTGCCAAATCTCTTGGTAAGTGCAATAAATATGTAAATTTCTTATTTGTGTAAGATTTAAATGAAATTCAAATTAAAAATTTAAAGAAGGTGTTGCACGTCTCATGTTAATTTCCCTAAAGATCGATGGAGGAGTATCCCCGAATTTCAGAACAACTGCCTCCGTGAAACAAACTGTTGCTTTGAAATTTTGTTTCACGAGGGCAATTTTTGGTAAATTTAAAAAAATCGAAACGACTTCACTGGTATTATTTTCAACTTCACCTGTACGTTAATTTTCTTTAGTAATGTATGGTCTACTGCGTGGTTCAGTGGATAAGGTCGTCGACTCTTATATGTAAAGATGTTTTCTATTTTTAAGACGACCGGGTTCGACTCCCTCACGAACACATTTTTTTGTTGTTCATATTACGTTTTCCATTTAGATTTTTTTTCTTAATTGAAACACGCTTCTAGTTTTTATAAATGTTTCATGTCAAATCTCTGTTTATTACTATGTGCCGAGTTTGAAATAAGCTTCCAACCTGGACACTGTTTAGTTTGTTAATAGGACTCTCAGCAAACACGCCGAATACAGCATGCAATACCTGTGTTTTAATAGTCAAGGCTGACGAGAACTTGTATGTTTTTCTGAATGAAAGTTGTTGACAAAGGCATGGTACCTTTTACGAAAAACCGTTGTGAACTTTGCAAAGATTTGGAAGAAAAACTTTAAGGCCAAACAAGGTAAATAACCGCTAAACAGTTTGAGTTTATATGTATTCCTGTAGCAAATTGCTATGTTGAATCAATTTTTACAGGTGCATGTACTTCGAATAATGTTGAACTTTATTAATGCGTATTAAACTTCCCATATATTGTTTTGTGGCCAGAGTCGCGTACAGTTGCCCATTGTTGGTTGTAGAAAATAATACATACGAGTATAAGAGCTTTTGGACTGTAGTAGTATAGAACATTAAATATTTGATACATTCGTAACATGTAACCGTATACATTGTATCTGATATTCAAAAAAAAAAAAAAAAAGACAATATACTTTTCACGATTTCAAAAATTATATTTAGACTACATGTATAATGTATTGACACATAAAATGTATTAGGCTTGTCCCTAGTACTGGGGAATCCTTAAGGTATTTAAATGGCAAATACGCAATGAGTATAAATATGAATGAAGGTCAGTTCGACCTCACGAGTGCTGGCACGGAGCTCCGATTAGGGAAAATTTCCGCTTCGGTGCAACACCCTCTTTAAAATTAAAATTTAAATAAGATTTCCAAATAATAACATATTAGTGGATACGCTTGTAATTCAGAGTCTGAAATCAAAATAGTAATATTAATGATTTGCATCCTCACAGGGTGCATCATGATTATTACATTTGGAAGAGTCTGGCGAATGGTGGGGGAAAAGATCAGAATTCAAATTACTAGCATATTCTCCTAACTACCAATGTATAATATTGTACTTTCTAATACCAACATTAAAATACTCAATACTGATCCTACAAAAATAGCGTTATTTTTTTTTAAAAATAATTTTGAACGTTCTCTGGAAGATTATTAAATAATTGTGCAATAGATGGAAGAAAACTTTCCGTATACGTGACTGTTCTAATCTCTGAGGAATCTTAATAGGAATGAGACGGTATAAGTGTTGATTGGAATATAGGGTTCTAAAAGTTCTGGAAGATATTGAGGCGAATATAAAGAATAATACTAGATAACTAGTAATCCTAATTGTTCGCGAACAATACGTAAGATCGTAAATATCAAGTTAGCGGAACTCTCTTGTAAAGAAGTCCGGAAAAGCGTGTCGATCTTGGGCATTTTTTGTTTATTCAAACACGGCATCGGAAGACGATTTAACCCGTGCATTCCACAATTAAAAGCATTTTTAAATGAAAGGTATGTAAAAACGTCTGGATACAGGAAAAACGAACTCCTGAATTTAGCTCGTGAAGATATATGTTTTGACGCAAGCCCTTCTCAGCTTTGGAAATTTCCTGGCAGACAGCAGTGGGGGAAAATCCAACACATTTCCATTTAAGTCTATCATCTGTGGATATTTCTGCGTATTTTGTTTCTTTCTTGAATCATTAATACAGTATACTGCAATGCAATGATAGTGCACCATCTTGTTAAAATCAGGTGAATTGATCACGACAAAAGTTGGAGAACTGGTATTATTTACCAACATGCCCAAATTCTCGCATATTCTGGGTCTCGCGAGACTTTGAAAGGGAAAAGTAAAATTTAAAACCAAGACGGAAAAAGTAGTCGCGATATTGCGTACTAGAGGACTTTCCACCTTTTCATTGCTTTTTGACAATTTTCAACTTCAATACTTCTTCACTTTTATCGCCTAACCGGACAACGCCTAAATCCTAAGAAGAAAAAAAAGAAACCAAAAAAAAAAACCCAGTTCCGACGGTCACCCATCCAACTACTCGTCGAGATGAATGCTGCTTAACCTGCATCATGGCGACAGACTCTCTACCACAACACTAGACTGACTTGCTTAATAACGATTTGCAACTGACCAGGTGTAAAGGTGCACATTTTCCGTTCTCGGATGGAAAAAGGGGTGGCTTCGATTCCCTCGGTCAGTCTACCAGGACATGTGGAGTCGCCGCACGTACGGAGAATTCGATTTTCGCAATAGTTAGGGCGTAATACATTATCCTTTATTTGTTGGAGAAAACATGGTTTGTTTGGGTAAATCAGCTTGACAATGGTCCAATATAGAGAAACAAATTATCATACAGTAAAAAATACCATCGTGACACACTTTCGACCCAAATAAAAGCGAAAAAGTACGCATTCCCTTTTTCGCATTTAATGAAGTCGCGATTTATTTTTTCCACAAACGAAGTGTTATAAACATTACGACTTAACCCAAATTGATTGTTTTAAGCATCAATTTCATGTTCAATTCAATTTTCGCATTTGTTAAGGCATAAAAGAGTGCAAAGTGGCAGTTGGGTACAACACTAGTAATCCTAATTGTTCGCGAACAATTAGAGGACTTTCCACCTTTTCATTGCTTTTTCTTCACACTTTTCAAATTTTTAACTTCAATACTTCTTCACTTTTATCGCCTAACCGGACAACGCCTAAATCCTAAAAAAAAAAAAAATGTATTGTGCATGCTAATTTTAATAATTTATCTTCGCCAGGTTGCAAAGTATTTGTATTCTTCGTTGGTGCGTAGACAGTTATTGAGAATGTAAATTATGTGTATATGTATCAATGTCTACATACATACATACATAATGTCTGTGAATATACACATGTCACTATAAATAAATAAACTACTACTACTAGATTGTGAATTTTTCGTCTAGTACTAAAAAGACCCCATCCTAGTTCTTCATATAGACATGAACGAGAATAATTGTATCTTAAGCCAGTAATTATTCTAGCAGTTTCTACTTCAATGTCTTCTAATAGTTTGGCATCTCTTTCGGTGCAGTTGTCCCAAATAACATCAGCATATTCTAATAGAGGATGGATAAAAGAAAAATAGATATCAATAGTGAGAGACGATTTTACCTTGAATTTTAAAATTCTTCGTAAACTCAGTCTAATGATGTCTTTTCGTGAATTGTTTGGATATGTGTGTACTCGTCCATCTGAATGAAGTATAACATAAAGATGAGTGTGGGTCGCTGATGAAATATAATTATTACGCTTTTCTAATAACATATTAAAACATTGAGAGCACCCAACAAAAAATAGGTAGATTAATCTCTACAGGTGGATTGAAAATGGTTCCGATATTCTACTTTAGAACTCGAGATCTACCAAATTTCTCGAGATCTACCAAATGTTAAGGCTGTTGGTGACAATATCTACCCATAACATTTTAATGTGAGACGAATCAAGATCTTTTCGGTGTAGAAACTGTAAGTTAGCACCTAGGTAGACCCTGGCCACTCCAGGTAAATAACATCTGTTAGGATTAGGTCCAGCCTACTTTTCCAGTGACTGTCCGGTCACGAAATGGGTCTTATCTGTAAAAACCCGTGACATTTGCTTGGCAACGGAACACTTTAAATTTCCAGTGTATGCGTATCATCAATATTTCATTTCTGTTGCAATCAGTTTGAGATTTTACTTAAATATGGCCAGATTGAGTACTATCTTTGTAGATGTCTTAGGTTTAACGCGAAGCTGGGGTTGAGAATCGATTCCCGTGTTGTAGCATAGAATTCCCTTCTGTAAAGGGGTTCCTCAAGTTTCTGTTCTTGGTCCCCTGCTATTTTTTTTTTTATATACATGTAGTATCTTGTTTAGATAAATCTACTAAACAATAAAAGAAGCAATAATTTCTTCCACTCCCGGAGAAATAAATGACAAAATATTTTGATTTCTTGAATTACTTTATTGGGAAAACTTAATTTTTTCCAAAAACCTTTAAAATTTGCGCTATTTTACTAATTTGACCTTATTAGAAATGATAGAAAATAGTACAAATGACTTAATAGGAGACGTACATGTACCTCAAGCCCTATAAAATCTGTAAAATCCAGGAGCTTCCGGGGGCTTTGCCCCTTGGGCCCCAACCAGGGCTTTGCCCTGGACGCAGACCCAGACCCCCTCCCTCATAAAGTGGCGCCCCCCCCCCCGTAACTGCAATTCCTGGATCCGCCCCCTGCTTTATGTACTTTGTGGAAAAGTTGAAGATGAATATCATTACTTGTTTACATGTTCTAGGAACAAAGAAGCCAGAAATATTCTTTTTAATGGCATATTCGGAATTAGCAACTTGCATATTGTCAATACTCATGTTCTTCTTTGGGGCGATAATTCCCTTAAATTCAGATCCTTTGACCCGCTCACGTAGGTCGCTACACATCTACATTAACGGATCAAAAGGGATTGTAAAAACAATTGTTTGTTTATTATTATACAAGCTTTTATCAAACATAGTGGTCGTTTTAATTCATAAGTATATATCATTACTTCAACATGTGCTAGGTTATATTTACATTAACAATGACTGTTTTACCATGCATACCATGTGAATGGGAGAGAGCGTTCTAAGTTTTAAGAACTTGTGCTCATTCCTTTTGTAAATTCAGTTACAATAAAATATATTCAAGCCAAACCATACCCCCACCCGAATCTCTCCCGCAAAAACGGACCCGAGTTAGCCCCCCCCCCCCCCGAAAAAATGGACCCAGCATAGAATTTCCCCATATGAAAAATCAACACAGGCCCATTCCCCCCCCCCCCCTAGGAAAAAGCGCCCGAGTATAGACCCCCTCCAAATGACAACACATTAAGATAAAGCGCCCGAGTATAGACCCCCTCCAAATGACAACACATTAAGATAAAGCGCCCGAGTATAGACCCCCTCCAAATGACAACACATTAAGATAAAGCGCCCGAGTATAGACCCCCTCCAAATGACAACACATTAAGATAAAGCGCCCGAGTATAGACCCCCTCCAAATGACAACACATTAAGATAAAGCGCCCGAGTATAGACCCCCTCCAAATGACAACACATTAAGATAAAGCGCCCGAGTATAGACCCCCTCCAAAAGACAACATATTAAGATAACCCCCTTCTTCTATTTTAAGCTACATATCCGTTTCCGGTTCTATTACTATGATCAAACAAATGATTGATTTGACTAAACAACTAAATTATAGCCTTTAGTGTACATTTACATTACAACATATCTGTAAACGTTACTTTATTCAAACAGATACAGTATAGCTTTAAAGTATCTATAGTATTTATTACTGTATCTACATAAAACATGGCTCCCATGGACTGCTCTGCTCTGCCTGCTGTCGGTCTCTAGCTTCCGGTAGGTCCTGCTTCACGTCTTGCACATTCCATAACCGTGGGAAATATCATCGTTCAGCCGGAAGTCACTCCTGGGCAATCTGGGGGTAAAGAAGTCGTATTGGGGAAGACTCCCCAGATACTACACCCCCCCCCCCCGTTTTCTCTGAAGGACGGAGAAATGGGTCCAACCAATGGTCAAGGTGGGCGCAACACGCCCCCTTGGAGGGACTATCCGAGGACGCCGGAAAGGGCCCTGGCAGGAAAGGTCCGGGTATATGTCTCGGAGGGAACTGCCTGGGACTATTCTAATCCCACCCCGGTGTTGGCCAGGGTAATTAAGGACCTGGATATTCTTAGTCAAGGAAATAGGGCCTCATGTTTCTCCCCGGGACGTTTAAGCATCATGGGGACTGTCTCCTCTTCCAGGGTCATGATCAAGGTCCAACTGGGCTTTTTGCTGATGCATATGAACTCCATGCCCAGTAACATTTGGTCTTGAAGAGGGGCCACATACAGATCTACACTGTGCTCGAGGTCACATACTGTTTGATGAAAGACTTGAGGTTGAGCTCCTTGTAGACCTGGATGGATAACTCACTAAACTCTGCCTCAGTGTCCACCACTGCCTGTAGCCGCACTCCTTGGACTACCATCTTGACCATCAACCCTGTGGTCTGGCGTATCTGTCCGATTGGCACATGCGAGTCTCCACGGGGTTCTCCCGCATGCCGGAAGGGCATGTCCTCTGTCCCGCCCTCGGCTCGGCCATTAACCACCTCCAGCCCACCTTCCTCCTTGGGCGGTGTCTGATCTTGCGCCATCACTACCGCCGGACACTCCCTAGGCCTGTGCACGGATTCTGTGCCCGCCTCCTCCTCCTCCTGAACAGGCGAGGGCTCAAAATCCGGCAAGTCATCCGAATCCTCCGGGAAGTCATCCCTATTCCACTGGTTCTCTGCCCCAAATCCTGGCACCACGATTTCCTCAGGGGGCACGAATCCTTGCGACATATCCATGGGAGAGGGCTCGTACTTGTTCTCCTCCCAACCAATAATCCAGTCCTCAGATTCCTTCTCCTCCTCCTCGGGTGCCTCCTTGAACCTCACTTGAAGTGTGCTCCTGTTGGAGTGACGCATGCTAGAGGGCGCCTGACTGTGCCCTCTTCCAGTCCGACTTGCTCATGTGCGAGCACCGCACGATCCTGACTTAGCTGGGGAGCGCTATGGTGTCAGCATCCTGACCTCCGCCTGTGTAGGCCCTCCACTGGACATTGGCTGGTGGGTCTTGGCTCCCCGCCCCCTTGGTTCTGATAAACACGGTTGAGCTTCCTGGCTGTCCCTAGGTTTGGCCTTCGCCCCTTGTTCGCCTCTGATTTCTCCCGCAGTTCTGGGCAGTCCCTCTTAAAGTGACCCATGACCCGCACTTAAAGCAGCCTGCCGGCTTCCGACTGCCGCGTGATGGTGGCGATGAAGGTCTCCCAGGAGAAAGGGTCCACCCTCGGAGTTCCTTCTCCAACTCCTTAAGGCGTTGGTGCATCTCCTGTCACTCCTTGTCGGAATGTTGAGTCTCCCCCAGTGCCACCCGAGTCCCTATCCTCGGCGCCGTAGCACAGCCGTGGAATGGCATAGACGGGAAAGCCTGGATGGCCAAAGTAAGCACTCTATCTGCCCACTGTCACAATGACTCGCTCACATCCTGTGATGCTGACTGAAAGTTCAACTGATGTGTAAAACCTGGTGCAGATGAGCCAAAATGTTTCTTGAACTTCCCAAGAATGTCAGCCAGGGAGAGACTGCGGTCTGTTTCCATCAACAGGGTGTAGTACTGTGGAAGCATTTTAATTCGTGGGGTCCAATGTTCGTGGGGAAGCAAAATTTTGTTGGTTCGTGGGGACGTAATTTCGTGGGTAAGCGATACGATGTTACTAGGAGAGATAATTCTACTTGGTTTAAAATTTTGTTCGAGGACACTTAAATTTGTGGGTAAGAGTGACCCACGAAATCCACGAACATCAATTCCCCACGAACAATGATGATTCCGCAGTAATCGCTCGCGTCCAATGAAAGGCAGAACTGGTCGTGTTGTTCCATCTCAGTCCACCGTTGACTGCGGGCCATGCGAACGAACTTGTGCAGAAAGGACTTCCAGCTAGACTTTCCATCGTACCGCAAATCCTTGTACTGCATGGGGTGCGTTTCTACATGAGGCCACCGACTGCTCCCCTGCACCAGAGTACTGGGGGACCTGGGACGTGGTGTGAGACACTGGAGCTAGCCCTGGGCAGAATGCCCAGAGAATGGTGCGTGTCGTTCTGTTTCTCCTAACTGGAGTTGAATGTGGGTTACTCTACCCCTTCTCATCCCCAACCCACAACCCCTGCTGTTGATAGGGGGAGACATCGTAGTAGGGTATGGCATAGGTGTGTTAGCGTAACCGCCAGGCATGGGAGGTATCTAAGGTTGGGTGTGGGGGGCACCCCCCCCCCCCATCCAAGGGTTTTGCACATGGGATGGGTAGGCATGTTAGGCTGGAGACCCTTTAAGGAGATCATAGCCCTGGTTGGGCTGTTGGTGCTGGTAATTTCCGTAGGTAATATCTGGCTCCGAAAATGGGACAACTGAGGAATACGGTCCAGGAGTAGGGTGCTGCAAGCGTGAACCCAAGCCCATCTGGGGCAAACCCTGACTAAGTTGGCCTAGAGCCTGATCATCAACCCATGAATGAGGGGGTCGGGCTGACCTCCTTGACACTGGGGTGTAGGATTACAGAGAGGGGGTATGATATTCCCGGAGATTCCCAGAGCTGGATAGAGAAGCACCACACTTGACTGGAGCAGGCCTCACCAGGGCATTTAGGAATAACTGACCCCCCCCCACACACACAGGGGACAGGACATCCTCCTCCCAGCTATCCCAATCGCTAAACCCTGGGCTGGCATGTCCAGAAACTTTCTTGGGTGAATATAAAAATCCTAAATAACAATAAACTTGTAAGAACTAAAAGGAAAAACAGAGTGCCAAAGACTGGAGTCAAATTCGTCTAAGGATCAGAGCTATGCATGAGGGAGATAATCCTTAATATTGAAATGAATTTCTAAATTTTATTACAGCAATTAAACATACATCCGTATTTTCAAGCTAGTAACGAAGTAGAGACCCTCGGGGGCTAAAAGTCCACCAGCAGAGGCCTCGATCCAGGGGTCGTAATGTAAAACTTATACGGTACCAATTTTGATGCACCAGATGCGCATTTCGACAAATAATGTCTCTTCAGTGATGCTCAAGCCGACATTTTGGAAATCCCATTAGATTACCCAGTGAGTCACACCTGCGACGTATATCCCAATTTAAGCTATCACCCTCCCTAGAGCCAAACTTGGGGCCAGTAAACCTTTACACCCCCACCTTAGACACCCCTGAACCTACCCCCCCCCCCCTCCCTCAAACAGGAAGGTAAGGACGGAGTGAATAAGGTTCTCCACCGCCTGAGGATACCTGGGAGTACGCGGGGACGTTCCGCGTGACCGCAAGTGTTTCCGGGTGAGAGCGCAAGCCCAACTCGCATAACGCCTATCTATAGACATACCGGTATTCATCTCACATAAATAATCAACTATAAATGTATAAAAAAAAATGCAACCAAGGAATGTCTAAATTGATTCAGTAATTAATAAAAATCCCTGTTAATCACTAAAATCGAAATCTAGGGAAAAAAAACACCCAAAACTGACATTGACTATTGGTAAATCCACAATCGGATTAGCCTAGGTCACGCTAGCCTAGGTCACGCAAGCTGTTTGACTTCCCACTCATAGAACACTGCATTGACAAACGTGTAGGTGACCTAGACTAAGGTCACGTAAGCCGCCCGCCCCCCCCCCCCCCCCCCCCCCCGCCCCCACTTGTGTGTCTCGTAGAACACTGCATTGACAAACGTGTAGGTGACCTAGACTACAATCGGATCGGTAAATCCATAGTCTGGATCATCCCAACGTTTAAGGGGAGTAGGCGTATACAGTCTCGTGCAACCAGACGCTCTGCTTTCTCCGTAAATCTCCGATGAGCAGCTCATTGGAGATTTGCAGAGACAGCCGAGTGCCTGGTTGAACGAAACTAGCGTATACACAAACGTCGGGATCATCCAGACTAGTAAATCCATCGCAGCTAATATGACGTCACAATTCACGGTTTACATCGACTGCGTTATATTTCCTGTCTAAAGTTGTGTTGCAAAATAAAGAGTTTTCGATCGTCTCAACGGTCACGTCGTAAAACAATTAAACTTTCTAATATTTTACTTCCGTCAGATTATACAGTATATTCCACTCAAAACTTTTATCCTTTCTCACATCGTATGTAGTCGCGTGCAATCAGACGCTCAGCTGTCTTCGTAAATCTCCGACGAGCAGAAAAGCTTAATCAATATACTGCCTAGATATCTTAAGAATAATCCAGAAAAACTTAATGCCTTCTAGATATCTTGATACAATGATAACCCAGAAAAACTTAATACCGTCTGGTTGACCGTAGCTGCAGAAGTGTAGCTTTCTGAAAAAATATTGGGACAGATCAGAGAGCTACAGATCCACCCCTTAAAAAAACCTTTGATTTACGGCACAGAAAAAAAAAAATCGCGCACGGTTGAGGCCTTATATCGCTGCATTCTTGCGTCGCTGTCTCATAAATTTGATATGAAAAAAATCTTAACATATTTTCCTACTATGCTTGTGTCCAAACATACCTTCAAATATTCATTAAAACCCCATACGACCCGAAAACTCACACAGCCTCAAAGGATTTCGTTTGTTGACGTAGCCATATTAGGTAGCCAGTTAATTCGAACCCCGGTTGATTTCCATACTCATACTCAAATATCCCTACAAATATTTTAGTGAAATATTTTGGATGAAATCATCCCAGTTCGGTTAAATAATACTGATTCAAATAGGTTTGAATATTGAACTAAATTCACGGCATCCAACTCTGATTTTACACTTCACTAATGAAATGAAGTGTAAGGGACCAAACTAGGCTTTTGTAGCATTTTCTATACTCAAGAGCTTATTTTACCTTTAGAAAAAAATATATATGTTTTTAATTTCTATTAATGATTCGTGTTTATAATAAATGAGGACCGAATCCATCACTCGTATAGAATATCATGAATAGATCCAAATAGCAACAGGGTTCAAATTGACTGGCTACCTACCATGGCTACGCCAACAA
Organism: Ostrea edulis; assembly: GCF_947568905.1. Lineage (NCBI taxonomy): Eukaryota > Metazoa > Mollusca > Bivalvia > Ostreida > Ostreidae > Ostrea > Ostrea edulis. The sequence goes on along the minus strand of NC_079168.1, from coordinate 70,010,040 downwards.
ACGAAATCATTTGAAGCTGTGAGTTTTCGTGTTGCATGGAGCTTTCATTAATATTTGAACGTATGTTTGGACACAAATATAGTAGGAGAATATGTGATCAGAATTTATTGATATTACATGGACACTTATGAGGTTACGATGCAAGAACACAACGATATAAGGCCTCAACAGTGCATATTTTTTTCTGCGCCGTAAATCGAAGTTTTTTTTATAAGGGGTGTATCTGTAGCTCTCTGATCTGTCCCAATATTTTTCCAGAAAGTTACAGTTCTGCAGCTAGGTTGAACGAGACAAACATCGCATGACGCATGTCATTGCCAGCCATTTCAACATAACCGGAAATCTTAGTTGGATAATAAATGTAAAACTCGTGTCTCTGTAAGACTAAATTGTAATACATTATATATATATATATATATATATATATATATATATATATATATATATATATATATATATATATATATATATATATATATATACACACACAAATACAAATTAATAATCATTAATTTGTATTCACCTGAGGATGGATGTTAAAATCCAGAAAGCGCTAGTGATTTAAATGTATTTTGGAACTGTATATTTTCCTGCTTTTTTATTGAATACACAAGATAAATTCTTTATTTTAAAAAAAAAACACCAAAAAAAAGCTATATAAATGCACTGATAAGTAACAATAAATTCACGCAGATTGGCTTTCACTAGACTGCTCATCTGCCATGGTAGTGTGTAGTCTTCTGTAGGAAAAATGATTTTTAATTGCAATAAACTGTGGGTCTAGTCTCACTTTGATATTCACGGTTTCCCTTGGAGATGCAGTACTTGCGTAAGCTGGTGTATTAAACAAGACATTAGCGGGTGGTTACCTATTTATACACTATCCAAGCCATAGACCCATTAACGTGTCATCCCCCTGTCTACAGTGATATCCTGCACTCGACCCATGGATTACGTAATCAAACACTAGATAGATCACAAAGTCAACAGCTTGTGACTATTATGCCACCATTATTGATTGATCTCATGCGTGACGGACGGGTTAAAACCGTACACGGACTCGTACCTAATAGAGTAACACATATTTATCGGATTCCCAGATAACGAGGGTTTTTGTCGTGCCAACACATATCAAGACATTTACTGTAAAGAAAAATGTGGACCTTACGTACCTTTAACAATCTCATTGTGATAAAACCTAGGTTCGTGGCAATGTTCATTTGTTGAATTAATCGTTCTCCACTTTATACATAGTAATATAAAAATATTTATTCCTGTACATGTTGTATATGCAGTAACCTCCTCTCTGTAATGTATGACTGTACATTTATGAGAATAAAGCATTGATTGATTGACAAAGAAATTCCGTTTTAAGGGCATTTCTGAAAGACCGGCGACTTTCAATTTCAGGCTCTTGGCAAGCGATCAGTCACTACCCATTTTCCATTTTTCTTCAGGTTTATTTTAATCATTTATGTAGTAAATTTCGTTGGGACCGCGCAGTTGCTTCGAGATATCTGTGGTATTCGAGATATCGGTGTTGGAGACACCGAAGGATAACTGTACGCTATGGACCAACAATCACAGCTATAAACCAGACCGACCGTATTTACTGTTCATCTAAAATTAACGTTTTGCACGTTTGGAATCGCAACTTTTGTTTTAGTTTGCATTTTGATCACCATCAAAAACAGCCTTCTCTTGAGAAGTGGGCTGTTGTTAAGTTTACTGTCTTTAGAACCGGAATGTTTACCGTCTTTAGAACCGGAATATTAGAACCGGAATGTTTACTGTCTTCAGAACCGGAATGTTTATATTTTCTGTAGGAAATGGTAACCGTGATTTCGCCATTTCATGGTGAATTATCCCGAACTAAGTCACGATGACTCCCAGAACAGTAAGGATCGCTTAATTCACATTATCGAAAGCGATGGATTAAAAGTTCAGTTCGCAAGAGCACCTGAAAAAGCTCAAGGATGAAACATAGCTATATCACGTGTCACAAAATATAGCTTTGTAATGAATTCATTTGATTGTAAATCATAAAAATATCTGATGTACGTTGAGAATTATAGATTATTGTATAAAAACAATCCTGTAACTTTTCTGCAAGTCTAGAGAAATCTAAAACATCAATTAAAGACGATAAAATAATATTATTTAATATCGACCACGTGACATATGATATCTACATAAGCCTGTCTATGTAACCGTGATTTGAGAAGTGTACTCTGAAGGACTCGTAAAAACCTTGGTCGTATAGCAATTGATTTTACCGTTGTTTCACAATCCATAAAATATTTCCGTAATTTGAGAAACATCAAGATCAAAGACGAAGGGTTATGCGACCGCAACATCTCGTCAACACAAGCAGTGATGTTAATAAACTATCCAATATCAATTGAGATGCGATGTCATTATTGCTTTTTCTCTCTCTAATAAACAAAGGTCGAGTTCCCGTCTTCAATGAGTTTTGATACTAGAGTGCAAATCTAAGGTAATACGGATTAGTAGTCAAAGAAATGCAAACTCTTGAGGTGTGCATGTAATGAAAATGAACTCGATTTGAATACCGTATTTCTCATTTCATTTCATTACGGAAATATTGCTGCATAAAACCTGGCAACATCAAAATTACATTGTATACTATTGAAGCAACGGTGCTGTAAGGCATGTTTTAAACACTGAATATCAATTCTAATATAATATAAAAAATATGGTATTACAAGCAGTATCACATCTCCAAGGATAACCCTAAATAACTCAATACCGGCTAGATAGCTTGTATTAAGGGTAACCCAGAAAAGCTTAATACCGGCTAGATAGCTTGTATTAAGGGTAACCCAGAAAAACTTAATACCGGCTAGATAGCTTGTATTAAGGGTAACCCAGAAAAGCTTAATACCGGCTAGATAGCTTGTTTTAAGGATAACCCAGAAAAACTTAATATCGTCTAAATATCTTGTCTTAAAATGTTGATACCGGCTAGACAGCTTAGCTTAAGAATAACCCAGGAAAGCATTATACCGACGATCTCGTAGCTTGTCTTTATGCAATCCTTAGAATACATTTAAGCATATGGTTTGGAGTGCTGATCCGCCTATCTTCAAGGACACACTCAGCGAAGGAATACATATATTCTCGTTTCAGTTATGATGTGATGAATTGCCACGTTTCACGTCGAGATAAGGTAACGTTAACATTTCGTGAATATTCATGTATAATATGCCGACCTGAAGCAATGTCGTTCACACTCTCATCTACTTTCAAAAATTAAATCAATTTTCATATTTACATTCTACTTTCATTTCTGTTGGACTTCCCAGCCGTTTAGATGTTGATCGAGAATCACACGTGCGTCGTTCACAACTGCATCGCATTCATGAGGAAATGACTATCATTACAATTTGTAAAGACATCAAAGGCAGAAATAGTGGAAATGTAAAGATATAGAATAGGAAGGGAAGTCGGGATATCGTAACAGAAAAAAAATAATCGTCAAAATCGAAGAGGTCGTTATAGATATCGTAATGTGCATTCGAGCGAAGATCACCTTTTGACCTCTATCTCGCTTACTAAATAGAAAATCAACGTAATTTTTCAACATATCGTTTTTATTTGTTAATCTGCGTCAAAAACATACACTTGTATTTTTACTTCATGGACACTTTAAGAAAATTATGCCTCTTGATTAATTAGGAATCATTATGCCTTGGAAGCATAATAAAAGGATACTGATATCTATAGGGTATTATATAGTTCATCTTAGAATGGTCTTACCTGAACTATAAAAAAGAAAAATACTAATCATCGACACATTATTCTAATTAATGTTCGCTTATCATACCAATATAATACGATGACCATACTCCCGATTATTATCATAACTTTAAACGTCATTCAAAAATTCCATAAAAAAATCAACTGTCAACTTCCGGTGGAAATTGTATCCAAGTGTCCATTCGAGCACGCCTTTCCTGGCGTCGTTCTGGGAATAATTTTATCAATGGCAATTTAATTGAGGCGTAGAACTATGAACTGGTTATACGTTCTTCGATTCAGCCGACAATAATTCATTGTCTTTTGATATTTTACCCAGTTTTTGTTCTGCATCACTCTAATTCAACCCAACATCATACAATTTACACAATTCATGTGGAAATGAGCCCGATGAAAACCGATGCCGGTTGTCTTAATGGGTCTAATTAAAGGATTACCTTGCCTGGATCGCACGATTCCGCGACACGGGACAGCGAGGCAGGTCTGGTCTTTTATTTGTCTTTTAATGATTTGCCGTGAAATTCAAATCATTGTCTCCTCAACGTATTTGCATGCGAAAGTAAGGGGGGTTTGTAATGCGAGTCGATCGAACAAGATTGTCATAAACCTTGCTTTCCTGAAAGAGTTCCGTGAGCATTAATGGAATTATTCCGTTTGTGGCAAGAAAAGCTTGTTTGATGCCACATGATTTGAAAAATCTTTTAATATGTTGTTTATTTTCACGAAAAGCAATCATTAGCGTGACAATACTCGTCTGCGCGTGGTGTGGATATAACAAGCATTTGACGTATCAATCTGCAAGAATTTTTTTTTAAATCAAGAAAGTGTGCTTAAGTTTATCATACAGTACAGAAAATATATCTGGACAGACATCTTGTAGTCATTCTTGCTCATTGCTGCTAGGTCTTTATTTACAAACCACAATAAATTGCTTCTTCTGTTTTTAGCCAATATTTGAATATGACAGGTGCTATGGATTGGCGGCAAGAAAATGTCTACATAGAGAATATACATCAGCTCGCGTCCGAACAATCCATCTGAGAGCGATTAATTTATAGAACATTGACAGCATAGGTAAAAACCAAACCATCCTCTGTTTACATACTGACATCTTTAACCCCGCGAGGAGTTCAAAAACGGAATATTTGATAATTTACTCACAAAGAAAATGTGAAAAGCACGTGCAATGATGATATTTTGATTGCACGGCCGATAAGAGCCGGTTGTAAACACGGGGTCGTTTTGTGACGGGACAGAGACAGATAAAGCTCCTGTGTTTTGTTGTGACCTGACAGACGAGGGAGAATTACCCTCTGGAGGTAATTGGGAAATTGAAACATATATATCGAGACCTTCAGATGGTTTATTTATCTTTTTTTTTATGCGCGATATTCCTTGGAATACCTCCAATTTCATAAACTTCAACATGAGAAAATCTCGAGTAAGCTGATTTTCGAGACAACTGGCGAAAAAAGCTAGACGCTATTAGTTGTTCTCTCTGAAGTTAGTTAATACCACCTTCCGATTTCTGTCAAAATTGACACCGCCTATGTTACAGTTCACAATAGCTACATGTACATACATAAATCAGATATTTAATAGCTAATGATATTAGTTAATCAAATAAGAGTTATCTAAATCATTTGTGAATTGCTGTTGTTCATATTAGTTAATCAAATGAGGTTGCTAATTACAGTTGTGAATATCAGTTAATTGAATGAAGTTGTGAAGTACAGTTGTTGCATTAGGCGGTGTAATAAATTTCAATTGAAAACAACCAAAAAGGATATTATACGGAACCCTGTATTAGACGGGCGGCGAACATGACAGACTCCGTGCCACAGACCAGTAACAACCGGTAGAGTGACCTGATCACTGAGCGTAGTAATACCAGAAGTATACACAGCAATTCAATAAATTAATATAAAACATAGAAATGTCAATTCTAAGCTTCAATAGATGGCGTCTTTGATATTTAGATACAGTAGTGTGGCAGCCAATCTCTGCTGTTCGCCGAGGCTTCTACAATGAAAAAACAAACAAACAATAACAACAAAATAAGAAAGAAAGAAAAACACCATGGTACATGAGAAAATATTTGGAATACTGTACCATCAAGATCGATTTGTCAGAAAGGAAAATGAAGACGTCAATGAAGGGAAAACTGGGGCGTTTATGAAGTGGTTCTGCCAAGAATCTCCGAGAGCTGTCACCGGACCCACGAGACCGGCTGATGACGAATCGGATCTGATTTTTTTTTCGTTTATTGTTGGGTGGTGGTCGGTAAAAATATATTTACTCATCTGCTGTTCACGTGGTGTTTCTGATACTAATAGAGTATAGCCTAATGCAATTGTTAAGCCGTCCTTGAGTAGATTGATCAAAACCAAGTGCTATCATGGCATGAATATAATGAGTTGTACGGACGATGAGAATATACGAGATCACACTACACGTATAGTGAGTGTCATACTCATCGTACGGACCTACATCAACGCAGTAAATGTTTTTATCTCGTGTTAGATTCTGCTGACCAAGCTAATCCGAAAGACCCGTGACTCTCAGAAACTGTGTCTTTACCATTTTATGGCTCCGATCTGATTTATAAAAAAAAGATTCCAACACATGACCTGCTCACGAAGCACTCGATCAAGTTGTACATTTTGAATATGGCTGGGTGTAAATTCTGAAAGATTTTAAGACACAATCAGGACCACCGTCCTGAATAGCCCAGTGGTTAAGAGTCTTCAAGAGTGGATCAAGTCTTAGTTCACGGAATTAAGCAATAAATAATTTTAAAATATACAGTACAGGTCTTTCTACAGCAGGAGAAAACATTTACATGGACTCCGTTTTTCCCATAACATTTTTACAAACTGAAACTGGAGGTTAATAATATCTCATAAACTTTCAACTTTTGAAATAGGCTAATCACTGCGTATGAATACATTTGACCTAATCTGCATAACCGGATTTAACATTAAAATGAAACGTGCTCCTTGAAATGTATGCTGCTGTGAAGAGTCTGTCCGTGGCAAACGATACTTTCAAAGACTGGAAGAAATTAATTTCTTAAGTAAATGTTGTTTTAAAAAAAATGTAACGTCATTATAAGAGACCAAATTAGACCAAAACCATCTGTAAAGTTAGTCTTCTCCCAATATTCCGCCATTTTCAAGTGCATATCCCCGCAAGTGATTTCTTAAGTATGTGGCAAAATCTAACTGTTGATTCTTACCAATTTTTTTTTATTAAAAAAATTACGCTTTCTTTTAAAAACCTGAAAAAATGTCATGATTTTGTTGAACATGTCTAGTTAGCTCCTGAGCTTCTGAGCACAACTGCGCAGGATGCTACAACTATTTAGTGGTTCAATACTGATCCCATTGGTGCAAATATTACACATCTATTACTAAACCCTATCCAGTTGAAATTTTTTCTGTCAATTCAAATTTTGAAAGGGTTTGGCAGGACTATATTTTGTGGCTGAAGGATTGATTAATCAAAAAGGTCTAAATTTGCATATTACAGTTTCTGTTTCATCATATATATATATATATATATATATATATATATATACAGTCTCTAAGATAAACAACTTTGTATTCATTATTTAAAATTTGTATTCACCTGAGGATGGATGTTAAAATCCAGAAAGCGCTAGTGATTTAAATATATATTTTTGGAACTGTATATTTTCCTGCTTTTTTTATTGAATTATTTTGACTGTGTGATATCAACTCTTTCTATTTGGATATATATATATATATATATATATATATATATATATATATATATATATATATATATATTATAATTTATGATACAAGTAGTTGAGACATGGAACTAGTTTAAATGTTGTAATTTATTAAATTTGGTTGATATATTTTTCTTCCAAACAGAACACCGAATCTTTTGTATAAAAATTCAGTATTTTCGCTAATAATTTAAAAATGTGATCTCCAACCCCCACTTTTTAAAGTTCCATTTTAGATTTTAAGACAAGACCTTGAAAATTATGGAAAATTTTAGAAATTGACATTACTCCTATGTCTTTTTAAACTCTCTAATTTGATCTCATGATGAATTTTTTTTTTTTTTTTTTTTTGTATATCAAGTGTAAAAACGTCGTTATTTATTTCCATTACTCGTATTAAACTTTTCAAAAAATCTGTATTGTTAGAAGACATGATTATGTACATGTATATATTCCATGTAATAATTAATTTGTTTTGCTTATGCTGTGTTGACACCAACAGACAAATCAAGTTTGATTGAATAAATCTTAAGTGCAAAAAGGTCATGTTTAAAACACTGTAGCTCAATAACAAGCGATACAACCCCAGGTTTTCTTCTTAATTTCCTAATTCTCCTTCAATGTAGAAATCAAAAATACACTTCCCCCCAAAACTGACATTATTCCAAATATCAGGTGCGAACCTCTTTAATTCAATCGTTATCGATACATACTTCCTGATGCAAAAAGCTTTTTAGAAAGGAAAAAAAAAAAACATTAACAAAATGACAGGGAATGATCGTGCTTCTGGCGTCATAAACAGAAATAAGGAATTATGACTACGATTGTGAATCAGCTATAAATTTATACAGGAACTTCTGTTCAGTTACGAATAGAATTGAGACTAAATTAGACCAGTCTTTGCGAACTTGGCAAACGATAAATGAGATATTATCACATGATGCGTCTCTTCAACATACACTGTACAACTTAATCGAATAACTGGTTTAGTGGGACGTAAAAGTTGTTATCATCTTATATTCTTATATCGCCACTACTGATAGAACAATGAAGTCTAAAAATTTATTTTCCTTTTTTTTATTACTTCAATTTGGTTTTTAAAAATGGTAGCCAGGGCGATATCGAAATGTTTCGTTTTTCGGTTTTTGCTCTGACGCCTTTGATGTGCAGTAATAATTAACAAACCGATTGAAGTGTTGTCTTTGTTTTCTCTGTCATTTACTACATTTTAATGAACTATCAATTATTTTGTCATCTTGTGGCAAAATAATTAATAGCAAGAACTTCTTCAAAGAGATTCAAACGTCCAGCATGCACTTCCGCTATGAGAAGGAGGTCAGGCGCTTTATTATTCTTCTTCCGGTTTTGCAGCTAACATTAAATGCTCATTTTACTTTGTTACTCTTACTTTATTTTCATTAATCTATAACAACATCAGTGCTACTATTTCATCAAGGAGATCTGGTGTATATTTACCTTCTACTGTAAAATGAAACGACATCAATAAACACCGCTAGTTGATTCATCATGATGAAAGAGACTGATTCCAGTTTTCCAAATCTTTAACGATCAGAACACTATGGTCCAGTTCTGGATTCTGACATGGTCTATATAATGATCTCAACAGCTGCGTTTTGAAATTTCATTTCATCAAATATTCAACGAGGCTTTCATGTAAAATGAACATTGACTTCTTCAAATTGTCCGCTCTGAAAAGTATATTTCTGAACTCCAAATTTACAACTTTTAAAATTACTAAGAAAAAGGTAAAATATGAAAAAATGCAACATTTCAGAACAATTAGAGACTGACAAAAATCCGTGTACTGAACATTCTTTAATTATGTGTTCTTTATTTTGCATTAGATTTGGAAATTGTAACATTTTTTTCCGAACTTTAATTTCATACAGATCATTTGCAGTTTCATCGTTACGCTAGATACACACCTACACTATCATTAATCTTTTCTTCTTTTTTTTTTTTGTACATGGGGATAAAATTACAAATCTTTTACTAAAAATTTCAAAATTCCTCTTTAGAGATCCTCGCACACACCATATAAACGGCCAATAAAGAACAGTGTATAAATACACGAGAGAAATCGGTGCAATATGCGGAATATGCACGAGAGAATGCGGGATCTTGATAGATTGTGATTTTTTTTGTTTGTTACGTGTACTGTTTACAACAATGACAACAATTAATGAAGGAATCACGCGGGAATCGGTGTCTGCTCGAAGAAGCCTCGTGGGAACCAAGTTATTAGAACAGTTCCTTTGGAACCCGTGCCAAAATTCTGCTGTAGAAAATGTGTTTCTCTTCGTGGCTTTTCACCCTTTCAGCCCCTGAGAGACGGATGCTTGCAGCTCAGGGTAATTTTTAAAGTCAATTTTGCATAATCCTGACGCGATTTGTCAGTGGGAACATTTTTACATCTGACCCATCTTAAGGTGTATATGCCATTATATGCGTGTTTTATATAATATTCAATAATAGATTTTTATATCAGTTTCTTTTTATATCGAGATTCTGCATTTACGTGTTATACCACAGTGTTCTGGTTTACATCACGCCGTGTATTCTTGAACGTTAATGTAAAACTTCATCAATGTATGGATTGTATTGTATTGAAGAGCATTAACTTAGAACGTAAATATCCGAGACATTTAGAACTTAGTATTGAACCATGGTAAATAAAAGAAAAAAATATATCTCAAGTTAAAAGTACAGAAAATAACGATTGTCTGTTAAAAATATGTATTTAGAAAATGTGTCGGTAAGTAATCAATTCAATTTCTTCTTCTTCTTCTTTAATTTATCCAAGAAAGACTTGATTATTTTTCAGCAGTGTCGGTAGGTAACCAATTGAATTAACATTTCCCCCCTTTATTATAACCAAGAAAAACTTGATGGTTATTTTTCAGCAGTGGACAGTACACAGAAGAAGCTACAGGGATGTAGCTGACAGGAAGAAATTGACACAGAGAACCACAGATCCACTCCTCATAAAAACCCAGATCCACTCCTCATAAAAACCCAGATCCACTCCTCATAAAAACCCAGATCCACTCCTCATAAAAACCCAGATCCACTCCTCATAAAAACCCAGATCCACTCCTCATAAAAACCCAGATCCAATCCTCATAAAAACCGACCATTTTATGTGCAACTTTTTTCTGTGCACTATATTAAGGTTTTGTATTACTATTTTTACATTACACCTTAAAATCTGAATATCCAAACAATCTACTACAATTGTGTCAAGACATATCTTGAAATCTTTATTATTTTAACTGAAAACTTACAACTTCTGTAAAGTTTGCCTGTTTACGTATAAATCGTTACATGTAGGTTGTCAGTTCATTCGAACACCTCCGATTTTTCTATTCTTAAGTTTCAATACTTTTGCTCTATGTATCTATGTTAATTATTTTCCCCACAAACATTTTTAGTTAAATATATCAGATGGAATCCTTCCCGTTTGATGAAATATATCATTGCTTGAATACTGTAATAAACATACGGCTAACATAAGATGCCAACAATTTTTATTTTACGGTTGTTGTTTCTTCTTCTCATTTCATATTGATCACGTGAGTTGAAGATAACATAATCACTGAAAATTGTGGTATTGGAAATATATAAATAAATATATTTCATACACGTATTTTTAAAGATACTCAAACACGTGTAGGTGTTTATCTTTTCTTAGCATCTATTTGTATTCTCTCACCAGAGGGCGCGTTACGCAAGCTTCACATACACCTCTCAAACTCCCCGTCGAGGCCTCATTACGTCACCTACGAATAGTGAGCAAACGAACTCTGGTGGAAGTTTGATACACCTCTGTCAACGCTTGGAATCACGTGACAAGATAATCACATGATATAAACAATCATTCTCGGTTTCCTTTCCCTTTAAAAGTTTTGGCAACAGATGATACATCAGGCTCTTTTCATAACCCACTGGCAGTTTCTTGAGTACATTTTTACGTTTTAGCTGTTTGTCTCTTATTTTACAAGTTTTATCGTATTTTTACAGCCTTTCTTACTTTTGATTCCATGTTTATACTTAAATCTCCACCACGTGTATGTCCTAAATTCATACGCATATTACGAAGTAGTTCCTAATTTATGATCAGAAAACGGCGATTTTAAACAATTTACAGTTGTAAGTATAAATTTAATTGCACCAAAAGCATGTCACAATATGACTAAATATTTAGTCCAAAACATAAATGTTGGATAATAGAAACTTTTACAAGATTTCTGTAAAAAGCCGTTAACAGAGGTGTAGTGCGAGGAGCGCATAGAACTCTGGGTAGAGAATGCATTTATTTGCTGTTAACATTGTCAGTTAGGTGACGTTAGTATTCACAGCACGGGCTGTCAGGACCCGGACCGTGTAAGCTATTGCATACAAATCCCACCCACCCACCCATTGCTATGTACTGTGAATTGTTAATTTTTTCATAATTCTATTACTATTTATTTGTAGAATTCGGAGAGAAGTGAATGAAAAGAGATTGTTACATTGTATTGTGTATTATTCGAAATAATTAAACTGCACATAATTTTAAGCGTTTCACATCCTATTTAACGTGTTGGTGTTTATTTTAATGTTTTAAGTTTGTTTGAGTTTACAAATAAGAACATAAAACAATATATGGTGTTTGATGTTTGTTATTGATATCAGAGTACGTCATGGGTGCACTGCAGTGTAGTTGAAAGCCATATCGTTATCTGTATGTTTAAAAAAAAGCTAGACTTTTGACCTTGACTTGTGTCCTTGGCCAATTTGTCAAAGTCACTTAAGGTATCACACCGGTAATTGTCCAATCAAAATGAACTTGGTCAATTGTAGTTCCATATATTTAAAGAAATATTTTTTTCCTTGAGCGATTTTTCTCATTTCCTCTTCTTCTTTTCTCTTAATTTTTATACCCTTGATTAGGAAATTTTGTGTAATTTGTAGAAATAACCAAGTGTATACAAAGGAACTATTTGCTGTTGGTAGCTGAGGCTACTTCCTGAGGTGCACTCCGGCTGTTTACACACATGTGAAAAACACATGGATTTGAGGGTAGTCTTGTTTGCGGGTAATTTATTTTCGAAAATGCCGCGTAGGGTGTTGTTTTTCTGGTGTCAGCAGACGAGATAGGTAACATAGAATGTGTCTGACTGTGTTATTCGGCATCAATTTTTTAAACTGATTTTTAATGAATTTTTTCCCCCTCTATAGTAATATATAGTGAAAATAATTACCGGTGTGATACCTTAAAGGAAATATTTGTCTTCTTTATTTTGTATTGTTTAACAAAAGCTTTGGACAGACGGAGAACAATATTTTGAAATCCCTTCGATCTTGAGGAGATAAAATACTAGGACGAGTTTTACAAATATAGCGATCGTTATCACTTTTAATTCATTCTGCACCAGATGTTTTAACATACTAGTACGCAGACGATAGTTTATGGAAATTGATACAGAAATAAAGTTACATTTGACCGTCATTCAATTTATCATCAGCACAGCCGTTTACGAGTGATCTTGATATTCTGTGGCAGAATTTAGAAGTGGGCAATTATTTCTGAGTTATTCAAGAAAACAATTAAAGCGTTGTTGTAGAATATTAATCAATTTCTATGTTCATAAAATGCCCATAAACCAATGACCATCCTTGGTTCCTCGTCCCTTCAGACAAAAACAGTTCTCTCTATTTCTAGCCCCCTCTTTCCCTGCGGTCACTGACATTCCTCCCACATTTGAGGAAACATTGGCCGAGCGTTGCTGACAACAAATGACTTGTTTGTACATGCTCTGATTCCGAAACACAAGACTGAGTCGGAGAAACTTCCCTGAATTTGATTAACTTTCCACATCTCCTTTTGATCGTGGCCACACACACATGTGCGGTCATTTTAAAACTAATTTAAGGCAACTTAAAAAAAAAAAATTGTAAATGATGTCTATTTTCTATTTCATTTTGTGTTCGTGACTTTTATCTTTATATCGTGAATTATTTTTTACCGTGAGCGATATCTTTACACATCGTATTTTATTTTTTACATTGTGAATTTTATTTTCATACCGTGAATCATATTTTTACACTTTCAGCTATCCCTTACATCTCGAGTTACTTGATATATATCTTTACATCGGGAACTTTATCATTTTATCGTGGGTAATATCTTTACATTGTGAGCTAAATCTTTACATGGTTAATTATATTTTTAAATCATGCGTTATATTGGTAGATGACAAGGTTTAATAAAACAATACAACTCAAGCTCAGATGAACATTTCACCGACACTATATAACACACACAACGGTAAAACAAACAGGTAAATGTAATAACGGTAAAACAATCAAACAGGTAAATGTAATCACGGTAAAACAATCAAACAGGTAAATGTAATCACGGTAAAACAATCAAACAGGTAAATGTAATCACGGTAAAACAATCAAACAGGTAAATGTAATCACGGTAAACAACCAAACAGGTAAATGTAATCACGGTAAACAATCAAACAGGTAAATGTAATAACGGTAAAACAATCAAACAAGTAAATGTAATCACGGTAAAACAATCAAATAAGGTAAATGTACATAATGGTAAAACAATCAAACAGGTAAATGTAATAACGGTAAAATAATCAAACAGGTAAATGTACCTCACGGTAAACAATCAAACAGGTAAATGTAATAACGGTAAAACAATCAAATAGGTAAATGTACCTCACGGTAAACAATCAAACAGGTAAATGTTATAACGGTAAAACAATCAAACAGGTAAATGTAATCACGGTAAAACAATCAAACAGGTAAATGTACATAAAGGTAAACAATCAAATCAGTAAATGTAATCACGGTAAACAATCAAACAGGTAAATGTAATAACGGTAAAACAATTAAATAGGTTTATGTACATAATGGTAAAACAATCAAACAGGTAAATGTAATAACGGTAAAATAATCAAACAGGTAAATGTACCTCAAGGTAAACAAGCAAACAGGTAAATGTAATAACGGTAAAACAATCAAATAGGTAAATGTGCATAAAAGTAAACAATCAAACAGGTAAATGTACATAAAGGTAAACAATCAAACAGGTAAATGTACATAAAGGTAAACAATCAAATAAGTAAATGTAATAACGGTAAACAATCAAACAGGTAAATGTACATCACGGTAAAACAATCAAACAGGTAAATGTAATAACGGTAAAACAATAAAACAGGTAAATGTAATAACGGTAAAACAATCAAACAGGTAAATGTAATGGTTCATTAGGTTAAACAATCGAACAAATAAAAGTACATGTACGATCGAATACTCGGGACACAAACACTTCAAGCATGTTATTTATACTTATTATCACAATCCAGCATGTTATCAATACTTATTGATATTATTAATACTTATTATCACAATCAACCATACAGCACATTCTCCCGATTTCAGAACGGCCAACAATTAATGCTTCTCACAACTACTTCTTTAATCTTTATAAATAATTTTTAAATTTATCTAATTTTTGTAATGTTTTTCTATGAACACCAATACCATACCACACTAGGAGAAACAACAATAACAAATACCCCACCCCCCAAATAACAATTTTGTTTGCACCGTGGAAATAATAGTTATTTAGCGTTCCAACCAGAACACTAAATTACCCGGAACCAAAATTATGCGACAGTGGACAACATTTCTACAAATATTATATATATATATTCAATATCGTATACACCAAGACAGTGCTCATAAAACGTCTACCTCATCAATTTAAATGACAGAATTCCTTACACCCGAAGCAATAGTCTGAAAAGATGGATTGACCTGCGTAAAATTGACCTTGAATCAGTGATTGTGAGTTGTGGATTCTGCTCAGGGTACTAACTAAAGTGTCAAAATGTTTGTGCCAATGAGCTGAGGTACTATTACCAGCATAATTATATAGAAACCCATTCGTGATCAGATAAAAGATGTCATCAATAAAAACGTCGGACAAAAGAGACCTCAGAATAGAACATTGTCGTACATCCCTAAATAAATGAAAGAGGATATAGAATTCAGTGAAAGTCGATAGGTGTGGGGCTTTACTGGACAGAATATCACGTGACAGACGATTAAAAATCTTTTGAAGATCCATCAACATAGCAGCCACATAAAATTTGGGTCAAAGTCTAGCCCGACATCCACGACCTTTATTAAGCTGAGTCTACCAAGGACTACAAAAACCAGGAACATGGCTACCGACAGCGGAGGCTGCATTCATCATCCATTTAGACGGCAGTACTATTGTGTATACGTCACTACATTTAGGTCATGTATAAATGTAAATACTCTTTCCTCATCTGTCGGAACAAAGTCCAAATTTGAGATTCCCTAATTATAGCTTTTAAACTGCAGTGATCATTTTCTAAAACCGCATCGTTCTCCATTTCATTTCACTACATGGACATTTGATTCATTAAACAATGACTTCCAAGTTTCAAGGGAGTTTAAAAGAACCGTGATGTTCCCATATTCAGGAAAATTAAATGCATGTATTTAAGATTATTGATTATTTTAAAAAGTTCATGTACCGTTTAACTAATGACCAGTAATATTTTCATTCATAATATACTTAGTAGAAAATACGTAATTTTTACACGTTCTGTTTAGACTACAGTGCAAAAATGCACGCTATGCATCGGGTCCAAGCTTTGGAATGCCTCGTATATACGAATCTTGTGTTTATTCGCTTCAAAACATTTCCACCAAAGAATTGATAAATATAATGTCTATTTCATGGTGGTTTATTTACATTCAAAAATGATTTTGTTTTGAAAAACTTAAAAATATGTTGTGGCTCATTTGAGAAAAATTCGCTGTGACATTACAATGCAACAATGAATAATAATGTTGACGTAACGATGCCAATTTAACCAATTACATTGAAGAAAACATCCAGGGTTGTTCCAAATTGTTGACCAGCAAAGTGAAATCATAATAATGACACATTTTAATGTTTAAATGTTTATTTCTTGACGTCTATTGTACTGCTAATATACGCAACGGGGTACAAAGTTTCATAACACAGCGTTGAATATATATAAGTTACGCGCGCGCGTGTTTGTGTGTGCGACACAGAAATATGATTTTAATGCCATCTGCTCTACTTATCATTTTAAGTGTTTGACATATCATCTCGTGCACTCGACAAAACAAAAACAACAAAAACAAAACAGCAAATACAAAAGTTCTTAAAAAATCAGAAAAACCAAACCACCCCCTCCACTACCCAAAGCACGACACCCCTCATAACCCCCCCCCCCCCCCCCCAAATATATGTGCATTTTGAAAAAAAAAAAAGATAAGAGAAAGGAATTCCTGCATCTTTAAGGCTTTTATTAAATTTCGATGCGAGTATTTTTCCAAGTGTCATTGTAATATCCCCCTTTTCCTAGCACGAAGTACTCGGTCTCTTCTCAGCTGCAAATATCCTCATCAAAAACTACAATTGTTTACACCATAATGTTTATATCCTCACCAAAAACTATAATTGTTTAGATCCTCATAAAAAAAACTACAATTGTTTATATGAAATGGGCAAAGTTTTATCTTTGCATTTTCATGTTTTAAACAAACGCATTTTAATAATATCATAGATGAAATATTCACATAATCTTAATAATGACCTAATGACCGTCTTCACATTAAAGGTCACTGGTTTAGTGCGAGGTAACGAATCAATAATCCCTGACTTGTGAAGATGAATAACGACTCATATTTTTATTTTCTTATTTCTATGTACACGTTATTAGTGACAAATACAATAAAACACCATTTTCAACATCAGCCACACATTTATTTTTTACGAAAGAAATAACTTGAACAAGTATCTCAATTCTCCAAATGCTTTAAACATAATCGAATTCAATTAAGAATTAATTCGAAACCCGAGGGACGACATTGATATTAGTCCTAGGGTTGATACTCGTGGTGTTCATAGCTGCAATAATGTAGCCCTCTCCGATTTTTTAAAATAAATTTTGACGATGGGGGGGGGGGGGGAGAATAGAAGGAGAGAGAGAAAAACCCCAGAGGGTTATATTATTGCAGCTAATTAACCCTTTCCCGTTTCACAACTTCTATCAACCCTTGACCAATACCACCTCTCGTTCTTTCGGGGTCTACTGAATTTGATTTACAGTACTATAAAGCAACCTGAGAGCTGAACCACTATAGAACGGACAGACATGTATTAAACACGACACTACACGTGGCAACAGACCAGGAAGTGAATTTAAAGTGTATCATGATGACAGAGAATAATTCATTGTCTTTTCCATATTAATGCAACGCCCCGATATTACCCCCAGGGGGTATGTCTTATCACTTAGTAAAACACGAACTAAACGGAAACAACCATCAATATCAAGATCATGTCAATATTTTATTCAAAGATAATTATTTGTTTGAAACACAGGGGCTTGCTCCCGTTTAAGAAAAAAAAATAATTGTAAACAATACTAAGATATACATTTTTTGAGAGCAAGCCCCCGTGGTCTGAAACTTGAAAATCACATCTTCAATGAAATTTGAATTTAGATATGGCGGACATTATCAATGATAGATATTTAAATCTTTTTGAAAATTCTTTTCAACAGTAACTTGTGTATTTATACAAAAGCGATTTCACATTCTCGTAGTTTGCACAAAATTGTTCTTTCAAAATTGGAGATGAAATTCATTTAACTTTGGGATGTTCAAAATATAATTTGCTTAGACAAAACATGTACATTATGTATAAAATTATACAACATTGTAAAAAAAAAATTCTCTTCTTGATAACATGAACAGATTAATTTGGATAATTTGTGAAATTACTGATGGTCTTATATCTCTCTGTAGCAATATAACGTATCTTCTGTATGGAATTTAGGGGGGGGGGTGTATATGTTTTACACCCAATACATCTTAGTTTGGTCACAAGATATGCAAACATGACTAGGAAGTACTAATAAACCGTCCCGTCGTATCATTTGCAATTTAGTGGAATAAATTTATTCAATATACTAATATAAGTATATCTCTAGCTGTTTTGCATTATGGTACACGGTGGTACTTGTTTAAAAATACTTTACAAATTTTACAGGTTAGCAAATATTTCAACTTATGAACCACGTTTAAAATGATCAAATACGGTAAACACGTAAATCTTATACTTGTACTGTTTAGTTTAAACTGTATTTATTTCAAAGAAACAAGACCATGATTAAATACAAATCATTTGAATTGTTTAAAAATTGGAGCACTTACATCAATTCCTCTCTTTTACTGCTTTAAAATAATCATGAAGGGTATATGCCCAAAAGGGCCCAAACTGGAATACATAAATGTAAAAAATACACCCCAAAAATTGTAAATGAATGTACAAAATTCAAAGGAGGTGCGATTCAATTTTGTATTTTTACCATTTATTAATGGGGTGAGCAGGTGAAGAACCCAAAATGGTTAGTTTTTACCGAAAAGGGGTGGGTGGGTGTTAGTTACAACCCCTAAAGATCCTCCACCGTGTTACCTGTCTATGATTGAAGTAGGCGACAGATGTGACCACTGTGTCACTTACAAGAAAGTAAAGCCTCTTGGGTTTACTCTAGTTATATGATCAGGTGGGTAAAGGGGAATAACTCGTACAATACAAAGACATATATAGCATTTTTAGTACATGTAGTATGCTTTTTTCAGTTCCCCTGACATTGTAATGTTACGATGACGATAGTACCATGATACGATAGTAAAATGTATCCATGCTGTGATGACGATAGTAAGATGTACCCATGCTGTGATGACGATAGTAAGATGTACCCATGCTCGGTAATAAGATGTACCCATGCTGTGATGACGATAGTAAGATGTACCCATGCTGTGATGACGATAGTAAGATGTACCCATGCTGTGATGACGCTAGTAGGATGTACCCATGCCGTGATGACGATAATAAGATGTACCCATGCCGTGATGACGATAATAAGATGTACCCATGCTGTGATGACGATAGTAGGATGTACCATGCATGGTTGTTTATGAATAGACTGTTACTTGCCAAAAACCACTAAGAATACAAAATTTCTGTCAGGGCTAAAAAAAATTGTAATAGATAAAGATCAGTGGTTCGTACTTGGCACAAAGGTTGCTACTGAACAGACATTGTGTAACGGTCATTAGACAAAGGTTAAGATCTCTAGGAATAAAAGAATAATAAATGTTTACATTACAATTCTCTCATCAAGGTTTGTTGTACTGCCTTCCATGTCACTTTTATTAAAACACAACACGGATTACAGTGAGATAACCAGTTGCAGTTTATTTGCCACAAACAGTTCACATATAGGCGCGGATCCTAAATAGCGCGTGTGTCCCTGTTTTAGTGGGTATACGTATATCTGTATACGTATGTGTGTGCGTATATGGTAAAAAGCTACAATAAACAAATCAAGTCTATAAATGAAGTGAAATACAAAGTCATAATGAAAAAGTAAATTAAGTTAGGTTACATTGCTACTATAGAATGAGATGCATGTAATTCACTACCTTAAAGTACACATGAACTTTACACTGGTATTTAAATTGCAGCTCTAAAAAATAAAGATATTAGAACTTGTAAAACTTACATCATGATCCGCCACTGTTTTCCTAAATTTTAACGTTTGTACATGTATAGTTGATCTCGAGTCTTTTACAGGAATGAATTGTGTACGTGTAAAGAACACATAAATAGCCAAACTTACACAGGAACCCGCATTGGTTCATAATTAAGATAAATATCAAAATGCAGACCCTACCCAAGTTAAATAAACATAACGCAGCAAATTTGACTTTAACATAAACAGCAGATGCGAGCTAATGGTCAGTGCACTAAAATCAAGCGTGAGAATATGATTATAAAAACAATATAAACAATGAACAATTGATTCAGCTATTCCAAACCTGATACATTTGTCAGTGCATAAAAAAACCCCGAATGAAATGCAAATATAAAAATTATAAGATGAATGCACCACAATACACTTGTACTGAACACAAAACTTTCTATGACCAGTGTCTTATGACCCTGAACTAAGGTTATTTGGTCAAGGTCACTGGTAAAAACAATTAAAGCATTTCTATGAACCACGAGTTCAAAGTAGAGGGATATTGTAAGTTTGTGACTGGATATGACAAGCTAGTCTGTCAACATCAACATCATTTTTGTTTCTAGAGCTGCAGCTAGGATATTAGACTTACTCCAGTCTCTATGTTTAATAATCAGTGCTCTCTTTAATACTTTTATGTTTGGTGACATTAAGTATGGTAGAGAGCAGAGAAACACAGTAAAATTTGGATGAAATTGATAATGTAATAAAAACAACATAGAGACTTGAGCAAGTCTCAGTACTAGGATATGACCAGTGTTTCATGACCGTGCATGGATCAATGACAATTTGCAAAAACTCATTGGAACTGTTAAACAGCCATCACTTCATAATTGAAAAATGGTTGAAATGCAAATTTTGCATAAATGTTGAGGACCAAGCAGTTTGTTTTGATCTTAAACCCTAACCATTTTTTTCAAAATTCAGCTCACCAATGAAAAAGTTAAAAAATGCAATTATTTAGTGAAGGAGAAAACATGACAGGAAATTAATGTCATTTTTGATAAAAAAAAACAAACCAAAAACCTGAAGCAGTTCAGTTCTTTGAGACTAAAATATCCACTGGTAACACCTACAACTCTTTTCTGATATAAAATATTTGCTATGCGATACTTGGGTGAAACATGTAACTATTTTCTGACATAAAATATTTGCTATGCGATACTTGGGTGAAACATACAACTATTTTCTGATATAAAATATTTGCTATGCGATACTTGGGTGAAACATGTAACTATTTTCTGACATAAAATATTTGCTATGCGATACTTGGGTGAAACATACAACTATTTTCTGATATAAAATATTTGCTATGCGATACTTGGGTGAAACATGCAACTCTTTTCCGATATAAAATATTTGTTATGCGATACTTGGGTGACCATTCAAGCCCAAGCCTCTTGGTTTCACAGAAATTAAACAACATTCATTGAATATCTATAAATGAAATTGCTAAACGAGGAATAGGGATGTACGGTTCCGGCTAATAGATTACAGATCACTGTATCTTAATATGACGAGGAGGTTCAAATCATCTGAACTTGGTCCATAGTTTACTGTAGATTCCTTAATATACGCGAGGAATTTATTATCGCGTAATTTTGCGAGAAGCGTCACTTGTGAATTAAAATTACATGTACTCGCTTTTATTTTTAATATTGCTAAAATACATGTAAAGACTCTTGATCAACAGAGCAATCGCCAATTTACGTTCTCGCGATATGACTTATACGAGTCATTTCGCGATATTAAGTACTCGCGTAAAATAAGGAATCTACAGGAATAATTGTCTGAACAGTGAATAGGAATTGTAAATACATGTATATTATTCTTATTTAGGTATTGATAATCATTATAATTACTTGGATAATAAATCATGCAAAACTTTTTTATTAAGCAATAATGATAATAATTATGGTAATAGGAAATACAATAAATTTTGCGAACTTGTTTCTATAAATTTATTATAACTACAATAACTGCAAGTAAAATGTAATACATTTTAAAATAAATATTACATGTAAGTATTAAGAAACAAAATTTGATCAATGCCATGTAATTGCTGAAATAATAAAAATCTCAAAAACTATCACAGAGTAAAGCAAATAGAGAGCTTATATCTCTAAGACCTAGTGAACATTTTAAACCTTCGTAAATGATGGCCCCACAAGTGAATGCATTCCAGAGGACTGTAAACCAACCTTTATTCCCGTTTGAGAAATTTTCGTGGAGTTCGCGAGAACCTCGTCGACAAATATTTCTTACTGCAAACCAGTCCTTTACTGTGTCTCTTCTTAAATTGTTTAAAATTTTCTACGTCCCGAAAATTAGTCACTTATCACTGTAAAAGTTGACGCAAATTAAAAGTTGGTTTACAGAATATTGTATTTATTATATATATTGTATGTTCTATTTATCATATAAATATAATATATATTTTATTTATTTCCTCAGGACTGTGAACAGAGTATGGTAGTTCTTTGAATAATATCTTGAACGCACATCAAGGGTTGAAGAAACATCTTAAAATTTCACAAAATACCCCACATATATTTAGATATGATATAACAACTGATCTTAAATACACAATACAAAACAATATGAGTGGACAAAATTGGCTCACTGCAGTAAGGGGAGACAACTACAGGAGCAAGGTGTCATAGCTAACGTTTCATTGGACGGAGATGTAAAACTGAGATTTCCAGACAAAACAAATGTATATTGTATGTACACAAAGATATTAAAGATCTTTTAAATATCCAGTCTTCAAAATAGTTAATAACTCTAGTAAATATGATATGTACATGTACTTATGGCAATACATGCGAGATTATCAAATTAAATGTCTACAAAAAAGTTTTTTAAAAAGTGTATACACAAGCTTTCTAAGCAATTATACTAACTTATCTTCCACCATTAAATTCAATCACAACCAAAACACAAAATCTGCTGCCTAGTGGTCGGATTAAACACATGTACGTACATTTAACAACCTCTAACTAACTCTGTATACATACATTCTGTGTTAATGACTAAATCTACAAAGCTTAAATGACAGTATTTGTTTGTAGTTTCTATTCATAAAACTGCATCATGTTTATTGCCAGGCCATCTCTGCCACGGGAATCATCGAATAAGGTTGCAGTTTTTTCTTTCCTGGAAGTCCTAGCACTTAGAGACATCGCCATACAAAGATGCTGAAAGAAACACACAAAGAACTCACCATGGCAACTTCATAACATACTTACACTCGGTTTTATTTTTACTCAGTCCTTATAATATTATAACTAGGCTAATATAATCTTATTATTCTACAGACTACAGTAATATAATGTAACTTTGGAGTGAAATTGCTTTTCACTGCATCTGGGCAAAATTTTCTATGTGTATACTAATTAAACACTATCAAATACAATAATTACATACATATTTAATCATTAAGACTTGGCTAGAAATGCCACAATAGTTACATGTTTTATAAACTACCCCAGGACTAAATCTTATAATACGACCTAGTTTGTGGCAGTTAAAACTTTTTAAACGAGATGGTTGTTATCCCATAAACTGCTCACGGACAGATTATATCATGTATCACTCAGTTATCCTTATAATTTACATGCAATTTAAACTTTTCCTTCCGCTTACATAATTCATATCAACATGGAAATGTAAAAGTAATATGACATGAAGCAATATCATTATAATAAATTGAAAATCTGTATTGTGATGTTATCCAACACCCACATGTCATCCAACATCCACATGTGATGTCATCCAACACCCACATGACATTGTGATGTCATCCAACATCCACATGTGATGTCATCCAACATCCACATGTGATGTCATCCAACATCTACATGTGATGTCATCCAAAACACATATTTGATGCAGATTGATAGTAAAAACAATATAAACTTGTTTCCATGGATTCCAATCCACCAATCAAATTGCTAATTACAAATGAATTAGACTTTGATCTCAGTAACAAACCTGCAATCATCTCCTCCAGTGCTGATTAAGTATTTGTCATCAAAGGAAAATCGAACATTGGTAACATGAGCTGAGTGTCCCACAAACGATTTATTAGGTGCCTGAAAAAAGGACAAATTCTTACAAGAATTTTTGACACTACGTAAATTAATGAAAGTTTGGTTTTCATTTAAAAAATTTCAAAATACACTGTACATGATGCATCTTGATCCTTGACTGAATTTATCTATCAAATGTGGACATCAAAGAAATAGATTTCATATTTTAAAATACATGACAGTATAAACTGTGACACTTTATGCTGGCATACTTCATGAAGCTCTTTAGCAATTCATTAAAAGCCTGCTGACGTGAAGCCTTGCAGTTCATACCCTCATGTGTTTTCAATAATGAAGTTTTCTTTCTTATATTTACATGGTACTTCTCTTTCTGTCAGAATTCCACATCGTTAGAATAGATGTACTATATTCATCAAGATTTATACGGGCATTGTTCACAACAGTTCCGCGTTCATAAGGAAATGGCTGTCATACGATTTGTCGAGATATCAAAGGCAAAAACATTGGAAATGTACACATATTCACACAATAAACAAAATAATGACAAATTTCTGAACAAAATTAAAACAACTTCATCTTAATAAGTTTTAATGAATTCTTCACCTCAAATCACAAGACAGTTATTGGTTAAGTTGTAGTGCATAAACCCTAAGGCTTGCATTACATCCTATATACATAGAATTATGTTTCCACCTCTGTGACACATTAAAGACTCACCATTGTGATTTAGAATATTTATTATGCAACATCTCATCTGCATCGTTCAAAATGGGAGTTAACTTCATTAAAGTTATAGAGTGCACACACACATTCTAAGCCTTATCAATCGAATCACAGACCTATCAGCTCTTAATAAAGGATTAAATACAAACTCAACACACACAATTACTCCAAACTGCATATCTCTAATAGATTAGACACTTTTCTTGATTTCTCTAACAGATTAGACACTGTCCTTGATTTCTCTAACAGATTAGACACTGTCCTTGATTTCTCTAACAGATTGGACACTGTCCTTGATTTCTCTAACAGATTAGCCACTCTCCTTGATTTCTCTAACAGATTAGACACTTTCTTGATTTCTCTAACAGATTAGACACTGTCCTTGATTTCTCTAACAGATTGGACACTGTCCTTGATTTCTCTAACAGATTAGACACTTCTTGATTTCTCTAACAGATTAGCCACTCTCCTTGATTTCTCTAACAGATTAGACACTTTCTTGATTTCTCTAACAGATTAGACACTGTCCTTGATTTCTCTAACAGATTGGACACTGTCCTTGATTTCTCTAACAGATTAGACACTGTCTTTGATTTCTCTAACAGATTAGACACTTCTTGATTTCTCTAACAGATTAGACACACTTCTTGATTTCTCTAACAGATTAGACACTTCTTGATTTCTCTAGCAGATTAGACACTGTCCTTGATTTCTCTAACAGATTAGACACTGTCCTTGATTTCTCTGACAGATTAGACACTTCTTGATTTCTCTAACAGATTAGACACACTTCTTAATTTCTCTAACAGATTAGACACTGTCCTTGATTTCTCTAACAGATTAGACACTTCTTGATTTCTCTAACAGATTAGACACTGTCCTTGATTTCTCTAACAGATTAGACACTTCTTGATTTCTCTAACAGATTAGACACTGTCCTTGATTTCTCTAACAGATTAGACACTTCTTGATTTCTCTAGCAGATAGACACTGTCCTTGATTTCTCTAACAGATTGGACACTGTCCTTGATTTCTCTAACAGATTAGACACTTCTTGATTTCTCTAACAGATTAGACACACTTCTTGATTTCTCTAGCAGATTAGACACTGTCCTTGATTTCTCTAACAGATTAGCCACTCTCCTTGATTTCTCTAACAGATTAGACACTTCTTGATTTCTCTGACAGATTAGACACTCTCATTGATATCTCGAACAGTATAAAATATAAAATAGGTAAAGGATGATTGCACTTGACATCGTATATTGACCCTAGTTGCTTGCTAATAAATGTTCACTTCCATTTTATTGCTATCAAAATTCAAATTTACAATTTTTCATTTTATTGCTATTGAAATTCAAATTTACAATTTTTCCTTTTATTGCTATCGAAATTCAAATTTACAATTTTTCATTTTCAGAAATTGAACAGTTACATTTATTTTTCTCAAATTCCCCTTGGGCCATAGTGATTGCACAGCTGAATAAAGGAAGAGTAGTAGACAACAACATTCTATAACACAAGAAATCTTAGACATCCTCTTTATTTGTAATTATGATAATTAAGACTTTCCTAGCTGGATATTGATGCTATTGAGCTGAACTAGAGGGATTAGCTACAGAGGTTTACTGTGGGTACTACAGAGACTCAGTGTTGCGTTTGTCTAAGTTTGGTACAGGTTTCGGTGGTAAAGCCCTAACAAAGCAGTGTGTTCAATAACGTGTTCTAGTTTCATACTTACAACCAAACCACACTTACCGAAGTCTGAAGCAGGCAAAATGGCATCAAAAAGAAAACACAGCAATAAGCAATAAAGAGAAACAAACAAGAGGCCCGTGGGCCATATTGCTCACATGAACAGTTGCATTCTCACCAATAGGCATGTAAACTTATGGTTCTTGAGTTGCAGATTTTTAAATAATTTTGCTAAATAATTCATGTATTTCTAACCCCATCCTATCCTCAGGGTTCAATTACACCTGTAATACTTACTATAGTTAGCAGTTCAAGTATCTGCATTTTGACACCATTTTGGGGTTGAGAGATCCAATATTCTTTCACTTAAACACAGTTGATAATTTATTTACCATTATAGTAATTCCGACAGCATAGCGCCCTCTGGCAGAGACAGTCACTGAGAGAATTTGCGTACTCTAATCCCAACATAAAAATTTACTTTCCAGTTCTAAAATCTTTTGGGAATTTCGGAATTTATTTTTGGGAAAAAGGAAGGAGTCAATGGGGATGAAATTTGGATTTACACAAGGAAGTGAAAAATCCCTGAATATAGACGAAGTTTTAAAGTAAATATGTTTACTCTGTGATACTTAGTACTACAGAATACAAAAATTAGTGATAATATATGAATTGTATCTAAAGAGAGGAGAGTACAGTATGTTCTCTTTCTGTTGTTCAATACTTGAACATTTGAGAACAGGATGACTTACATTTTTTTCAGAACACGGGAAGTTGAACAGTTTAACAAAGCCGAAGTCGTCGCCCGTAGCAAGTGCTGTACCAAGGTGTGACAAATGAGCGCAGTTAACGTCTGCGTTACTGGAGTCCTTAGGCCAGATTCCAACCACCTCCTTACCTAATACACTGGTAAAAATTGATCAAATCATTTATACAGGTACACCTCCTTATCTAATACACTTGTAAAAATCAAATCATTTATACAGGTACACCTCCTTACCCAATACACTGGTAAAAATCAAATCATTTATACAGGTATACCTCCTTACCTAATACACTGGTAAAAATCAAATCATTTATACAGGTATACCTCCTTACCTAATACACTGGTAAAAATTGATTAAATCATTTATACAGGTACACCTCCTTACCTAATACACTGGTAAAAATCAAATCATTTATACAGGTACACCTCCTTACCTAATACACTGGTAAAAATCAAATCATTTATACAGGTACACCTCCTTACCTAATACACTGGTAAAAATCAAATCATTTATACAGGTACACCTCCTTACCCAATACACTGGTAAAAATCAAATCATTTATACAGGTACACCTCCTTACCCAATACACTGGTAAAAATCAAATCATTTATACAGGTACACCTCCTTACCCAATACACTGGTAAAAATCAAATCATTTATACAGGTACACCTCCTTACCTAATACACTGGTAAAAATCAAATCATTTATACAGGTACACCTCCTTACCCAATACACTGGTAAAAATCAAATCATTTATACAGGTACACCTCCTTACCTAATACACTGGTAAAAATCAAATCATTTATACAGGTACACCTCCTTACCTAATACACTGGTAAAAATCAAATCATTTATACAGGTACACCTCCTTACCTAATACACTGGTAAAAATCAAATCATTTATACAGGTACACCTCCTTACCTAATACACTGGTAAAAATTAATCAGATCATTTGAACAGGAACAAGAAGCATGGCTTTATATTAACATTTTCTAAATTCCTAAATGTAAATAATTTACTTTTCCTGTCACTATTAGGTGTCATATTTCTTTCCTCACATTTCTACTAAATGATAATTAATAGTAAACTAAATGATAATTAATAGTAAACTAAATGATAATTAATGGTAAACTTTCCTATTTAATACTGAAGTAATGGTGAACATATCTGTGATAAAAAAAATTTGTCATACCTTGTCCATGAAGCCCATGTGATGCTTTCAATGATTTTCTGGTTTTCTATGATTTTCCCACTGGGTACCTCAAATATCTGGTGTATATATGCACCTGTGCTCACCTATCAAATATGAAATATACATGAAAGACCAATCAGGAAAACACACACACTTGTAGTCATACAGATTTTTACAACTACAGTTTAATGCAAACTAAAAAAGAACTTAATGAGTAACTCAATGACTTTACAGATGACCAGTCACTCCTGTTTAACACAATATCCAGATGACCCATCACTTCTGTTTACCGTATATACTCGCCTATAAGTCGGCATGCGCCTCGCGGTTATTGTGGGGTTCCAGTATAATTCAATGTATCAACAATAGAGTTTTTAAGAGTCAAGAATGATGATCTAAATTATCTGTTAACAATATTCAATCTTTTATGAAATATATTTCAGCCGGTATACATAAGAATATCTCAATATTAAATCGGGTTTGTAATTCAATTTTACCGATAAACGATAGATTAGTTGAATTGAAAGTATTAGTTACCGGTATGTAAATAATTTTTAACAAGATAAAAATATGTAAATACTTGTACTTTATACATAATTTTAAAATACATAAGCAATACAATACGTCTAGATATTTGTGTACAATAATCATTTGTGTGGTAGTCCATGATCATCGTCGGAGTTGTTTAAAAAACACTACATTACGCCGCCCAGAAAAATACCAATCTTCTTTGGACGTGCCTATAAGTCGGACATAGAGTTTTGGACCAAAAACTGACTCCCAAAAATTCGACTTATAGGCGAGTATATACGGTAACACAACATTCAGATGACCCATCACTCCTGTTTAACACAACATCCAGATGACCCATCACTCCTGTTTAACACAACGTCCAGATGACTCATCACTCCTGTTTAACACAACATCCAGATGACTCATCACTCCTGTTTAACACAACATCCAGATGACTCATCACTCCTGTTTAACACAACATCCAGATGACCCATTACTCCTGTTTAACACAACATCCAGATGAGTCATCACTCCTGTTTAACACAACATCCAGATGATAGACCCAGCATTAGTGACCTCCACTCAAATACATGTAATCCTCAATAGCTCAGTAAAACTTAAGTAACGAAGGTCTACACACCCAATCAGTGAATCAAGGATCCTTGGAGCTTTAGAAGTGGACATTTTCAACTTTATCTAATTCAGACAGGGAGGCACTGGTGCAGAAGTCAAAGAAAAGGACAGAGCAGTGTTTCTGTAGCAACAACAAAGTCAGAGTCGTTAACAACAGAGCCGGGT
Organism: Ostrea edulis; assembly: GCF_947568905.1. Taxonomy (NCBI): domain Eukaryota; kingdom Metazoa; phylum Mollusca; class Bivalvia; order Ostreida; family Ostreidae; genus Ostrea; species Ostrea edulis. The sequence goes on along the minus strand of NC_079168.1, from coordinate 69,980,075 downwards.
CAGTGCTTTATATGGATCAGAGAAGTGGAGGACATCCACAGCATCTATATACATATAATATACACAGTGTATAGTTATTCATCAACACCCGTCTACAAAGAATTATCCAGATTCATTAGCCCATCACTGACTTATGGCAGAAACCAATCAGCTGCCTTGTAGATAAAGTTCAAAGTGCAAACCATCGAGCAACATCACAACACAAAGTGCAAACCAGCGAGCAACATCACAACACAAAGTGCAAACCAGTGAACAACATCACAACACAAAGTGCAAACCAGTGAGCAACATCACAACACAAAGTGCAAACCAGCGAGCAACATCACAACACAAAGTGCAAACCAGCGAGCAACATCACAACACAAAGTGCAAACCAGCGAGCAACATCACAACACAAAGTGCAAACCAGTGAGCAACATCACAACACAAAGTGCAAACCAGCGAGCAACATCACAATCCTTACACCCAAAAAGTAAATAGAAGAGGGTAGAACTAAGAAACACATATTGTAGAGACCTGGAGGCAGACACTAGGAACCAGAGGTTGACCTGGAGTCAGACACTAGGAACCAAAGGTTGACCTGGAGTCAGACACTAGGAACTAGAGGTTGACATGGAGGTAGACACTAGGAACCAGAGGTTGACCTGGAGTCAGACACTAAGAACCAGAGGTTGACATGGAGTCAGACACTAGGAACCAAAGGTTGACCTGGAGGCAGACACTAGGAACCAGAGGTTGACCTGGAGTCAGACACTAGGAACCAGTGGTTGACCTGGAGTCAGCTGGAGAGGATGGCACAGGACAGTGAAGCCTGGGGAACGTGATGTGGTCTATGAGTCAGAAAGCAGAGTGCTGAGGGTCTGAAGGAGATCACTGCTTTTAAGGAATGGAGAGATACTGAATATATGTATTAGCTTCCAGTTCTTTACAAAAGAGGTTAGATGACACAAAAGTATTTGTCCTCAGTTGGCCTTAGTACTAAGTCAGTAGGTAGATCACCTGACCAGTAATATAAATATATGGGGCTCAAATCCCAGATCAAAAATTGGCTTGAATGAATTTTGTTAATCTCTATCCATGTTTTAAAATCAATAAAAAATACTCACTGTTTAGCCTAGTTTTGTGACAGACTTACTCTTGAATGAATTTGGTAAGATTTATCCATGTTTTAAATCAATAGAAAAAACTCACTGTTTAGCCTAGTTTAGACTTACTCGGATGTACTTGCTGTCGGCAGAGAAGTCCATCTGGATGACGAAGCTAGGGATGCCCTTACAGTAACCACTCCTGTGGAGGGCCGGGCCAGAGGTCAGATCATAGAAATCCACACAATTTTCCTCGGACCCCACGGCTAGCTGCTTCTTATCAGGACTAAATCTACAAAAACAAGCGAGTTTGAAGTCCCAACTACATTTTCTTTATACATCTTAACCCCAATATCACAAACTCTTGGATATCTCAGATGCTTTTTCCAAGCAGCAACAAGTGCGGGATAACAAAGTTTGACTGTATCTTAATGCTTATGAAAATTCTACAAAATATTTTCCTTTTTTGGCGGTATTCACATTACCATGAAACAAACAACTATAAAGAACGATAACTCTACAACCCTAATATCAACACCCCACCTGCTTACAATACAAATCATGAAAATCTAACCCTGTAAATCACAGTGTATACAATGTATGTTTGATATTACCTACCTAATATCATTAATGGCCCCTGATCTGTCTCGTCTTTTACCAAGTAACTTTAAGTCGTTGGTAGAGAACACCAGGAATTCCCCGTTTTTACAGCCAACTGCAATCAATTCACCATCCAGACTGAAGGCGACGGAGCGAGCTGCACTCACAGCCAGCTTACCAACTAACGACTGCAATAGTCACATGACCTTGTTTTACCCAGTGTTATTGCATCACTTTTTCAAATGCTTGTTGACGACATTTTTATACTGTACCTGTATAAAACTTATGCAACATTATCTGTATAAAACTTATTCAACACTTTTTTAAAACAGACTATTTCAAGAGAATTTTCAATGTCAAGATTATAATTAATAATTAATTTTTTTTCTTGTATAATATTTAATCTTTATAATAACAAAGAGTAACTGGGGAATCTTATAATTTCCTTGGAACCAATTTTCATGTATCATCAATATTTTAAAGTTTTGTTGGAAATGAAATTTCATTGGTACGGTTTCTGTATACTGAAACTGATAAATTATGTATTTTGTTGAGGTTCTATATTCCTCAAATAGAAGGGGGGGGGGGGGATATCCATGAAAAATGAGCCATACATTAATTTTTTGATCAAAACCTTGTTGTGACTGAGTACAGTTACAATATATAAGATCACTACGGCTCATACCTTATTAGCTAGATCCCAGACTCGCACAGACCCATCAAAGCTACCAGTGACGAACCTGGAAACCAGGGGATGAGTGTCTAACCCCCATACCTCCCCCTCGCCATGTCCGGCCACCAGGACTTGGACGGTTGCGTTCTTCTCTGTAATCTCTAGGACGGTGTTATCTTTTGTACCAACCAGAAGCTTACCCTGAAATGATGGAGAAGGTTAAATTCTGATGGATTTCTAACAGAAAAATTCAATATAAACTCTAGACTTTGAAAATTAAGACTGCCACAGAAGATTCTGGAGCCCCATCTTACTACTTGTTCTCCCTGTTTGTCCATCAATGCTTTTTTCTGACATGACAGCTCCAGTTTTTTTTTTCACAGACAGATTTTTTATTGGCTGATAATGGTAAATAAATAAATGTTTATTCGGTATATACATACATACAAACATAAATACAAAAGATAACCCATGAAAGCTTAATTCTAGTGGGGTCCTTTGATGCACAGATGTTGGCGATAGGGGGGTCATTATGTGGTAGGAAATCAAAGCTCCCAAAGGAAAGCCATGGTCAGTGATGTATATAGATTGTTTATGTCATAAGGTCATCATGGGGTAACATGGCCACCATTATTGTTGGTGTGTCTCAGCTGAGGGGTTCTGACTATCAGATATCAAGTTCTTGTATCTATACAGTGAAACATTCTTATAACAAACACACTTATAACAAATTCACGCTTATTGCAAAGTGATATTTATTCCCCTATGAAAGAAAAATAACACTAATTATTGTATTGGATATGAAGTTATAATACATTGTGTTTTGTTGGGCCTAGGGGTTCCCTATAACTATGTTTTACTTACAAAAGATGTATGGGAAATATTTAATGCTAAGGTTGAGCGATGATTTCTTGATGAGGCATTCATATTTTGTACCATTCAGAATTACGTCACATAACACACGTTAGACAAGGACACTCACCTTGGTTCTACAGACTGATTTAACGACATCAATCTTGTTCCCCGTTTCAGTCAGAGGAAATGCCCTCCGTCTCAACATTTCCTGATCCCACACCTTAACCGGGCCGTTGTCTTTACTTCTGTAACCACAAAGTTAAAAAAAATTGGAAGGACATACACGCATTGCTAGACAGGCGTCTTGTCTACAGACAGGTGAAAAAAAATTCAAAACATTCTTTGTCCTTATAAATTTTTTGCTAGTTCAGTTGATTAAAGCTCTAGGTTGGTAATGTGTAAATTGTGCATTCAAGTAGTAACAAGGTTTTCATTTCTTTTTTGATGATTTAACACAAAAATTAACAAGAGGTCCACAGGCCTTATCGGTCACCTGAATACTAGTGAAAAAGTATCACTACTTCCATGGGCTATGAAATCTAGAAAAATTTTCTGTTCTGAATATCTAAGCTAAATTCTAATGTTCCGCAACAGTATAAATAAGATGTGTTCTTAAAACTTCACAGTCCTCAAAAGTGCATACATTGATGAAAGGCTTTAAATACTAGGTGTATTAACATTAAAATATCAAAAGATAGGACTCATCCTAAAGTCATAACCCTGGGTTATGATATTCACCATTTTTTGTACATCCTTTTCTGCCATCTCTAAGTATGCATTTAGATTTTATACAGTATCAGCAAACTTACACATACATACTATATACTATGTTTGGCCCCACCCTGGGGTCAGAACCCTTACTCTGGAGAAAATCAAATTTACAATTTTAGTAAAAGACTACCTGCTCTATTCATTTAGCACTATATACCAAGTTTGGCCCTGCCCTGGGGATCATGAAATTTACAAATTATGTCCCCCTTGTTCCAAATATGCTTCATACCAAATATGAAAAGAATTGGAATGATAGTTATCAAGAAGAAGTTAAAAATGTCTATTGTTCACAAATTTGATAACTGACCATTTTGGCCCCACCCTGATACCAAAACCCCTATCCCTGGGATCATCAAATTTACAATTTTGGTAAAGGACTACCTGCTCTTTTTAAATATTTATTTAGTGTCAATATAGTATCAACCACACTAAAGAAGATATTATTTAAGTGTTTTACACATAAACACTATATACCAAGTTTGGCCCTGCCCTGGGGTCAGAACCCCTACCCCGGGGATCATGAAATTTACAATTTTGGAAGAGGCCTTCCTGCTTTACATCACCATGAATTTAGTTTTTCTTACATGTGTGTGGTTCTTGAGAAGAAGATTTTTGAAAACTGGTAAATTTTGGGCAGTTTTTGCCCTGCCCCTAGGGCCCCAGGGATGCTGGAGTCCTGAAATCTACAATTTATGTCCCCCTTGTCCCAATGATGCTTCATACTAAATTTGAAAAGAATTGGACTGGTAGTTATTAAGAAGAAGTTAAAAATGTTCAATTGTTAACACACGACAGACAACAACCAATTGCAATACTGAATAATTTACTCAGGTGACCTAAAAATTTTTGCTACACAAGGCACGATATAACACATATCCTACAGTTTTCATTCCTGACATTATACCTCCTTCATTTCTTACTATACGTTAATCTAACATATTCTATACCTCTCTGAATACAAATGTTTTTCTAAGTTTATACACACAAAATACTTCTGTAAAAATAAATAATGAAAGCGATATGCTTTTCCCTAGAAATACATACGATCCCTCCTTTCCTCCAGTGACAATAAAACCGTCCCTGAGGGTTGTAAACATGCTGAACACCGGACCATTGTGAGCTTTCGATACTAGGCGGGTGAGCGTCGCATCCTTCCACACATAAACATCCCCGTTCATCGCCCCAGTGAAGGTCACATTGTTCTACATAAAAAATTACTTGTTAATGCACTCGGTACTGAGAATTGATATCAGATAAAAGCAGCATGGTCAGTTATTAAACGTTCCCATAATGAGGTGAAATATGAGGAAGTTTGAGTTCTTTTACAGAAAATCAAAATATCAGAGGAAATTTTCTTCATTTCAGAAAAACTTTCAGCAACTCAGGAAGTCCATTTCATCGGAAATATGCTTGATTGGAAATTAAGTCAATCAAAGCACATCCACTGCACTTTTACTGGCACTTTACAAAGTTGTTTGTAAATTACTGTATATCAAACACATGGTATAAGAGAGTACACATACAGCTCCAAATGCCAGAGACAACATGGTCTGCATGGTCTTCTTTTGTGTTCCCGTCCCGGCGTCGGTCAGAATCCCCCGCTTGCCCACCAGCTCACTGCCGGCCACTGTCCAGAACTTGACATGTTTCACCCCCACAGACACAAACTGACTGTCGGAGTCTGGGCGGAACTCTGCTCGGAAAATTCGCTGGTTATGGCCAGGAACACTTGCTACTTTTACACCTACAAAATTCAGATGTACTGGTATTGATCTATGTTAATAAAATGTTTTGTATTATGTTTGTAGACACACATGTACATGTAGGCTAAATTAATCTGGAAAGATATGTTCATGAAACATTGATGTCCCTGTATGGCAGCAAAGTAAATCTAGTACCAAAAGAAAGGTCTTATCACAAGGAATACACATGTGAAATATGAAAGCCCCATTACTAACCATTCAAATGTTACAGCCAAGGTTAAAGTTTATCAACAGTTGGTCAAACTCAAGGTCAGGAGGTCAAAAAGTTTGGTACCAAAATAAAGATCTTGTCACAAGGAATACACATGTAAACTATGAAAGCCCTGGCACCAATTGTTCAAAAGTTAAGGCCAAGGTTTAATTTTTTCAAAAGTAGGTCAAACTCTTAAAGGGACTGATTCATGATTTTTCCCAAACTTTGTTTTTCACTTTTAATGATCAAAATCTATTGTCTAATGTGTTTAAAACATTTCATATAAAAATTAAGGTTATGTATTATCACAGAAGGCCATTTTAGAAAGTTTATTATTCGTTTTGTAAACAAAGATTGTGGTATGTTATTGTTTACGAAATTTCAAAAGAAATGGATATTGATCTAAGTTTATTATATGTTTCACATTTCAAGCATTCTTTGGGTAAAATGTATCATCTAAAAGTTAAAATTTGTGAGTATGCAAAATTAAGATGCTTTATATTACAAAATTAACATTTCACTGGTTTGTTTGTATACATGAAAAGACTCGAGTCTTTGTTTACATAACACAGATTTAAGGTTAAAATATTGCTTTTATTCTTGCGTTCAGAAGTTCAAAATTTTGGCTGTCATTATTAAATCAGTTATATTTTTAATGTTTAACATCAAAAATGAAAAATATTTTTTTTCAAAAATCGTGAACCAGTCCCTTTAAGGTCAAGAGGTAAAAAGTTTAGGTACCAAAAGACAGATTTTGTCGCAAGGAATACACATGTAAAATATGAAAGTCCTAGCACTAACTGTTCAAAAGTTATGGCCAAGATTTAAGGTTTTCAAAAGTAGGTCAAACTCCAAGGTCAAAAGGTAAAATGTTTTGGTACCAAAAGAAAGGTCTTATCACAAGGAATACACATGTAAACTATGAAAGCCCTAGCACCAATTGTTCAAAAGATATGGCCAAGATTAAAGTTTTTGCAAACAAACAGAGACAGACCAAAAACTCTATGCTCCTGAATCTCCGATTACGGGGGCATAAAAAATGCAGTCTGTACCTTCATTACACCTATATTATCAGAAATGCTGGATAACCAACAACAGACATCTGTAATTTGGAGTGTTTACACATTAATGTAGTAGTTATTTTCCAATGACTTCCTGCAATTAAAGTACTCATTATTTTCCTGTGATTAAGAAGCCATTATCGTTACCTTCCTGCCACCTCCAAACAGCAATCTGATGATCATCAGCCAAGTCTACAGACACTATGTATTTCCCACTACACGAGAAATCCACAGAACACACTCCTCTAGAGTGACCTCCCCTTAGAATAGATTTGGTCTCCTTGGTGGCAGCATCCCAGACATGAATGGACGGAGGATTTCCAATTTGACCTGAGGCTACAATGTTCTTGAACTTGCTATGCTGATTGGCTGCTAAACATATGATGTCATCCGTGTGCTCCAAGTAGAAACTTTGATTTCCTACAAGGTAAAAATATAAAACAACTACAATATATTGCAGACTTTTCATTGAAATCTTGTTTTCTTTTTAGATTTGTTCAAAGTTAATTTTACAATGAATTGAAATGATCAATGAAAGTCAGAGAAGACACAGAACAATCAGTACTTAATTCGATTTTAACTACTATGAAATCAAATTTTCCATACAATCATGAAAACTGCAAATGAAAATTACAAAAACAACTGTAAATATAAAGCATACATACAGTATAGTGTTCTTTTAATCCATCATTTAACATCTGACAATTTAAAGATAAACACAGAAGGCCGACATTTTATTACCTGTTGACAGATTCTGAACAATTCCTGCCCCTGACAGTTTCTGTTACCTGCGGACAGATTCTGAACAATCCCTGCCCCTGACAGTTTTTGTTACCTGAGGACAGATTCTGAACAATTCCTGCCCCTGACAGTTTTTGTTACCTGAGGACAGATTCTGAACAATCCCTGCCCCTGACAGTTTTTGTTACCTGAGGACAGATTCTGAACAATTCCTGCCCCTGACAGTTTTTGTTACCTGAGGACAGATTCTGAACAATCCCTGCCCCTGACAGTTTTTGTTACCTGAGGACAGATTCTGAACAATCCCTGTCCCTGACAGTTTTTGTTACCTGAGGACAGATTCTGAACAATCCCTGCCCCTGACAGTTTTTGTTACCTGAGGACAGATTCTGAACAATTCCTGCCCCTGACAGTTTTTGTTACCTGAGGACAGATTCTGAACAATCCCTGCCCCTGACAGTTTTTGTTACCTGAGGACAGATTCTGAACAATTCCTGCCCCTGACAGTTTTTTTGTTACTTGAGGACAGATTCTGAACAATCCCTGCCCCTGACAGTTTTTGTTACCTGAGGACAGATTCTGAACAATCCCTGCCCTCAACAGTTTCTGTTACCTGTGGACAGATTCTGAACAATTCCTGCCCCGGCAGCATGAAACACTATGTCGGCTCCTTCGTTGATGAAGTGTAAATTATTTCTGGAGTCGAATCCTCTGTAACCATGGACATACTCCAACTTTAAATCCTGTGTAGAATACACGGAAAACCAATAATAAAATAGACTGTATAAATAGTTATATAAATCATAGTTACATAAATCAATGCTTATAATCAATTCATAGTAAATTAGTTACATCCTGTAAATTCCTTGTTTTACATGAGTACTTAATATTGTAAAATAACTCGCACAGTAAATTGTGAGAACAGGAAATTGTGAGTGCTCTGTTGATCAGGAATTTTTACATGTATTTCAGCAATATAAGAATAAAAGCGAGTAATTTTATTTCACAAGTGGTGCTTCTAAATAAAACTAAATTCCTCAAATATATTTAGAAATCTATAGTGTACTAGTATTTGTTAATTGAAGTGTAGATACATAAACATAAATAGTGGCTGTTTAGCTGTAGTTCAGTCGATATTGGACATTATTATATAGCTAATAAATAGTCTAATATAAAATCTGCATAAAATCTAGAGAATGTTAGTGTTCAATATCCTGAGAATTTATTGAACGCTAACTTTGCATTGCGTAAATTGTATGCGCCCGAAACATTCCGAGTACTAGCGTTCAATATTGACGTTACAGTAACGACGTAAACAAGCCGAAATGGCAGACGACGGTCCTTCGAATCTGACAGAGCTGGTACAGTGAAACTTCTCCAAACCGGCCCCTCAGAATACCGGTTCTCCCTGAATATCGGCCGATTTTCAAAGTCCCGGCAGAAATCTTAACATTTCCTTACAAAGAAAGTCTTAAAAAACCGGCCACCCCTGAAAACCGGACATCGGCCACTTTTTAAAGTACATTTGTTAACAAACATGTGTAATTTACCCTTAACATACTGGCCACTTTTTGAAGACAAGAAAATCTTGGGCAAAGGTTAATTAAGATCGTCCAGGTGTGCAAATTGACTGACCAACTGGCCAGGTATGAAATTATCCATCGGAGGTGTGAAAAACACTACTGGCCTCTTTAATTTCTATTGTTTACCTGTGCTGTCAAGGGTGTTAATTGACACTTAGCTAATCCAAGAGACCCTTCCAAATTCTGTACAAAATGTAAAACACAGTTGGGAAATTATTGAATGAATACCGTATCAAACGCCATATTGTTTCACCATACTTTCGTATGGATATAAGCGGTAGTTAATAAAGAACAAACCCATGACTGTTAATGATAATTATTAAAAGATAGATTAATTTTCTTGGTTTCCATAGACTTTTTAAAATTCCAAAGAAATATTCAAATTACAATTTCGTATTTACTATTGTACTTTTTAAAAACGTCAAAACAAAATTGTTAATGACATAAGCGATGAATGTAAACAGAGTTTTAATAGGTAAGAGGATTCCAATAATAGGCCTCTGTGTTTTCTTTATGTATCCTTTTATAGATTTTTAGTTTAAAATTAGATGATTTCAGCGAGAATATTTCTTGTAATTCATAATTATCTTTAGGTACAAGCGGACTAATTTAATCTCCACCGATAATTGATCATAGATCACCAGATCAAGGTGAACAGTACCTACTTTGTGAATATTGAGATAAAATGTCTATAATTGCTAAATTCTCGGTATACCGGCCATCCCTCTAAACCAGCCGTTTTTTCCGGTCCGAGAGCCGGCCGGTTTAGAGAAGTTTCACTGTATTTGATATTTACTTAAGCAAAATGTTTTACAGTACATAAATTATGAGGTCCCCATTTACAAAATCAGTTTGCTTCATGCATTAATGACGGGTTAAATATTGAACAGTTAAGAAATGCATGCTGTTATTGCACACTGCCAATATTGATGAATTCTCGTCTATTTTGGAGTAGTTTGAGTGAAAAGGGATATAATTTAACAACTAAATACTTTAGCTATATAATAAAAGGGTTATTGAACTTATATAGGTGAATATTGGCACTCGTTGGATGTCAAAATGCACCCGCAAGCTCGTGCATTTTTAAAGCCAACTCGTGCCAATATTCACCAATATAAGTTCAATAACCCTATACTACCTTACATTGACCGGGGTAATCTTATCTTACATTGACCGGGGTAATCTTATCTTACATTGACTGGGGGTAATCTTTAAATTGGCTGGGGCGATCTTATCTTACATTGACTGGAGTAATCTTATCTTACATTGACTGGGGGTAATCTTTAAATTGGCTGGGGCGATCTTATCTTACATTGACCGGGGTAATCTTATCTTACATTGACTGGAGTAATCTTATCTTACATTGACCGGGGTAATCTTATCTTACATTGACCGGGTTAATCTTATCTTACATTGACTGGGGTAATCTTATCTTACAATGACTGGGGTAATCTTATCTTACATTGACTGGGGTAATCTTATCTTACATTGACTGGGGTAATCTTATCTTACACTGACTGGGGTAATCTTATCTTACATTGACTGGGGCAATCTTATCTTACATTGACCGGGGTAATCTTATCTTACATTGACCGGGGTAATCTTATCTTACATTGACTGGGGGTAATCTTATCTTACATTGACCGGGGTAATCTTATCTTACATTGACTGGGGGTAATCTTATCTTATATTGACTGGGGTAATCTTATCTTACATTGACCGGGGTAATCTTATCTTACATTGACTGGAGTAATCTTATCTTACATTGACTGGGGTAATCTTATCTTACATTGACCGGGGTAATCTTATCTTACATTGACTGGGGTAATCTTATCTTACATTGACTGGGGTAATCTTATCTTACATTGACTGGGGTGATCTTCTTGCGTTTAGAACCGGTGGTGGGTATTTCTGCCCGCTGCACTTTGGGAGGAACCGGTGCATTTCTGCTGACACTGGGTCTGTCAAATCAAATTACAGCAAAATATAAATAAGTCTATAACCACATTGTTTTGTAACTTGACTAAAATTTAAAAAAAACTATGTCCATAGATTCTGCCTCTCACCGAGTCGGGGAATTTTCTGTAGGCAGACTTCTCCACACTGTAGGCAGACTTCTCCAAACAGACTTACTTCTCCACCTCTGTAGACAGACTTACTTCACCACCTCTGTAGACAGACTTCTCCACTTCTGTAGACAGACTTACTTCTCCACCTCTGTAGACAGACTTCTACATCTCTGTAGACAGACTTCTCCACCTCTATAGACAGACTTACTTCTCCACCTCTGTAGACAGACTTCTCCATCTCTGTAGACAGACTTACTTCTCCACCTCTGTAGACAGACTTCTCCATCTCTGTAGACAGACTTACTTCTCCACCTCTATAGACAGACTTACTTCTCCATCTCTGTAGACAGACTTACTTCTCCACCTCTATAGACAGACTTACTTCTCTACCTCTACAGACAGACTTCTCCATCTCTGTAGACAGACTTCTCCACCTCTATAGACAGACTTACTTCTCCACCTCTGTAGACAGACTTCTCCACCTCTGTAGACAGACTTACTTCTCCACCTCTATAGACAGACTTACTTCTCCATCTCTATAATCAGACTTACTTCTCCATCTCTATAGACAGACTTACTTTTCCAATTCTGCATGTTCCTGTAGGTGTGGTTTTGTGCCCTCCTTCTCCCTGATTGGGTTGATATATATCTTAGTGTTGTAATCCATATTCTTCTCACGTTCAACATCACTGTCATAACCTGATTATTAATAAATAAATAATATTAACATCACTGTTGTAACTTGATGATTAATAAATAAATAAATATCAACATCACTGTCGTAACCTGATTATTAATAAATAAATATCAACATCACTGCCGTAGCCTGTAACAAAATCAATGTCGTAACCTGATGATTAATAAATAATATCAACATCACTGTCATATTAGACAATGGGAATATGCTGTGTCTAATAGACAATGGGAATACGCTGTGTCTATTAGACAATGGGAATACGCTGTGTCTATTAGACAATGGGAATATGCTGTGTCTATTAGACAATGGGAATATGTTGTGTCTATTAGACAATGGGAAAATGCTTTGTCTATTAGACAATGGGAATATGCCATGTCTGTTAAACAATGGGAATATGCCGTGTCTATTAAACAATGGGAATACACTGTGTCTATTAGACAATGGGAATATGCCGTGTCTGTTAAACAATGGGAATATGCTGTGTCTATTAAACAATGGGAATATGCCGTGTCTATTAGACAATGGGAATATGCTGGGTCTATTAGACAATGGGAATATGCCGTGTCTATTAGACAATGGGAATATGCTGTGTCTGTTAAACAATGGGAATATGCCGTGTCTATCAGACAATGGGAATACACGGTATCTATTAAACACAGGTATGCTCTGATGATAAACAAAGAAATAACAAAGCTGTGTTTACTTCTCTACTTTAACTTTCCACACAACTGTAATGACTCAAGAACTCAAGATCTACCACACGCATGGACCAACAGAATTCTGTTCCTGTTAGCTATAATAATCCAAGAACTTAAGCTCTACCACACACAAGGAACAACAGAATTCTGTTCCTGTTAGCTATAACAAGAGGTACTGAAAACAATGCTCACTAAGAATACCCCCCCCCCCCCTTACCCCAATCTCCCAAAGGGTGTTATTAATAGATATAAATTACCTCTTTCCTGAGTGTAAAAATATGGTATGCCTTTGTGGAAGAAAATGGAAGATATAGTCCGAACACAAATCCATGCTATAAACCGAAAATTTTGACCTTGAGATCAAAGGTCAAGGTCATAAAGAGGTCATGAAGGTACATGACACATCATCTCATGGTGATACACTCATGTGTCAAATATGGTATGCCTATGTCAAAGAACAAAGAAGTCATGGCCCCGACACGAATCCATTGTAAAAACCTTTAATTTTGACATTGAGGTCAAGGTCATATGGAGGTCATGAAGGTACATGACATATTGTCTCATGGTGATACACTCATGTGTCAAATATGGTATGCCTATGTCAAAGGACAAAGAAGTCATGGCCCCGACACGAATCCATTGTAAAAACCTTTAATTTTGACCTTGAGGTCAAGGTCATATGGAGGTCATGAAGGTACATGACACATCGTCTCATGGTGATACACTCATGTGTCAACAAGAGATGTTTGTAAAACACATATGCCCCCCCCCCATGGTGCACAATTGAAAAGGGTTATACACACACACATCATTTAATTGATAGTAGTATCATCAATTCAAAATATTGAGCAGACAATATCTTCCTATGTCAAGAGTGAATTGACCATGTGACCTAAATAACAATATGGGTCATCTACGCCTTATGCTGTACCAGTGTACCAAGTTTGGTGTCAATCAAGCAAACAATTCTTAAAATATAGGAAACAAGATATTACTATGTCCAGTTCAACAATTGACTTTTGACCTCAAAATCAATATGGGTCGTCTTCTCCTGAAAATGTACCAGTGTACTAAGTTTGATGTCCGTCAAGCAAAAAGGTTATCAAGATATTGAGTGGACAGTATATTACTATGTTCAGTTTGACCTTTGACCATGTGACCTCAAAATCAATAGGAGTCATCTCCTCCTGAATATACACCACTGTACTTAGTTTGATGTCTGTCAAGCAAAGGGTTCTCAAGATATTGAGCGGACAGTATATTCCAATGTCCAGGTTGACCCTTGACCTTTAAACATGTGAAATCAAAATCAATAGGGATCATCTTCTCCTGAAGATGTACCAGTGTACCAAGTTTGATGTCTGTCAAGCAAAGGGTTCTCAAGATATTGAACGGACAGTATATTCTTATGTCCAGTTTGACCCTTGACCTTTGACCATGTGACCTCAAAATCAATAGGGGTTATCTTCTCCTGAAGACGTACCAGTGTACCAAGTTTGATGTCTCTCAAGCAAAGGGTTCTCAAGATATTGACCGAACAGTATATTTCTATGTCCAGTTTGACCCTTGACCTTTGACCATGTGACCTCAAAATCAATAGGGGTTATCTTCTCCTAGAGACGTACCAGTGTACCAAGTTTGATGTCTGTCAAGCAAAGGGTTCTCAAGATATTGAGCGGGCAGTATATTCCTATGTCCAGTTTGACCCTTGACCATGTGACCTCAAAATCAATAGGGGTCATCTTCTCTTGAAGATGTACCAGTTTACCAAGTTTGATGTCTGTCAAGCAAAGGGTTCTCAAGATATTGAGCGGACAGTATATTTCCATGTCTAGTTTGACCCTTGACCTTTGATCATGTGACCTCAAAATCAATAGGAGTCATCTTCCCCTGAAGATATACCAGTGTACTAAGTTTGATGTCTGTCAAGCAAAGGGTTCTCAAGATATTGAGCAGACATTATATTCTTAAGTCCAGTTTGACCCTTGACCTTTGACCATGTGACCTCAAAATCAATAGGGGTCATCTTCTCTTGAAGACGTACCAGTGTACCAAGTTTGATGTCTGTCAAGCAAAGGGTTCTGAAGATATTGAGCGGACAGTATATTCCTATGTCTAGTTTGACCCTTGACCTTTGACCATGTGACCTCAAAATCAATGGGGGTCATCTTCTTCTGAAGATGTACTGGCATACCAAGTTTGATGTCTGTCAAGCAAAGGGTTCTCTAGACACTGAATGGTCAGTATATTCCTATGCCCAGTTTGGCCCTTGACCTTTGACCATGTGACCTCAAAATCAATAGGGGTCATCTACTCCTTAGGATGTACCAGTGTGCCAAGTTTGATGTCTTTCAAGCAAAGGGTTCTCAAGATATTGAGCGGACATTTTATTCCTATATCCAGAGTAGATTGACCCTTGACCTTTGACCTTTTGACCTGAAAAACAATAGGGATCCTCTTCTACTCATAACTAACCCACATATGAAATATCATTATCATCAAGTGAATGGTTCTCAAGATATTGAGCGGACAACACGTGGTCTACAGACCGACCGACCGACCGACAGGTGCAAAACAATATGCCCCCTCTTTTTCAAAGGGGGGCATAAATATGGTATGCCTATGTCAAAGAACAAAGAAGTCATGACCCTCACACGAATCCATTGTAAAAACCTTTAATTTTGACATTGAGGTCAAGGTCATATGGAGGTCATGAAGGTACATGACACATCGTCTCATGGTGATACACTCATGTGTCAAATATGGTATGCCTATGTCAAAAGACAAAGAAGTCATGGCCCCGACACGAATCCATTGTAAAAACCTTTAATTTTGACCTTGAGGTCAAGGTCATATGGAGGTCATGAAGGTACATGACACATCGTCTCATGGTGATACACTCATGTGTCAAATATGGTATGCCTATGTCAAAGAACAAAGAAGTCATGGCCCTGACACAAATCCATTGTAAAAACCTTTAATTTTGACCTTGAGGTCAAGGTCATATGGAGGTCATGAAGGTACATGACACATCGTCTCATGGTGATACACTCATGTGTCAAATATAGTACGCCTATGTCAAAGAACAAAGAAGTTATGGCCCGGACACGAATCCATTGTAAAAAACCTTTAATTTTGACCTTGAGGTCAAGGTCATATAGAGGTCATGAAGGTACTCGACACATCGTCTCATGGTGATCCACCTGTGTGCCAAATATGGTATGCCTAAGTCAAAGAACAAAGAAGTTATGGCCCAGACACGAATCTGCACAGACAGACAGACAGAGAGACAGAGTGATTCCTATAATCCAAGAACTCAAAATCTACCAGACACAAGGAACAACAGAATTCTGTTCCTGTTAGCTATAATAATCCAAAAACTCAAGATCTACCACACACAAGGAACAACAGAATTCTGTTCCGACTAGTCCAAGATCTACAGTACCTCCTTCTTCCTCTGAATCTGTGTCGGAGTCGTCACTTTCACCACACGCTGTATTCCTGTCTGCCGCTGAGCTACACTGCCACACCATCACCGCTGTATCAGCACCGCCGGCCGACACCAGGAGCTTGTCATCAGATGACCACCGGACATTCGTTACGTGGGCCGAATGACCTACATATCGCTTGTGTTTGGCAAACTTTCCCTTAAAAGTTTTAAATACAACACATTACTTATGATATACCTCCACTTCAAGGCAACAATGCTATTCTGAACAGAAAAATGTTACAACTGCACAATATCATTACTATATGTCACATATAGTGCATGTATGTTAGTCTTTCATATTAAACAGCAATTTCATGGAAACTTTTAAATTTTCAAAACCTCCAAATAAAATTTCCATGAGGACTGACCTTCACTGGATATTGGAACAGTTTGACAAATCCGAAGTCGTCCCCAGTGGCCAGCAGCTGTTTGTCCTTGGACAGTGACGTGGCATTCACATCAGTGATGTCACTCTTTGGTGGCCACACCCCCTCACACGTCTTTCCGAGAACACTGGTCCATGTTGTCCAGTCAATTTTCTCGACCTCAGAGTTACTGAGAGTCAATCTCTTACCACGAGGTGCCTCGTAAAATAACTGTTCCTTTGCTCCTGTATTCACCATCAGTAACCTCCCTGTAAAAACAATAAGTCTGGAAATTACTTTATTTGTATGTGTATGAAGTATACAGTAAAACATGGTTATAGCAAACCTCCAGGGCCAGGGAAAACAATTCATTATAAACAAACTTTGTTATATTAAAATACGGTTATAGTGAACCTCCAGGGACAGTGGAAAACACTTCATTATAAGGCCAATTCAACTTAATTAGTAGATTATCATCCAGGGTCACGAAAAAGTATGGGGCGGATGAGGTGGGCCAATTTTTGAAGGGCGGGCGGGGATGATAATCTATCAATTTTAAAGTTGAATTGGCCTAAACAAACTTTGTTACAGTAAAACACCATTATAGGGAACCTCCAGTGAAAAACAGTTCAATATAACCATACTTCATTATATCCAATAAATTTTTCATTATTTTCCTCTCAAAGGAAATAGATATCACTTCATAAAAAGCATGGATTTGTTAAAAGCAAACTCTTGATAAATTACAAAAAGAAACAACCTATTTCTGATTCTTTATTGTTGTAACTGTATTTAACACTGCCATCAGATACAACTAGATATCCTGCACACATCATTGTACCAAACCACCTTATAATAATGTCATGTTATTTACCTGTTTTGTCCCAGTCGACGTGCATGATGTTATTTACCTGTATTGTCCCAGTCAACATGTTATTTACCTGTATTGTCCCAGTCAACATGTTATTTACCTGTATTGTCCCAGTCAACATGTTATTTACCTGTATTGTCCCAGTCGACATGTTATTTACCTGTTTTGTCCCAGTCAACATGTTATTTACCTGTTTTGTCCAAGTCGACGTGCATGATGTTATTTACTTGTTTTGTCCCAGTCAACATGTTATTTACCTGTATTGTCCCAGTCAACATGTTATTTACCTGTATTGTCCCAGTCAACATGTTATTTACCTGTATTGTCCCAGTCGACATGTTATTTACCCGTTTTGTCCCAGTCGACATGTTATTTACCCGTTTTGTCCCAGTCGACATGTTATTTACCCGTTTTGTCCCAGTCGACATGTTATTTACCCGTATTGTCCCAGTCGACATGTTATTTACCCGTATTGTCCCAGTCGACATGTTATTTACCCGTATTGTCCCAGTCGACATGTTATTTACCCGTATTGTCCCAGTCAACATGTTATTTACCCGTATTGTTCCAGTCGACATGTTATTTACCCGTATTGTCCCAGTCGACATGTTATTTACCCGTATTGTCCCAGTCGACATGTTATTTACCCGTATTGTCCCAGTCGACATGTTATTTACCTGTTTGTCCCAGTCGACATGTTTTTTACCTGTATTGTCCCAGTCGACATGTTATTTACCTGTATTGTCCCAGTCGACATGTTATTTACCTGTATTGTCCCAGTCGACATGTTATTTACCTGTATTGTCCCAGTCGACATGTTATTTACCTGTATTGTCCCAGTCGACATGTTATTTACCTGTATTGTCCCAGTCGACATGTTGTTTACCTGTATTGTCCCAGTCGACATGTTATTTACCTGTATTGTCCCAGTCGACATGTTATTTACCTGTATTGTCCCAGTCGACATGTTATTTACCTGTATTGTCCCAGTCGACATGTTATTTACCTGTATTGTCCCAGTCAACATGTTATTTACCTGTTTGTCCCAGTGAACATGTTTTTTTACCTGTATTGTCCCAGTCAACATGTTATTTACCTGTATTGTCCCAGTCGACATGTTACTTACCTGTATTGTCCCAGTCGACATGCGTGATGTTATTTACCTGTATTGTCCCAGTCGACGTGCGTGATGTAACTGGATGCTGCCTTACAAGTGCCCACTCTCTTCTTACTCAACACGTTGTAGATGTCCACAAAATTGTCATGGGAGGCCACAGCTAGGTACTTCCCTTCCTCTGAAATTGTAAATCACCATATGATGTGCTAGATAACAAGAGGCTCATAAGCAACAACACAATACTGTACACATACAACAGTGTTCAGCCAAGTCACCATGGGACAGACCAGGTCACCGTGCCACAGACCGAGTTACCCTGGGACAGATTAAGTCACCGTGCGACAGACCCAGTCACCGTGCGACGGACCGAGTCACCATGCGACGGACCGAGTCACCATGCAACGGACCGAGTCACCGTGCGACAGACCGAGTCACTGTGCGACAGATCGAGCTACCGTGCGACAGACCCAGTCACCGTGCGACGGACCGAGTCACCGTGCGACAGACCTAGTCACCGTGCGACAGACCCAGTCACCGTGCGACAGACCGAGTCACCGTGCGATGGACCAGTCACCGTGCAACAGACCGAGTCACCGTGCGACAGACCCAGTCACCGTGCGACAGACCCAGTCAACGTGTGACACAATGGACAAAGTAATCCCAAGTGTCACTATACTTCACAGGTGACATAAAAATATTGGTCCACAATATAAAACTATCAAGCTGAATAATCAGTTCTTTACAACTACATTGTATATACATGTAAATAGTAGTAAAAACTAACTACTCTGTACATGAACGTAAAACAACTCAAACACATGTACATATAAAACTAAGATGACTTTTAAGAGTTTACATACTTTGTCTGTATAACATTTCAATAATTTACCTGGGGAGAATTTGATGTCTGAGATTTCCTCTTTCCTGTGATGAAAAGATATCACCTCCTCCATATTGGCAGCATTTACAACAATAAAACTCCCTGTAAAATGTCAAATTATACCACATCAAATTATAACATTCACATAAAACTCCCTGTAAAATGTCAAATTATACCACATCAAATTGTAACATTCACATAAAACTCCCTGTAAAATGTCAAATTATACCACATCAAATTATAACAATCCTTAAAACTGAATTATAACCCAGTCACCTGAAATTAATCTCTATTATTTTGTGCAGTATAACCGATATATCACTGAAAAATATTAGGCAATGTAGCCTCTTCTCCAAACTATGAACTCTTACAGAGTACAATTCTGTATCATGTATTGCTACCATTCTGAAAAAGTACAGTACATTGAAAATATGTAGTATTTTACCATCTTTAAGCCCAACAGCCAGGAATTTTCCATCTGATGAGAAGCCTACACTTCGGCCCGCCTGCTTCAGGATTTTGTAGCTGACCATTCTGTGGTCAGATCTCAAGTCCCACACCCTGAGGGTCTTATCATCACTCACTGTGGCACAGAACTGCTGGGTGGGATGCATCCCTAACCCCCAAAGCTCTCCCTGCATGTGACCCTACAAAATTGTGAGATAATGAAAATATTCCATCTTTTCTGTCATTCAGTGCCTGAAGTGCTTACTTCTGAGGAGTGAAAAGTATGAAATTTTACCTATCAAATAGCATTTAATAAAACTGTTTAATGGTCATGTGTGACATTACCCTCAAATACTGGGAAAGATGTTTATCACATCCACCTAAAGTTCTATTGCTTTGATATCCATGGCAATTTGATGTTCATTCAGTGTGTTTCACAGTAAGCAATTTTATCATAAATGGTTTTTATCATAGCATATAAAAGATGAAAATCTTTAAAACTGTAGATGATAAACAGCTCAAGATTCCCTTTGCTGTACCTGGGTCAGAAGTGTCATGGGTCCCCCTTTATCCACTTCCAAAACCTCCCCATTTTTGGTTCCCACAAGGATTTTGCCATGACCTAGAACGATGGCCCTGATCGCTGGTAAATCTTTCATCAGTACTCCCTTGGAGGTCTGTTCGATTCCCGACTTCTTGATGTAGTACTGCTTCAGACACCGCTCAAACTGATCGTCCCACAGGCCGATCATTCCGTCCTTACCCCCTGTCACGAAACCCTGGGAAAAAAAAAACAATTCAGAGATTGTGCAGTTCAACTTGTGTCTCTTAAAAATATTTCAAGCAGGATTCAAAGACAATAAAAACTGGCCCTGAAGTTGAATTGATACCCATGTCAGAGAATGCTTTGAACCTTTGAAAATATACTGAGCTTATCAACACCAGTTTTAAATGTCAAATAAAAATCTAAATTTTTTACACTATATCTCTACAAGTAGATACTCATGTCTGGTGCTTTCATTGATTTTTGGGTATCAAATTTTGTGGATTTGTTGATGTTTTGATGTTACTCATTTCCAAGGAATGCCACTCAACGTTCTCTCCTTACAAGGAAATATTAAAATTCGTTGAGCATAGATTTTGTGGTCTGGTACAACAAGGAAAACAAGGAATATTGCTATTAAAATAAACTGATGACACCGCAGTACACCTAAACAGGAAGTATCATTTATATTCCATGCTGAAAACTGAAAATTAACATAAGTCTCACCTTGTCCAGAGAATGCATAGCGAATAGTGGCCCCTCGTGTGCTGAGAAAATGAAAATTAACATGAGCCTCACCTTGTCCAGAGAATGCATAGAGAATAGTGGCCCCTCGTGTGCTGAGAAACTGAAAATTAAAATGAGTCTCACCTTGTCCAGAGAATGCATAGCGAAGAGTGGCCCCTCGTGTGCTGAGAAAATGAAAATTAACATGCGCCTCACCTTGTCCAGAGAATGCATAGAGAAGAGTGGCCCCTCGTGTGCTGAGAAACTGAAAATTAAAAGGAGTCTCACCTTGTCCAGAGAATGCATAGTGAAGAGTGGCCCCTCATGTGCTGAGAAAATGAAAATTAACATGAGCCTCACCTTGTCCTGAGAATGCATAGCAAAGAGTGGCCCTTCGTGTGCTGAGAAACTGAAAATTAACATGCGCCTCACCTTGCTCAGAGAATGCATAGAGAATAGTGGCCCCTTGTGTGCTGAGAAACTGAAAATTAACATGGAGCCTCACTTTGTCCAGAGAATGCATAGCAAAGAGTGGCCCCTCGCGTGCTGAGAAACTGAAAATTAACATAGAGCCTCACCTTGTCCAGAGAATGCATAGCGAATAGTGGCCCCTCGTGTGCTTTGACTGACTTCTGCAGCGTGGAATCTTTCCAGATGAAAACGTTGCCGTCACTACCGCCCGAGAAGCTGATGTCTGCTGCCTTCCCGAATGCCACACACAGCATATCACAGGACTTGGATACGTTACCAAACGTGCCGCGTGTAGAAGTGAAACCACCACCTGAAAACGGGAAAGATTGAACAATGCTTCAAAAATACTTGCTACAAACAATTTTTTCCCCCAAAATCATGAAAATAAAAACTAAATCTATGGGTTTTTTTTTAAAAGTAATACTATATGGTACATTCCATATTCCATATTCTCCTGATTTCTTAATTAAGTAAAAAAAAAAAACCCAAAACAATGGGGTGAATTTATATAGAGGTATATAAGGAGGGGTAATATATTTCAACTTTTGAACATCACAGATAATTTACTAATCCTTTACTTTTCAGGAATATTATATTTGTACTTATTACAATCAAACTAAGCCAAAAAAATATATATCGACCCATGCATCCATATTTTTGTTTGTATCCAGTGCCCTTAATAACTTAGTTTTGTGTCAATTCTACATGTACAGACAGATGAATTCTTTCCTTGCCTGCTTGAGTCCAGAACTTGATGTGTTTCACTCCTACAGTGATCAGCTTATTGGCTTCAAATGGATTCCACTTGATGACAAATATTTTATCTTTATGGCCCCTGCAAAGTAAATTCAAATTTCATGTGCATACAAATTTTGTACCGTGCATCTAAATACTGTAAACCAACATATTTTTATGAGCGAGAAATTTTTGCTTTAATTACGAGATCCTCATACTCGTGAATATTTCTCGTCTATAGATGATTTTATGGAATACAAACATAACCGATAGACATTGATTCCATAACCAGTTTGAGTTAATACCTGGATTTTTTCAAACTTCAAGATTGTTTGAATGATTGTTTGCTGTTTTCCGCCACATTAAACAATTTTTCAGTTATCTGGTGGCGCCCAGTTTTTATTGGTGGAAGAGAGAACCCAGATCCAATGTACCTGGGAAGAGACCACTGACCTTCCGAAAGTAAACTGGGAAACTTTCTCACTTACCGGTGTGAGCAGGATTCAAACCTGCACCGACCAGAGGTGAAAGGCCATGTGATTTTGAGCGCAATGCTCTAACCACTCGGCCACCTCAGATTTCAAGAGAAATGAGACTTGCTGAGTGTCTCTTGAAACTTCAAAAAATAGAGGAAGGAGAGTTTAAAAAAACTGGTAACTAATGAGCATGTTATGAAACCTATTTCTTCCCAGTATACACTTACAGGGTTTTTTTTTGGTAAATGTCTTTCCATCAGCTGATGTTTTTTTTTGGTAAATGTCTTTCCATCAACTGATGTGTTTTGTTTTTGGGGGTGGGGGGGTAGGGTGGGTGGGTGGGGTGGGGGTAAATGTCTTTCCATCAACTGATGTTTTTTTTTTGGGGGGGGGGGGGGTAAATGTCTTTCCATCAACAGATGTTTTTCTTGGGGGGGGGGGGGGGATAATTGTCTTTCCATCAGCTGATGTTTACTTCATAGAATAAATTATACACTTACATGCAATTCTCTTAATGACCTGTCAAAGTATAATATACCACGACAATCCTCCAAGATAGAAAAATTAAAAACAACCAATCAGAATTATTCCAGGTGTTTCATAACATGCTAGTACAGCTGTGCTGGAGTGACGAAATAAAGTTGATGATGGGAGAAACAGGTTATGTGCGTGTACCTCCAGGATTACAGTTAAACGGAGCTGATGAAATTTACCTCGTTGTAGCGAGTTTTTCTCCTTTCCTCCAATCCCAGACAACGATACAATGATTATCATCCAGACCAACAGAAGCCAACTTTTTGCCATCACCTAGTAAGGTAACGTGATTAACCTTTATTTCAAAGACACAAGTTCAAATAAAAAACAAAACTTAAATAACAAGAGGAAATTTAATGAAACCAGAGTATATATATTGTGATATCATATTTCACAGTACAAGGGTTTAATATTCTTTTTCTATGCTTTTAAAACTGCAGTGGATAGTCCTATTCATTTTGCTACTCATCCAATCCAGGCGCAAGTTTTACTTAGTCCACTTCTTATCTTACGGGAAAAAAATTCTGACATAAGAATTTCCAAAATTCTAACTTAGGATATGACACTTCTGTTTTACTAAATTTAATGTGTTTTTAATAGCGAGCGCAGCGAGCCAGCGTGGAGCGCTGGCTCGTACTGTGATCTCTAATGACTAAAGCGCGCGAAATAATCCGAGCTAAATCTAAACCTTTAACAAGAAAACTTTTTTGACACTAATCCCAGAAGTCCATTGTCCAAAATGGCTGAGATCTCGCAAAGTCACGTCTTGGACTATGATTGTGAACTTACGTGGATTATCATCTTAATCTTGTGATCTCCTAGCTCGAAAATTCAGTGCACCATTAGGCGTAATGTTTAACTAAGTGCAATGTTTATGAAAGGCAGGGTAAGACTTTATGTGACGTCATGTCTACATTTTGACGTATGTCATAATAAGGCAGACAGTGGTGGATCTGAATACTTGTTATTCCATTTGTAAAGTCATGCTACCTGGACAATATATACGTAAACATTAGGCATTTGTGATATGGCATCGAATACAAAAAAATAAGAGAGAGAGAGAGAGAGAGAGAGAGAGAGAGAGAGAGAGAGAGAGAGAGAAAGAGAGAGAGAGAGAGAGAGAATGTGTGCAGACTATTAATGTGAGGGATCTCAGGTACTGAATTTAAGTTATTTTAAAAAAAAATAACACCCAAACAATTGGAATTCGGCTGGTTCGAAAACATAAAAAAAAATAAAAATCTTTTTTCCGCGTTTAAATACAGTCAAAACTGCCATAGCGACCCACTGTATTAAGCGACTCACTGTTGTATGTGACCATAAAAAGTTCCCCCCAAGACGTTACTCTATATATTGTACCTGTATTAAACGACCACCTGTCTGACGCGACCAACGACCATGATTTTTACAACCTTTTTGTGTATTTTCACAAAATTTTACCTCTAATTAACGACTGTACATTTTCGATTACAACGTGATTACTACTTTCGATTTCGGTTGAGCCGACTATTCTGGGAATTATCGCCCCTAACACTTTCGTTTTCAAACGCATGACTATTCTGGGAATTATCGCCCCTAACACTTTCATTTTTATACGCACAGGTTGTCGATGATCTTGTTTAGTCGGCCCTCTGGATAAATTATTATATCTAAGCTGTCAACATGCAGGGTCGAGTGTGGTTAATTAATAAAACCCGAGTTGTTGTTTATTTAACAAAATCAAGGATCAGGGAATCAAGGCCGGTGTATTTGAAGGTGTTAATTTCGACAAACTTTAAGAAGTGCCGGGTAGGCTAGATCGGAAATGAAAATCTACCACTTGTTATACCATTATGTTCAACAGAGTAAAAAATTTGCCCGATTGCGATATAAATCAGGTAAACATTGTGCTTAGGACTAAAATTTTAAACGGAGTATTCACAGTTTTCCTGCATGAGATACTAGAGGTTTCCAGAATAATGACCAGAACTAGCGGCTCACTTCGACATGTCCCGAGTATTTGACACGTCCGAGTTCAAGAAAATTGCCTGCATTAGTTCTAAGCTTAAAAGATTTGCTGTGCATGTACAATGGATATTGTGATTTATTTAATGTTTCTCAAATTGAATAACATTTTTCCAGCATCTATTGTACAAAAATAGACGCAACACTTCACCATTTGCTTTCTTACCACAAGCATTGCATTTTTTAGTTACACTGTACAAGTAGGCTATACATAAATACCCTTTACAACAAAGTGTTTATAAGTTTTAGAAAATTTATATGCATTCATAAATAATTTTTTAATTTCATGTAAATGTGTAATATGAAATGCATGAAAAGTTTATCATTCTTAAATAGATTAAATGTAATTTTTGATGAATAAAAAATTATGATACAACACCTTGTATTCTAGATTTTTAACTACAGTGTATTATTAATTTTATTTTACAACTATTAAAACCGTACTTGATATTCTTAATGATAAATTCCAAATACATGTAGTCATTTTCTCCATTGTATATATTATTTGCGAAATTTTATCCATTAACTGCGGAAAATAGGCAACCTGTATTAAGAGACCACCTGTCATATGTGACCTTTTTTCATTCTCCGTTGGACGGTCTCTTAATACAGGTTTGACTGTATAAGAACTGATTAAATCTATTCCTTGGCATGTCCAGTAATGCAAACCACAATGACCCCCCCCCCCCCCCTCCTCTCATGACAACCAACCATGCCACTTGCTATTAACAACTGGAAAATCATTAATTAAGGTCTTCCGTAACAACGGAAGACCTTCTACTGATTGTGCTGGTTAAGATTATTCTTATTATTCTTTTTTTTCCTTTTTTTCCCTAGACGTTAACTTTGAAGCTTCATATCTCGCTCATTTCTGCATGGATTTTGCTCAAATTTTCAGGGTTTATAAGATTTACAAAACAATTATAAAATCATGTACTACATTTCAGAAATTCCCTTCTGTTCATGAGTTATTCCCCTTTGAATGAAATTTTAGGGGCTTTGGTTTCCAGACAAAGGCTCCGAGACTATATAAGCTTGTGCAGAAAATGCATATAAAACGAAAAGTAGGAGCATTGTAGTTGTGCACATCGTTTTTGGTTTTTTGATTACAGCGTTCGAAATGGTGGTTGACAGGGTTTAAAAATTAGGACGCCTAAAGGAGCAAAAAATTACACATATTTTCCTTTGTATCTTTTAAACTAAAAATATTTTGTTGAGATGTGTAGAACAAAAGTTGTGCAAAATGTTAAGAGCTTTCTTTTGATATCCCTAAAAAGGGGCTGGCCCCTTAAATTAGGGATCTTCAAAGTTTTCACTTTATAACTCAAAAACGGTAAATATTTCGATATGGCTTTCGCTGGAAAAGTTGTTCTTTAACATCTTATTGATCTCATAAACATAATATTTTGTTCGAGCATTGTGTTATATATGAGTAAAAAGCTTGACCCGCAAATAGGTAACCGTATCATTAGGTAGGTGAAGGGGGGAAAATATGCGTATAACTTAAATAAACTTGCTTTAATTGATAAATCTGACATCATGAAATGCCAATATTCTTTTAAAATAAGGTTTTAACGTGATCTATGGTTCCTTTAAAAATCATCTATCGACAACTTTTTTTCTTTTATTATTTAGTAGCTTTAATATAAACAATCGTTCCAAAGAAAAAAGAGGAAAAGGTTATCTCTTCTACGTTTGTTATTAAAATAACGATATATTTAATTGAAGAAACAAACCTTCAAGCATAGAATAACTCAGTCATTAACTACACGCATCTTACATACACCGCGGGGTTTATTTTTGTTTACAATTACGTAAACGCCTCGAGGAACCATCGCATATGAACCAGGGCATGTACACAAAGTAAACATTGTCGTCCTAAATATAACACAGAATGTTTCGTTTTTTATCATATTGGATTTTTTGAATAATTCAGTCTTTCCGGGGATGTAAATACTTGCTTATACGTCCCTGGTCTTAAGTTTGATTTGTTTTAAATTCAAAACTCTAAAGCATTGAGTTAGACATCAATTTTAAAATCTGCAATTTAATATACAGTTCGTTTCTCAATCATGTCTAATTGAATGTGTGTTTAATATCGGAGATTCATCGCTGCTGAACTAGTGATCTGTGATTTCACACTACTTTAACTGAACACACAAGCTTTACTCAAATTCTAGATCTTCGTTGTGAAAAAGAAAATGGATACATTTTACAAACATAACGAATTATTTCTGAACATATTTTGAAATCAATAGTTTATAATCATGATTAAACCAAATCTAAACATGCGTATAGAATATTCAGAAACCCATGGCCGACCAGTCTCATTTCAAATTATATGACTTTGATTAAAGATTGATTCAGAACTCCTGGTCCAAATTATGTAACTTCGGTATGTGCCCCTGGCGTGAAATTCATACGCGACTTCTGTGCGCATTGTGTACATAATATTCCTACATGTATTTACGCACATAGATATTAAAGTTTAATAAAATATTCAAGATTTGAGAGCAATTTATTTGATTTGTATGTATAAATAATTCAAACTCGATGAATTATTCTCTTCAGTCTGAATATTATGCTATCATAATTTTGTTGTATGATAAAATATTGGTAACAGCAATAAACCTTTATTGTATGTCCTGAGTAAATTCAAATAGTAATTTTTTCTTCATTACTGGGACTGAAAAGTTATTTGCTGAAAGAATTTAATCCCACACACGCGCTCCTCAAAAGACTGATTCGTGGAATGAGATCATACACGCATGTACTTGAGTAGTATAAATTCATTAAACACCTTACGATAAAAATTTATAGTACACCTTTATTCAAAGTTCAAGGTTTTTATATCACACATCTCCGACGGAAGACCTCTCGTTGCTTTGCAGCGAGCTTTGCTCTAGTTAATTCTAGTTTTGTGAATAAATCTTAATGTATCTTTACGACAGCAGTGGAAAAGGGTCAACAATTTTGCAATTCATGTAATAATTATATGCGAATACTGAAGTCTTTATTTCATCATTGTTGTGCACAATATTATAAATATTGTTCTAACATGCTCTTCTTTCTCTTTTGAAACATATCATTGTTACAAAGGGATTGTTATATGAATTTAATTTTTAAAAAATAAGGTACATGTAGTTCTTGTATGCAATGGGGGGGGGGGGGGGGGGGGGGGGGGGGGGGGGGGGGGTCCGCGCATGTACATGTACAATTGTATTGATTTATATTCAAAATTATCATTATATTGAAATGCATTTTATGTTCAAAGGCAGTGCTGTTCACACAGTTTTCCAAACTTGAAAAGTGACTTGGAAAGATTAAGAGTAGAAATAAGGAAAGTAGAGGCAGTCAAGAGTTGAGAGCATACAGCTCGGAACAAGTCGTGCGTCAAAGGTTAAACAAGTCACAGTGAAGGCAGCAGAAATAAAATGTATATAGTATAAAAAATATTTCAATCACATTTGTATATTTTATGTTTTAGTTATTTAAAACCGTAGGGAAAAAACCTAAAATGGGCTGATTTTTCTGCCTAATTTCATTCCTGTACTGATTGGCAAATAGATATTGTTTAAATTGAACCTGATAAAAGCATGAACATTACAAAATAAGTACAAACATGTAGCCTCACTCACACGGTAGTACCGTCAGCATATTAAAAGTAGTGAAAGAATTTGATGATGACAAGGAGATTTGTCTTCATTTTCTCTAAAAATGTCCTGAAACAGCATGAGGGCAACCATTTTTATTTAGATAAAAGAAAACAACATAAGAAAAAAATCTTAACTTTATTAAGTTAGCTGTCATAAAGTTAAAATGATTTTTTAATGCAACATAGATTAAGAAGTTTAATAAGACGGGTATTATTCGCAAGTTAACATTATGATGAAATCCTGATTACGATGAAAACGCATTACAATCATACCTGAGAAATCTACATTGTAACCGTATCTGAGAAATCGACATTGTAACCGTACCTGAGAAATCTACATTGTAACCGTACCTGAGAAATCTACATTGTAACCGTACCTGAGAAATCTACATTGTAACCGTACCTGAGAAATCTACATTGTAACCATACCTGAGAAATCTACAGCACACACCCCTCTCTGGTGTTGTCCTTTCAATATGGAGGCTGTCTTCATGGTTTCTGCATCCCAAATGTGAACTGCAGGATCACGACCCACCTATATAGGTCAAAGTTCATTAGGAATCAAAGTCAAAGCTAAGTTTTTCCAATTAAAGCGTACAAAAATTTAAGACTGAAAGAAACAATTCTTAACTAAATTGAGTTAATGCATGTCAAAACAAACTATTCTCATTTCTACAAACCTGTCCTGTGGCCACGAGGTCTTTAATGGGGTGGATACACAGACATAAGATGTCGTCGGTGTGTTCCGTGTAGAATTTCTGAGCATGTTTCTCTCGGTTATAGACAATACCAGCAGCAGCCACGTGGTACACCACTTCACCACTCTGCGTGTAGAATAAATTGTTACGGCAGTCATAGCCGCGATACCTACAAAATTCAAACAGATGTCAAGAGAGTAAACTAATGACATCACTTACATGTAACAAACACGTAAACTAATGACATCACTTACATGTAACAAACACGTAAACTAATGACATCACTTACATGTAACAAACACGTAAACTAATGACATCACTTACATGTAACAAACACGTAAACTAATGACATCACTTACATGTAACAAACACATAAACTAATGACATCACTTACATGTAACAAATACATTAACTAATGACATCACTTACATTTAAACATACATACAGTATTCAAAGTAATTCAATTTAATGAAGTAAATTCTAATTTCAAAATTTCTAATGTCACATGAACCATTTTCTGTGAAAATTTACTGTACTTCATATATCTATTCAAGCACAACCTTCAGATATCTTCGCTAGAAATATTTCCAACACCAATAACTAAGCAGCATTTTCTTTACCCATGAATGAACTGCAGTTTGAGCCCTGCTGTTGGGCCTCTTTTTCGTTTTTGGCCCGTTTGCTGATCCTCCTTGTTCAGTTTCCGGATCCTGGCTGCATCCTCCTTGTAGAGAGCTCTGGAATACACCACCTGTTTCTCCGCCTCTAAATCCGAGTCCATGTCTGCTACATCAGATAAATCCGAGTCACTCTCCTCACTGTTTGAATCCACAAAGCCTGCGAAAAAGATGATGATTTTATCATCAAGTGTACAATATCTCTAATGAGACAAAAAATTCATATTCTCAAAACAGCTCAGTTTTTTTATTAAAAAAAATTTGAATGTAAAGACTATTAGTAAGATTCTGTTACATGACATCTTATTGCACACCTGACTGAGGATCTGGATCATTGCTTCCATCAAGCAGGAATCTCCACTGAAACACGGCATGATCCGCACCTCCAGTGGAAATCACTTTTGTTTTGTCATGAGAAAATCGGACATTGGTCACATGGGCTGAGTGTCCCACATACTTCCTAAACTTTGCACCTGAAATTTTTTTTAAAATGATACAGATTATGAACATTATATACATGCATTAGGCTGTTCGTTTTTACATTCTTTTAAGTCCTACCTTATACAATTAATATTTTCTTGAAATTGTACAACGCAAATAAATCCTCTATAAAATGTTACTTGTGTGTACCTTTCTTCAAACATGGGAATTTGAAAAGCTTCACAAGTCCGAAATCGTCTCCCGTAACCAACACGTCCCCCTGGTAATGTGCGTCCACAGCGTTGACATCATTTGTATCCGTGTACTTTTCCCAGATCCCGTTGACCTCATTTCCCAGGACACCGGTAAATGTGTTCCAGTGGATGCTGGAAATTTCCTCTCGGTTTGTTACTTGCTTCCCAGCTGACAAAAAATAACAGAGACATCTCTTTATATACTTCCTACACGCACAGACTATATCAAAGAGTAATTAAAGAATGGGTGAATAATGCTTATTTTAGCATACCTTGCACTTAAAATCTAGTGTTCTAATGGATGAACACACCATTTCATAATGAACAGCAAACATAAATTAGCACTCTTAATTTTCAAAGTTTTCAATTAAAGGTAAATACAATCTAACATTGCAGTTAAATTAGTATTACTTACAATGTATATGCAGCCCCTCGATTTGATCAACCTTCTGTATCCATATCATATACATGTCTAAGGTAGCTCATTACATCAAGACTCATACATTTTATGATTCTACACCACAAAATGGTGTCTCAATGTTTTATGAAATTACTTGTATCGATAAAATTGTTGGTATATTTACGTAGCTTAGTGGATAAGGTATTGGGATACTGACCTGCAGATCCCGAGTGTCGGGTCACTGACCCGCAGATCCTGAGTGTCGGGTTACTGACCTGCAGATCCCGAGTGTCGGGTCACTGACCTGCAGATTCTGAGTTGAAATCCGCCAGTGTCTTTTGTGTTATTTATTGAAATAAAAGTTTTGAAAATCCCATTTTCTCTCTCCAGAACTTGCATATTTTTTGCCTTTTTGACACATGTACGTATTACATATCATCATGATTAAATCATTTCGTGCTGATTTGATAAAATCTTTCTAAATATAGTGAACCACCTCAATATCATGGAAATTTTGATGAAAGTTAAAAGTCCCAACAACATTTTATTTATGTATTTTAACCTCAATATCTTGAACCCTGGATTATCTCGAAGTTTTTTCTCAGCCTCATCGAATTTGAGATATGGAGGTTTGACTGTCTCTTATTAATCATCCTTGAATTCATAACACACACGATTTAACATAGAGGAAAGACTGACCAGCATCAGACGAGCCTTGCTCTTACTAAACATAAGCCAAATACTGACCTGGCATTTTGAAGAAGAGCCTTTCAGCAGCCCCGCTGTTTGTCTGCAGGTAATTGCTATCTTTCGACCAGTCTATGTGAGTGATGAAACTGGAACTCCCACGACATGTTCCCAATAATTTGTACCGCTGCTCAGTCGAGTAAATGTCCACAAAATTGTCATTGGAGGCGACGGCCAGGTATTTATTACACGGTGAAAATTTCATTTCATGGATCACTTCCTTCCTGTCCTTGAGGTGTACAACTTCTGATAAATCTCTGGATAATTATAAATATAGAGATTGTCATATGTTTTAACATCATTACAGCTTCTCCTACAGATTTAGATACATTGAATGTCTTCTGTAAAATTAGAATATTGACATTCCCTTTTTCTTTTATAAATGTAATCTACTATTTTTCTTTAATAATTACATTACTGAATGGGATAATGCAAGTTCTGTTTGTTTCCTCTTTTTGACTGACCTTGAAAATGTATCAAACTCAAAAGTGTGCCAACTCAACATTGTTTATGCTATTTCTCTCATGAATAATTCTTTTTTTTTTTTAATTTCAAATTATGAAATTTCTTCCAAGAATTTCTCTCTTTTATAAGTTGTCTCAAGTTTTAGTGCATGTTGTATTTAAGAACTTGCTAAAAAGTGATTTGCTCATTGAATTCTAGGAGTAAGTTTTAAGAATAATCAAAGCTACACAGACCTGGTTTTAAGAATAATCAAAGCTACACAGACCTGGTTTTATGAATAATCAAAGCTACACAGACCTGGTTTTACGAATAATCAAAGCTACACAGACCTGGTTTTAAGAATAATCAAAGCTACACAGACCTGGTTTTACGAATAATCAAAGCTACACATATCTGGTTTTACGAATAATCAAAGCTACACAGACCTGGTTTTACGAATAATCAAAGCTACACAGACCTGGTTTTAAGAATAATCAAAGCTACACAGACCTGGTTTTAAGAATAATCAAAGCTACACAGACCTGGTTTTAAGAATAATCAAAGCTACACAGACCTGGTTTTAAGAACCAAGAAGGAACCATCAGTTAGACCCAATGCAATATGGTTTCCATCGGCATCAAATGCACAACTTCTGATCTTCTGATCAGCAGACATCTTGGAGAGAATCTCAAAGTTGTTTATATTCCATAATCTGAAAGGAATTGCAAACATATTATAAGAGTCTTGAGTACTTTTTTCTATAGCATTTCATAAAATCTTCCTTCTGCCTCAGCTTTACGAAATAGACAATAGAAAAGATCGCTAAAAATAAATGATTATGCAAATTATCATTAACAAACACTATACATTTATTGCATGATAGTGAGGGAGATATGAAGATTTATTCACCAAGAAAAATCATATTCCCCGAGGGCAACGCCCGAGGGGAATATGATTTTTCTTGGGTGAATAAATTTTCATATCTCTCGAACATTCATGTAATAAATTGTTTATTATACCGAAACAAAGCAAGACTACAAAAATGAATTTGAAATTGAAGTCCGCTCATCTATACATTGAATGTAGCCGATATTGCCCTAACACCATTGCCTAACGGTAACACCGCGCTGTCAACGTATTAGAAGGTACAAACAACGAAATATAGTGTTATGATAACCAGGTTTTGTATTTCCATTCTCCTTGAATGCTGATTTACTTGCTTGTTTTTGTATCAACCAAAATCAGGCGATTTTAAAACTATATCAGAGACCCGCATATTTTGTGCCTTACGAACTATGAAAGTAGAATGACTCGGAGTTATCGTGACATCACAATACACTTCGTCTGCTTTGACGTTAAATTTATGGAAAATGCATGAGGTTGCCGAAGGGGCGAAATATGATAGGGAGATATGATGTTTGAGAGGGAGATATGAAGTTTTGTCATCCCTGGCACATGATTGTCTAGACCAATCAGATTATGCACTGCATAGAATTCTCATACTGAGGTATAATAAAATACAATATGCTATGTTCGAATTCACTATTCTGCATATATCACTCCTGATAACTTAGCAACACTGGAATGATCTACTAGTGTTAAATCTAAATCAAACTAGCATGGCGCTGCACCATGCCCTTTTTGGCTGGCACCATGCCCTTTCTTAATTGCACCATGCCCTTTTTTCTCTATAGAATTTTTGAAAATTATAAACAATTGTTCTTTATTTCACAAGGTTGATTGAAAAGTTTAAAATCAAGGCAGCAGGTATTAATTTTTAAAGAGGCTAAATGATTACTCCATTACTATCATAGTATGATACAATGAAATTGCCCTGAAATTGTCTTGCCGCGATGAAAAGTGCCCTTTTGAACATATGATATGTGTGCCCTCTCTAGATCCTAGATTTAACACTAAGTCTACATATTTTGAATTATAATTTTATTTTCATTTTTTGAGGCAGGATGCAACCTAATGTTCTTCAGAAAAGAATGAAACTTTAATGCCAAAATAAAATGCCTGAAATTGAAAATAATCTGAAGCATACAAACTTTTGTCTGGATGCTTTTAATGGACATACCGCAATGTCTGGTCATCACTTCCTGACGCAAAAATAGGCTTCTTTGGATGGATAGCCAAGGCCCATAACTCCCCCTCTGCATGACCATCAACTAGGCAGTGTGGCTTGTCCCGATCTCTAACAAGCACTTCAAATATTTGGCTGTCCTGAGTTCCAATCAATACTCTATCCCCTCGCCAACACACACTACGTACTGTTAAGCCTGGATGGAAACAGATACAAAGAAAATCTTGTTGATTTACACATATTGATATGCCTATCGTTAGAGGGCTGTTCGATATGTAATGTGTATTGTACGATATCTCAAAAGCATTTGATTCAAATAGTGAAATGAACATTACTTCCCTTCAAAGTATTCCCCGCGGTTTGAAATACATAATTTCAATCTCTGAATCCATTTCTGAAATGCGTCACGGTACGCTGATTTAATAAAACCTCTGAGGCACTGACTGATGGCTGAGCCAAAGGCTTGTCCGGACTTGTAACGACGACCAGATAAGAACTTTTTTAAGTTTTGGAAAAAGGAAAGAGTCGCATGGGGCTAGATCTGGAGAATATGGTGGGTGTGGCAAGATGGTAACCTTCTCCAACTTCAAAAATTGCTTCACAAGCTCAGATGTATGTGATGGAACATTTTCATGAAGTAGATGAACATGCCTAAATCCTGACACAGGGCGTCGTTTATGATAATATTTCTTGAGCTTTAGTATAACATCTTGGTAGTACCGACCTGTAACACTTTTGCCCTTGGCACTGGAATTTGTACGGCTATATCATCACATGAGAAGAATATGCAATAAAGAACCTTCTTTGTGCTTATGGTTCTTTTGTTAACTACAGGCCTTCTACCATGATTAGTTAGCCATATTTTGTTTCCAATTTTTCTTACTGGTTCGAAATAGTGAACCCATGTTTCGTCACCAGTAACAATGTTTGCAAATTGTCTTTGATTGAATTTAGGAAACATTTTGAGCAATTGCTTAGCGGTTTGTACTCGTACCCGTTTTTGGTCATCTGTCAATATATGCGGTATCCATCTGCCAGAAATCTTTCGTACTTTAAAAATATGCTTCAAAATGAAATGCACCCGCGATAGCGATATGCCAACAGCTTTGGCAATATCACGAATTGTGTATCTGCCATCACTTTCATTTATTTCCCTGACCTTTGATACATTTGCCTTGCCTGTTAAAGTCACAGGTCGACCAGATTTTGCTGCATCTTTGACAGACTCTGTGCCAGTCAGAAATTTCTTTCTCCACCTACGAACTGTCTCATAAGATACCTTATCAGATCCATAAACTTCCCCCCAATTCAATAAAAATGTCAGAGTTTTGTGTGAACTTTTATATAAGCTCTAATTTCTTCAATATTCTCAACCTGTTTCCCAACCATTTTTACAACAGTGGTCAACGACAGGCTCTATTGAAATGACTATAAGTTTAAAACTATGTGGAACTGAAGGCTTGCGTTTATACCGTTGAAAAAGTAATGAATAGAGCTATTCAAGAGTATCATCATCCACGAAATCGTGCAAAGCGTTATTGAGCTGTGGTACAATACACATTACATATCGAACAGCCCTCGTATAAATACATTGTATGCAAGAAGTGCAACTATTCTGTGTACTCGATTGAGTGAAACAAAAAGCATTGTATCTGATCACTGCTATTACTTCCCTTTTCATATTCAGTGCTCTTATGTGCATAAATTAGAAAATTTATTTATATGTAGTTTGATCATTCACAAAGTTCAATGACACTTATTAAATCAAAATAACAATGTAATATTGGGAGGGGGGTTGCTACCCACCTTTATACCCCGCCGGTGAATTAGCCAGGTTGATGCTGGTGACCGGTTTAAAGTCCGGGTCCCATAGTTTGACCGTGCCATCCTTCCCCCCAGTACTATAGCCATCTTCCGACATGTCCATTGTAAATATTGCACCCTGTAAACGATCAGTAAAACTTACTTTTCTACCTTATCAAAAATACAACAACATTCAGTTAGTAAAATATTCTAGAGGAAATCAATGTTACTTATCAGTAATCCTCTTGATTTGTTTTAATCAAAGCGACTGAACGACTGAATTGTATTCTTGTAAGATTTTTATGTTTTTGCTTTTCGTCAGTTTTCTTACTTTTTCAAAATTAATTTGAGATAAAAATATCAGAATATATACATAGTATATTTGACTTGTTTTAAATTGATTGACTTCCCAAATCGTCTTGTACCATTCTGTGACCCAAAATCAACTTACTTGATGAGCTGCTGCAATCACTTGACTTAAGTTACTTCCCCTCCAAACATACACGTCCCCAGCTAATGTACCGGAATACGTAACGTCATCCAATCCAAACGCCACACACAGGATTGTTTGGATCTCTCCCGTCTTCCCAAACACACCCTTCTTCGGGGTCAGAGCATTCCCACACAGAGACCAAAACTTTATGTGCTTTACGCCACAACTGACCAAAGAGTTTTCTGCATTGGGGTTAAACTGGACATCAAACACCTTTAAGAGAGTAAAATATTGATAAATAATATACAATCATATTGAAATCATTTCCTGATACTCTTTTTACATATTTACTGAATTACAAGGTGTGTGTGAATTCACATGACACATGTAACAAATTCTCTCATAATAATGAAAACTGCCTTTACAAGGCCACCTTTCTGTGACAGAGACCTAGTGTATCTGAATGTCTGAAGTACTGCCTATTTGAATTTACTCTATTTCAAAGTCAGGGGACCACTTATTATTATGACTTAACTGTCTGAATGTCTGGGTACCACCTAGAATGATGACTTACTCTGTTATCTAGGGTACCGCCTACAATGTTGACTTACTATCTGAATGTCAATGTCTTGGGTACCACCTAAAATGATGATTTACTATCTGAATGTCAATGTCTTGGGTACCACCTACAATGATGATTTACTATCTGAAAGTCTGGGGTACCACCTACAATGATGACTTGCTGTTTGAATGTCTGGGGTGCCACTTAGAATGTTGACTTACTATCTGAATGTCTGGGGTACCACCTACAATGATGACTTACTGTTTGAATGTCTGGGGTACCACTTAGAATGTTGACTTACTATCTAAATGTCTGGGGTACCACCTACAATGATGACTTACTGTTTGAATGTCTGGGGTGCCACTTAGAATGTTGACTTACTATCTGAATGCCTGGGGTACCACCTACAATGATGACTTATTGAATGTCTGGGGTACCACTTAGAATGATGACTTACTGAATGTCTGGGGTACCACCTACAATGATGACTTACTGAATGTCTGAGGTACCACCTACAATGATGACTTACTCTATCTGAATGTCCTCTGACAGTAGCCAAGATCTTGCCTCTCCTCCAGTCCCATACATTAATGGTGGAATGTTGGTCCAACCCCACAGACACCACACGCTGAAACATACAATAACATCAACTAAATACATTTCCGTGATGTCACCTACATTTTGTTTTTAATTTCACAACAAAAATAAATTTGTTCTCCAGAATAGCTCAAAACTGTCTCCATCTTAAAACAGCTATTACACATTCTCTTTAGAAAATCACACAAATGAGTACTGCCCCACCTTCTTAAAACATACTTACCCCTCCCTCTTTATCAAAACCCACTGCTGCTATACCATTCTGGTGTCCGTCACGGAGGATGGAGATGGTTTCCATGGTAGCTGTATCCCACACACAGATAAACGGGTTTTTCCCTGTCTGACCAGTGGCAACCATCGTCTTGTCAGGGTGAAGGGCCAAGCTAAACAAAGTACAAACCCAAATATCTATATATACAGAACTAGTCTACTCACTGTAGGGTGGATAATAATCAATAAAACTCATCACAAACCTCTCATAATAAAATCAATGAGCAGGAAAAATCCCCATATTGCTATCTTTTTTCCCATTTTAAAATCAAGTCTTGGAGGAAATAAAAGTGAAACAAAAAACTTTCAAAATAATCAAGACTTTTAAGTGAAGTGAAAGTCAAGGCTATGTTAGTTGGGGTTTTTTTGGTTGGTAATCTGGAACAGCAGGAGAAGAAAGTCGAGCTCCCTTTATTTGGTAAAGGGAAGCAGTCATGAGCTCTGCACAGAAAGAATATCTATAAACAAAATTGTTTTTTAAAAAAATATATTAACCATTCCAACAGTAATTTGGATCATTGATGATTTTGTAGAGTTTCAGGGACAAAGAATTTCCTGCTCTCTTTAGAGGAATTGTGACCCCTTCCAAATGCGGAAAAGTGCCATCTTTCCAAATTTTATCCTACAAATTTATCAAGGTTAAAAGACATGACAAGAAATATTGTTATACTTCCGCTAATGAAGATACAAACTCTTTACTGAGACTTTCAACATGTATACGGTTCTGAAAAACATTGGGTCCTGCAATCAACATAGGTTTGTGTACAGTGTGTGGTGAATTGCAACAATAAACAAGTTGTTACTGATGGAAATAATAAACACAGTGGTGGTTACACCCATAAGCTTACAACACAATCCACACATTTTATCATAATCTTCCGATTTTCCCCATTATAACAAATTTCAACAAACTTTAAATTCTTACTTAGAAATATGTTATTGACGGACTTAGGAAAATGATATAGACTGAATTAGGACCAACAGTATCAATTTGTGCTTTTAGTTTGACTTGCTAGGCTGAACTAGGACCAACAGCATCAATTCATGCTTTCAGATTGACCTGCCCTGAAAACAGTACTTTTGAACATTCTTGTATATTAATTTTCATTTTATCAAAAAACTATGCCTACCTATGCGTTCTGTTAGGTAACAAAGCCTAGGAGCGAGAACACACGGGCGAAAGAATGAGAATGCAAGGGCAATAAGTTCCCTTAAATCTTAATATCACCCCAACATTGGTGTGTTCTCACTCTACCACCCTCACTTTGTGGCAACAGCACATGGGGGACCTTGAGGATGATGAGGGTCAGAGAGAGGACAACGCAAGAAAAAAATGGCACTGAGGTACAATAGAGCACCATGCATTGCAGGGTTGTCACTAACATATTAAGAATCTGTGTCATAGATGCACAAAATTCATTTGGGACACAAGTTTGTCTGATATGGCGAATCCCATGGATGCGTCTCAGACAGTGACGGACTCTGAGTAAAAATCATAATTTTACTTAGAAGCCCTGATATTGTGTATTAATTAAAACTCGTAGGAAAAAATCTAGGTAGAACGTTATTCTCTAGTGAACCGAGATAATACCACCGAGTTCAGTGTCCCAATTCAACTTGTGTGTTTAGCGTCAGTCAATATTAGGTGTGAATTTAGAATACTATACTAAAAAGAATTAGATAAGATGCAAAATGAAGAACATTTTGCCACTGGCATTTATTGATTTTTATTTCTTATCTAAGAATTTATTTATCTATTACAAATCAGGATCTATATTTGAATATGTTTGTCTTCCGATAGCCATTTTTATTGGAATCGAAAGTTGTATGCACTGAGTTTGTAAATTTTGGTAGGTTTTACAGATCGTCGGCAAAGAAAACTAGTATGCATCTATTTTTATATCACAATAATAATTTGATTAAAATGCTGTTTAACATTGAATAGGGTTGTTGTGATGATAGGATATTTGGGGAAGTAATTCTGTTAGCGGGGACAATTAGTCATCTGAGGTCAAGTCGTGAATGATTAAAAATAAATCTTAAAATTGATATGTTTTGTACTGCTTCCATTTTAATTGTCTTATATAAAAAAGACTCATTAAATATATGCATGGGTCTCATCAAATTTTCATGGGACTCAAGCTGCTTATAAACCACGAGTCCGGGACTCGTCTTCAATAACTCCAAGTGACAACCCTGATATTGCTTCTTTTATATAGATCCCAGACTGTTGTAGTGCTAAATTTCAATTTGAGGAAATTCGAATTACACACCTGCATTTGATCTCAAAACTGTCAAAATCAATGCATTACACGAGTTACGCAAAGATTCATTGACATTTATCTCTAAAAATGCAAACAAAGAATTCTAACCACAAAATATCATCATCATGTCCAAGAAAGAACCGTTGTTTATGTTCCCTAGGGTTGTAAACAATCCCAACACCGGCTACAAAATAGGTCACTTCTTTGCTAAAGGTGTAATATAGATTGTTCCGACATTGATGACCCCGATAACCGTACACCCATTCCAGCCTGAGCTGGCTCTTGGGTGCAGTTTTAGTCGCCATTCTGCACTGATGCTCAAAATAATTTACTGGCGATTCATGCACCAACAGGAATCCACATTTCTAGCGGCCGCGTTTACAGAGGAATTCCCCCCACGTGATATAAGGGACCAATGAAATTATTTACGGAATCTCCCCTCTGAGACATCAAACCCGACATTATTTTAGTGGATGTCACTACTGCTTTCGAATTTTTAAATGATTTTTTGTATATATTGTATTCAGTAAAACAGAATGAAAACATGTCTTGGTTAAGATTGTCGTTGGCGCCACCACCATCATTGATCCATCAGATTGTGAAAGTATTCCCTTAATTTATTTCTAGATTTTCCTGAATTATAGAAAATTGTTCCCACAGGATTGCGACATAGGTTCAAAATCTTATAAGGGCCGCGCCGCATCAGTCTCTTTTATCAATTTGTAATTACAAATTGTTAATCGATTTTGTTAATTTGTAAAAGTTACAAAATATCACTTTGTAAAAAACAAGTTATTGATTTGTTATATATATTTACAAATTATTAATACCTGTTAGGCCAAGTAAAATTAATTAGTAGATTATCATTCATATGGAGCGCCAAATTAACATAAACTCAAATAATTGAAGATATCTCCAATTATTTGAAGACATCATCAATTCTATTATTGCTCTCTTTAATTGAATTAATGCGCGCATTAAATCAATTATTGCTCTCATCAAATGAATTAATGCTCGCTTCAATTCAATTATTGCTCTCATCAATTGAATTAATGCGCGCGTCAATTCAATTAATGAGAGCAATAATTGATTTAATGCGCGCATTAATTCAATTATTGCTCTCTTCAATTCAATTGATGCGCGCATTAATTCAATTAATGAGAGCAATAATAGATTTGATGCACGCATTAATTCAATTATTGCTTTCTTCAATTCATTTGATGAGAGCATCAATTTAGTAGAAATATTGCTCGCAATAATTAATTTAGAGCTCGGTTTAAATAATTTGATGATCTCTTTAATTCAATTGAAGATATCTTTAAATCATTTACAATGCTTTTGTATAAGGAATTAATGCGCGCATCAATTCTTTTAAAGAGAGCAACAATTCAATTAAAGATATCATTAATTCAATTGTGGATATGTTGAATTGAAGATATCTTTAATTATATAGTTGCTCTCTCTAAAAGAATTATTGCTCTCTTCAAATGAATTAAAGATATCATTAATTCAATTGAAGAGAGCAATAATTGAATTAATGCGCGCATTAAATCAATTATTGCTCTCATCAAATGAATTAATGCGCGCATCAATTCAATTATTGCTCTCATCAATTGATTTAATGCGCGCGTTATATCAATTATTGCTCTCTTCAATTGAATTGTAGCGCGCATCAATTCAATTGTTGATATCATTAATTCAATTGTTGATATCATTAATTCAATTAAATTGAGCATCAAATCAGCTGAAGAATTAATGCTCTCATCAATTCAATTAATGCGCGCAATAATTCAGAATTGAAGATATCATTAATTACTTAAAGAGATCTTTAATTCAATTGTTGCGCGCATCAAATGAATTGATGATATCTTCAAATAATTGAAGATATCTTCAATTATTTGAGTTTATGTTAATTTGGCGCTCCATAGCCCTCTGATTCGTCTTTTGAACAAGTGTCGAAGTGAATAAATCAAAGAACTGCACATGATTGCAGATGTTTGGTTTTATCAATTTATCTGTTCATAAAAATGTTTACAGAATTTAAATGAAGTTTATTGAAGAGTTTTCTTTTTTCTGCATTTGTTACAGATTTCCGTATTTCTGTTACAGATTTCCGTATTTCTATTCGTTTTCTGTATTTATGCATTATTATTTTTTTTATTATTATTATTATTATTTTTATTTTTACAGATTTCCGTATTTCTGTTAACATATTTCCATATTTCTATTAAAAATTTCCATATTCCCTCATTTCCACATTTTAAAAATTTATCCGGAAAAAGAGTCCCAATACTCCCGTCCACATTTTCCCCGTATTCTAAATGCGGAAAAAATCTGGAGATCTGATGTGCGGGTGTGGCCCCACCCTACCCCGTAAGTTATTTTTACATGCAAAATAACTAAATAAGATATACTGGCGGATTAACCCCCATCCCACTCTTTTGGTGGTAGTAATGAATGGTAAAAATGTAATAATGAATAAACTGATGAATGGCAAATAAAACTTCAAATTACTCGCCCTTGATTACAGGTGGCGCACGATCCGTTAACGTCCAAGGCGTTTCTAACCTCAACTTTAGAGAGCGTCGGAAAGACACGTTTAGATTAGAAAGTTGTTGAATATTTAGTAACGAATGCGGATTACGGTTCGTAGGACCTC
Organism: Ostrea edulis; assembly: GCF_947568905.1. Taxonomy (NCBI): domain Eukaryota; kingdom Metazoa; phylum Mollusca; class Bivalvia; order Ostreida; family Ostreidae; genus Ostrea; species Ostrea edulis. Next base: position 69,936,657 of record NC_079168.1, on the reverse strand, counting down.
ACTGCGCTTAGAGACGAACTTAGAAAACGCAATGCAAGACTCTCTGGGCAGAAAGGAGAACACGCTGAGAGTTTCAGCTGCAACCGAATTTTCTCTGTCACATCGATTAAATATAAAGACATTCAATACACATTGAACGTTTTTCACTATAAACTACTTCGTGATTAAGTTTACATACATCATAATTCTTTATAAGTTGTTGAATTGCATATGTTTAAAACAATAAGATGGAACCCCCAACCCCCCCCCCCCCCCCCCCCCCCTCACGATCGCGGATTAAGAATATCATTTATTAAATATATTCATATATCTTTGAATTTCTATTATAAAGCTGTTAAAATGCGTAGTAATAGTGAATGTATATGTATAACTTCTCTTTATAAAATAAAATTCACGATAGAGAAGGTATCGATGTATATAAGCCTAGAGTACATATATCATAACCCTTAACTTCACATTTAACAGTTTATTTGCGTGTTTAACTTATATCACTTACGTGATGACGTTACGGTAGGTAAACAGTCCTTGCGATTAACATTTTTTATTAGTCCATAGGGCATGCGAGAGCATAAAAATTGGCAGGTCAAAATTTTACTACCCCATATGCTAGCTGTACAATAATTTCTTTCAACTTCTAAATTCACGTCTCCATCCATATACATGTGCTATGATTGATATACTATGAGTTGGTTGTAATCTGTGTTAAAAGCGTCTGTATCCTGCGTAGGAATGGTTGTATCCAAATGAAGTTTGTCCATGGTGTTGCAGGAAACTGATGTAGGCCTACATAATTTGACCCATGTTTACTTTCATGTATAAGGATTTATCATGCTTATATGTACCATGAAAGTTCATGATATGAATGATTTAATACTAAAATACATCACTTAACAAATGTAGTACACTTTTCAATTTGAAGGTCAATTTGAACGTTCATACTTCAGATTGGAATCGAAGTTACAAATGAATATTGAAAAATGTAATGCATTGATTTTTTAAAATAAAAACCACAATGAACAATAGGCCTATGTATGGCTTTTATTATAAACACAACATTGTATATATGACAGTGGGATTTGTATTTACTTCACTTGGATAAATTTATAGCTTTATGAATTTGTATTTAATTTTGATAAAAGTAGATATGATTCAAACTTTATTTCTAAAAATTTCAGAAATATCTTAATCCCTTGAGATGCATTTTTCTTTTCGTTTGCGTCAACAGTTAAAATAGGCTAAGACTGGGACGAATTGGACTGTACTTCCGTGGGTCAGTTGATCAACATGACATAACAAAATAACCATGATAATGCACACTTTGATAAGTTATAAAAGTTTGGCAATTTCATCGCATATTTTGATTAATGTCATATGTATTGAAGAATCCAGACTCGTTTTCCCTGAAATAAAACAATATTTTACAACACTTTTTGAATTATAACAAAATTAACAATGAAAGTAAAGTGTTGAAACTAATTTACAATCAAGTCATCAAAAACGAAAACAAGACCTAGGAATATTCACTGCCTTACAGTTACAGTCTGATTATAGCCACCCTTTCATTACAGTCGCGTCGTCGTACCGAGTGACGGCGGAAGGGGGGGGGGGGGGGGGGGCTGCTGTTAGCAATCGCGTTCATTCATATTTTGACAACCTTGGTTAACTCTAAAATTAATTTTTAAATGACATCTTAAATATATTTTTGTACCATACTTCGTTTATATATTGATGACTCAAATTTTCCCTGTTCGATTATAGATCTAGTCTATAAAGGGGTGGGGGTGGGGGTGGGGGTGAGAGTCATAGAATTATAAGATCATTGATGACTGTATCACTAAGGATAGATAAAATTTCAGCATAAAACATTAATGCAGAATATTACGATCTACAGAGCAAATGTTTAACCCACCGTAAATACATGTACTTTCTGCAACAAAGTCGTCATCTGATATCTGTGAAGTCGGACTGTACTGAAGACTCTGACTGGTGTTTCTAGCGCACGACGCTGAGTGCAACTTAAAACGATCTATGTCGCTGTCACATTTGATGACAATGAACCAATTTGTTTTTTTTAAAAGCTTCATTTCTCGGGAATTCTACCCCCGCTCCCTGTTTGCACAACAAAAACCTTACACTCTCTCATAAATCTATGTACACCGGAAGTCAACAAGGACGTAAACGAGTCTTGCGCCACCTATGTTTGAAATAGGGGAAAGAACTGACAAATATTCGCATTTCGCATAGCCCCCTACCTACCTCCAATAGTCCAATATAGGAGTATGAAGTTTGGACACAAGAGAAATTTTAGGTTCCTTTTTTGATTGTCAACAATTGTACTTGAAAGACAATTTCTCCTCCGACTGCCCCTACACTTAATTGAAAAACGATGCTACGTATCTGGCAAGCATTCTAAATCTTTCAAAAATAATCACTCAGCAGTACGAAGTGATTTTTTTTAAAGTTGGCAGCCGCCATGTATATAAATATCAAATAGCGGCCGTCAGATGATAGTGCCAGTTTAAGCAAGTGGAGACCGCCAGATAAATTAAGTGGATACCGCCAGTTAATTGATATGGCGACCGCCAGATAATACTGTTCAATACTGTTCAAAGTGGCGACCGCCAGCTAACTGAATATTTATTCTATACCCTGTCACCTACCGGCCTCCGTATACCATGAATTAAATTATATTCAGATTCTTTATTTCCTTAATTTATACAACTCATCGGTTATAAATACAAAATATTTACAAATATATACAAATAAGACAGTAGAGCAGGCCCGTAAATTAACCTTCAATTTGGAGGAGGCAGGAAATTAGGCGGGGGTCTGGGGGGCCACATTTTGTGCACACTGAACACGTTTCGTGCAAAATCCTTGATTCTAGGGCCTTCTAAGATGTTACTTGACTAACTCATTCTAAAAGAAAGATTTGGAATGCTTTTTAAGGGAGGTATCATGTTCTTAGTTATTGGAAACAACATAAATTCTAATGAACTTTACATTTTAATTTATTTTTTTTTGGCTCAAAAGTTGGAGGAGGCAGCTGCCTCCTCCGCCTCCATGTAATTTACGGCCCTGGTAGAGGGTGAGTAGACATACAGATACAATTTTGAGGATATAAAATCAATGCATTTCAACATACATATAACAATACACATGAATAATATGTCGTTGCAAGTACAGCTTTTCATAAATTACATGAATATGTTAACTTTATAGCCTGCTGTAGGAACTTTCCTAAATTATTAAGTTCTTTTGTATTATTTACACTATAATAAGCTTTGCTAACTTAAAGACACATTTTTTTAAAATTCAATTCTTAAACCGTTGTAAAAGGGACATTTTAAAATAAAATGAAATTCGTCTTCTATTTAGATTACAAAATCTATTACTTTTTGAAATATTTTTATGCCTGCCCTTCTCAAAGTTAAACGTGTGTGAAGACGTCCATATATAAATTTGTGCACTGTAAACATTTTATTCAGCGTTACAACAACAAAATCAATAGCTTTAATTATATTCAGATAGCTATTGTATGAACAGACACTTGTTTCGAACTCTGTTCTTATTAAGAATATATACATACACACGCACTGTATAGATTTTTGATAAGAAACAGGTGCCCGTGGACCAACGCCCATTTTCACTGATACAGTTTTTCAACATCACAACTATGATTACACCGGTATCAAAAACGAACATCACTCTGGAATCAATTCTGCTTTCTTGGATCTTTAGGGATAAGTTGACGCAAAAATATAAAAGTTACTAATATAGCTGACATTAATACACCTAGACAGCTCCACAAAGTGATTATGTCGAGCTGACAGTGTTCCGACATGCCATCTTCAAAGTCTACAACTATTGCATGGAGCTGTGCGATCTGATTGGTCGTTACTAGGACATGAAAAAAATGATGTCCTTGACCTATGATGTCACATTTCCCGGGAAACAATTTTTCAGGGAGATGGCAACCGAAGAAAAAAGCCTCCAATGCAAAGAAAACAATGCAAACTGTTAAATGATTTAAAGAAGACATGGAGCACACATTGTTCCCATAACAGTGCCAGTACCTTGGGGCAAACGGCAAAATAACAAGAACAGCTTGAAGTGACATTGATCCCACCTGAAGAACCTTTCTTTTGATAGAATACGGATCTTCACCACATACGACTTTTGCTGTGGAAACACAAGTGAAATTGATCCACGTCACGACAACCAAAAATGGCATGTAATAATTCTGGAGAATATCGTATAGTTGTCGGTCGGAGTTAGAGTAAAACGTCATAATACCAGTACCGAATGAATAGACAGCTACACCAATGTAATCTATCAGTATGGCGTGGTAATGGACAGTCGGCGATTTTGAATGAACCAGGTGTACAACAGAACTACAGAGATTGTTGGTCATAGCGCAAACGCCGAAAATCAACAATGGCCTGTTACTGTTCCAAATATCATATCTGTCGGAATAGTTTTCAAGGACCGTCCACAGTACGACGGTGCCGATGAGATGAGTCCAGACATTGACAGTCTCGTTATGAAGTTGGAAGAGGCTGCAGAAATAGTACCGCCAAGGCTGATTGATAGGCCTGTATCGCGCCAAAATTCCCGGCTCGTGCAAAACCATGGGGACGTTCGCTGCTTCTGTTGTCGCCGGGAAACATCCGATATTGCGCATTCTGGTTTGGATACAAAGAGACTTGACTCTTCTGCGGGTCTGATCAGTAACATTTTATAGTTTGCTTGCAAATGGAGTATCAAAATTAACTTTATTGTTAAAACTATGAATTGATCTGTGAAAAAATTCAATAAATATGTATTTCTGTTTAAACAAGCTGTTGCCAAACCTGGATGTGCTTGCTCATGTTAAAACATACCATACACATGTCGTTATCATGACGATGTATCAATAAAGTCCTTATCCGCCATCTAAGTTTTTTTTCCTTCAATTTAATGGAAGGACATTTATTCTTTGTATTTTGAAACATACAGGTTTACATATCAAGTTAAGGGGTCAGTGCTTTTAGTGAACGTTATAATTCCTGCACATTCTCTTAGGCCTTTTACAGTTTACAATTTCACGAAACCGCCAATATACAATGACAATGATTTATTTGCACAAGCACAATAAATATGTACTGGCAAAGGCAATAAACAAACAATAATATTCAAAATACAATCAGTGATTTGAATGCATGAATATGGCACCAGACAAAATCATATGATGATATAATACACTGCATATAAGGTGTTCGTGAGTTAAAGGGACCATGATAGGTACCTTATATATAGGAATAGTATATGGAGTCATAATATATATATTCAAGAATAGTCATAGGACTTTCTCATGATAAATTATGTAGACATATTGGAGTCAGTTGCTTGAAGGAAATTTCTCTTATTAGACACATCTTCAATAAATCTAGACAGGCATTTCAATACACTATAGGACTTGGAATCCAATAATAACTTTGACCTGATATTGTCATCATTGATCAGCTTATAATCAAAGTTATGTAACATTAATAATTTATTGTCTAGGGATTCTCTTTCTTGTTCACAACATTTGCACAACCATAGGAAGTGAGTTTCATTTTCTGTTATTACTATTGCACAGTTTACAAATTCTATTAATATGCTCAACTCCAATATCCGTCAAATGGTCGTATGATGCGCACAGTGCAGTGTGTTGTAGTGTTTGTGCTTGTCGCTCTCGCTTTCACCCCTGCCATTGATTATCAGCCTTGTGTTGCGAAAGTGGGATCAGATTATGTCAGCCTCCCATGTCAATTATAACCTCTCGTACAGCAAGACCTATGTGGCCAGATATGGACTCCTCCTCGAGGTGACGGATGGTAAACTGGATACCCCACGGCCCCAGGCTGAACCACAGGGTCTCGGAGGTGACTAGGCCCCCAGATGCACGACATGCATGGCCCACCGGTGTGTGGATATGCCCTGGGGTCTGCAAACCTAGTCCCCAGCTATGTGTAAATAGTCGGCTAGATGAGGACCGTTAACCTTGAATTGGTAACCCAACTACGAGAGAAAACTCTACACAAATCGGGGCAGATTTCGACTCGTGAGCCCTGAAAGGCAACAGATCTATAGGAAGGAAACCTAGACGAAAAACCCTGGTCCTCCTAGGTGGGGGTTGGGCATGAGGCTAATAACCTCATCTCATAAAAACAGCCTTATTACAGAAATGAATACATGAAATCAAAATACAGCAGGAATTCTTGAGGAAACGAGTTGTTTAGGTCTAAACAACAGTATGAATGTTGAAGGAGAAAGCACACAGAGGGAGTCCGAATGCAGGAATTGTAGCCTCAAGGATCCCAAAACAAAAACCATCAAGCTTGGCACGTGGAACGTAAGGACCATGTACCAAGTATCAAAAACAGCCCAGGTCATCAAAGAAATGGAAAGATATCAAGTTTCTATCATGGGAGTTAGTGAATGTAGATGGACTGGATCAGGAAAAACTGTCTCAAACGGCCATACTATCATTTATTCAACATTTATTTATGTAAATAAACACCGTATATGAAATAACTAAAGAACTATGTGGAAAGTCCACCCAAATTCCACCTGTGAAAAGTACCAATGGCAAAGTGAGAGAACAGAGAGAGAACAATCAGAACGATGGCTCCAACATTTTAAAGATGTTCTTGATAGACCAGAGCCAACTACAGTATTTGAGGGAATACAACAACAAAATGACCTCAATATAAACACTGGACCACCATCAAAAGAAGAAATAGCCAAAGCCATCAAATCAATGAAATCTGGTAAAGCTTCAGGCATAGATGAAATTCAAGCTGAACTACTTAAAGCTGATCTTACAACAGACACAATGTACAACCTTTTCAATACCATCTGGATAAAAAATGAGATCCCAAGAGACTGGTCAAAAGGCTTAATTGTAAAACTTGCCAAAAAGGGGGACTTGGGAAATTGTGACAACTGGAGAGGCATCACCTTGCTCTCAGTCCCAAGCAAAGTTTTCTGCAAAGTACTCCTCGATAGGATAGATGAAGAACTGGATATTTTCCTACGACAAAGAAAAGGGAAAGGTTGCAAAAACCAATTTTTGCACTGAGAAACATTATTGAACAGTCAATTGAATGGAAAACACCTCTCTATGTGAATTTCATTGACTTTAAAAAGGCCTTTGGAAAATAGTAAGAGCTTATGGTGTGCCAGAAAAGATAGTGACCCTCATGAAATGTTTTTACACAAAATTTGAATGTGCAGTTCTACTCAACAACAAAGAAACTGACTGGTTTACCGTGAACTCAGGAGTAAGACAGGGTTGTATTATCTCGCCTATATTATTCCTTATTGCCATCGATTGGGTCATGAAGAAAACAACAGGTGACTAAAAAGAGGGATTCCATGGTCCATTTTCTCCATCTTAGAGGACCTTGATTTTGCTGATGACATTGCCTTACTGTCATCTCGGCATGATCATATGCAAGAAAAGACACAAAGACTCAGCTATTTTGCAAGCCAAGTAGGACTCCAACTGAACGCAAATAAAACTGACGAAATGATATTTAATGTGACATCTTCAAGTAGACTGAAAGTCAATGGTAACGAGATCAAGCAAGTAGACAAATTTGCTTACCTATGATCAGTGGTAAGCACCGAAGATTCTACACAAAAGGACATCAAAACTAGACTATCAAAAGCAAGAACAGCCTTCAACAAGTTACGACCTATCTGGAAATCAAATCAATATAGCAGGAAAACTAAAGCTAAATTATACAACAGCAATGTAAAATCAGTACTAATATATGGAAGTGAATGCTGGAGAGTCACCAAAACAGACATGAGATCATTATCAAGTTTCCACCACAACTGCCTGAGACAAATATGCAGAATATTTTGGCCAAATACCATCTCAAATACAAACCTCCTGAAACTGACAGATTCCTCCTGCATTATCAAAGAGATACGACAAAAACGACTCCGATGGTTTGGACAAGTCTTGAGAAGGGATGGAACAACAATACAAAAAAAGGGATCTACGTTGGACACCACCAGGCAAAAGACCAAGGAGAAGACCAAAAACAACCTGGCGAAAGACGGTTGAAAATGAGCTAAAGAGTCTTAACTTAACTTGGGGAGAAACAGAGGCAAAAGTAAAAAACAGAGCTGAGTGGCGAAGCCTTGTATTGACCT
>NC_079168.1:69903464-69923464 GCF_947568905.1 Ostrea edulis | reverse complement strand
AGTTATCAGAACTCTTCAGTTGTAATGAGGGCTTGATGCAAGGGGAATCACTCTCACCGTTTCTTTTCTCTCTGTATGTGAATGATTTTGAGATGGAATTTATTGAAAACATGCGTATCCCAGTTGAAATCAAAGATATTGTTTTGTTTTTAATTATGTATGCTGATGATACGGTACTTTTTTCAGAGACAGTACAAGGTTTACAAGATATGTTGAATTGTTTACAAGATTATACCTCAAAGTGGAATATAAAGGTTAATGTGGATAAAACAAAACTAGTTGTTTTTAGAAAAGGTTGGAAATTAAAAAATAATTATTGTTGGAAGTATGATAACAAGTTGGTTAATATTGTTGAAAATTTTAATTATTTGGGTATAACATTAAATTTTAATGGAAAATTTCACAAAACACAAAATGTTTTAGCAGCGCAACGAAAAAAAGTTTAAGTAGCCTGTTAACCAAAATGAAAAATTTGCATTTAAATGTAAGTACACAGTCGTCATTGTTTGATAAGTATATAGGAAGTCTAGCAAATTAAGGTTGTGAAGTTTGGGGCTCACATCCAGCAAATGATTTGGAAAATGTTCATTTGAATTTTTGTAAAAAAGTTTTAGTGTCAAGAAGTCTACTATGTCTATGATGGTCTACAATGAATTAGGACGGACACCTCTACATGTGCTAAGAAAGTATAGAATATTGAAATATTGGTTAAAACTAAAGAAGACAAATAATTGTATTTTAAAGAGTATTTATCAGGAAATGTTAGATGTTTGACTCAAATTCTTATACTTGTTGGTTGACATATGTAAGAAATTTATTACATGTATATTCTTTAGGATTTGGATGTATGGAATTGTACTGATGATATAAATGAAAACAATTTTTTATCTGAAGTAAAACAAAGACTACAATATGTGTTTATACAAGAAATTTATAGTGTTTTTGAGACGTCACCAAAATGTAACATATATGAATATGTCAATGAAGGTATTAAATTACAATTGTATCTTACAAAATCTGTTCCAAGTGTGTATGTTCAAAATATTAGTAAATACTGATTATCCTCACATAGATTAGAAATTGAACAAGGTAGATTTAGCAATATTCCAAGAAACGAAAGAAAATGTAAATTATGTTCAGATAGTATTGAAGATGAATATCATTTCATGTTAGTATGTCCTTTTTATAATGATTGTAGAAAACAGTATTTAAAGAAATATTATTATAAACACCCCTCCACTTTCAAGCTTATCCAACTATTATCAACTGGAAATGTTACGGAATTATATAAACTTGGTAAATACCTATATAAATGTTCATCTATTAGATCTCAGTTATAATAAGACTATCCTCAGTATCTATCCTGTCCACGTACATCAGTATGATATATTATGTTCTGTTACTATTTCATTGTATAAGTTGCTGTATATACTTTATACCTGTATGAACTGTATGGTTCTTGGTCAATAAACAATACAATACCAAAAATATTACCTATAGTTCTGCCATTCACAATTCTGAGCCCTGCTTTTTTTTTTTACACATACCAAGTAAACGTTTGCCACTATTGTTAGTGTGCTTGGGGTCAATGGTGTTTCTTGGCAATTCATTGTCAGCTTTATAGTGAACATCAGAAGAAACAAACATATATATGGGGATCTGATTCATTTGAAACGAAATCATTCTTAATATTTGTGTAGGCATTAAAATCACCTTGAATGAACACATCTCCAAATTTACTATATATTTCTCAATGCCTTCCATCAATATATGGCCTATACAGATATAGAATCAGCTGCCAGTCGAACCTTCAGGGGATACATAAAGAAATACAACATATACGTCCCCCAGAATGTTGAAGAATTCATGCATGTTATAATTTAATCCAAATCATATCAGGATTTTTATTATCTAGACATGTTATTCTCTTTGTGACGTAAGCAAATCCCACCAGAGCCTCTTCTGGCTCTCTTGTGCTTTTTCCTAAAACTCAGAGAACTCAGATCATACGAAGGAAGATTGTAAGATTGGTTTGGATTATCGGCCCATGTTTCAACAAACCCTATTATATGTAACTTTGATATTTTATCAAGAAAAACGGAGTCGGACATGTTTTCCAATGTTAACTCCTGAATATTCCACATGGAAATTTTTAATCAAGATTGGTTTGGGGGATACATGTAGAGGTTCTCATAATTATTGTAAAATACCGATAACTACCACGAATACAATATCATTGAACAGTAAGATAAAACAAGCATAAAACAAACTATCCATACCATACATTGAATAGTATCTGATTCATAAAGCTAACTGCTACTAATTAACCTATTATTACCTATTCAATCGAGGAAATAAAAAACACAGATAGAGGATTTCACTATAGTTTAGGGTTCAGACAATAACACCCAGCATTATGTAACACTGTGACTGTCATATATACAATGAGCAACAAAATACATGTGCACCTGATTATTTAGGTCGACCTGTCACCATTAATCTGATGAGGTGGCATTGGAAGCCACATTGGGTATGGAGGCCACATACATGTGAAGGGATTCTGCCATTGCATATTCGGAAGAAATGGCGGTTTCACAAACATGTACGGTATGTAATTATCTCATACGTGTGGTGTATAAACTACAGGAGCGGATCCAGGAACCTTTAAAATAAGGAGGGGGGGGGGGGGTCCTACCATTAATGTTGGTTTTCAAAGGGGAGTTCCACCCTCAAAATACGTAATTTTTACCCTTTTTAGCAAAATTTTCTGACAAAAAAGGGGATCGTATGTTGAAATACTCTAAACTGGAAATCTATATTTTATTGGTCCTATGGGGAAATTTCATAGAAAATAATCCAGCTTTTTAGAGAACGACCATATTTCTGCAGCAAGAATAATCACTGGAATGTGCATAAGTTTAGGTGTTATATTACAAACTCGTAGCTAATTCGATACGCGGGAGCATGGTCATTTTTTATGTCGAGGCGGGCTACTGACAAATAAGTTAATGTTACAGGGATTTTAACAGTCTCGTTTAATTAAATTAAGCATTTCGCAAATTCGTTATAGCTATTTTTAAAATTCATAAATACAAACTGTCATTAGGTCGATGTTGTCGGACGTGCTTCATACTAATTGTAAGATGATCAGTCTTTACATACTGGTTTTGACTACGGGTTACTCCATTTACGTGACCAAAATATAGGACACATAGCAGGTGTGGCAGGTCAACAGGGGATGCTTCCTCCTAGCCACATGATCCCACCTCTGTTGTGTCAAGGGGTCCGTGTCTGTCCTACTCTCATTTTGTACACTGTATTCTTTATAGGATTTAAGAGACTGGTCACTGTTCGTTATCTTCACATTTTCATCGTATGTGTGTCTTCAATAATGATAATACATGTGTAGTAATAAATAATGATAAGAACGATAAGAACAACTTGCTTTATTATCATTTTATTTCGAGATAATCTATAACAGCATCGTCGGAAACCCACTATTGATTTCAATTACTAATTATCTCTACAAATTGAATTTTAACTACATGTAAATGTGATGCTAAGATTTTAACTAAATGTATTTCTAAGGAGATGCTGTATCACAGATATTCAAAGGTTATTTCTATGTCTACCAAAAAAAAAAACCCAACAAAAAAACTTTGGCACTGGGTCCCACAACAAAACACACAATTTTTTAAATAATACATATATCCTTGTAAATAATCCTTTATAAGGTAATAATACTTTCAATAGCACAACGCCATTTACAATATGAAAATTATAATCTCGATATTTCCTAAAACCATATGATTACAAATGTTATTTGTTTTCTCTAAAAAACGTTCTACGGAAAGTGTAATTTCTTATACATGTATTTGAGTAGATTTTTAATAATTAAATAGTTATATTCTTAACTTAAAATATTTACATGTGTCAAAGTGGCAAGAAGTTTATGTAATTATTTGCAACGGGTAAATGCAGGTATATTACTAATCAATACACAACAGCTCCATCGAATTGCACAAATTACAGGGTTACACAACACAAAATATCTGTAGATGATGAGGAATTTTGATTGTTTTTTCTCTTTCCCTAAGAACAAATTTGACAAAACACTTAAAGTGTTGATGAAATTGTCACAGGAATTCACGATCTAGCCATCATTTCTTTTCGGCAGATTTTGTGGCGGCCTTTTCCTTCTTGATCACCTCAATTTCTTTCATCATGTAGCCAATAGGATCTTCTGGTTTAAAGTATACTATATTTGCAGTTAATGCCTGAAAACAAAACAAAAAAATAAATAAATCGGTTACTGCATACATACAATACGAAACACTGGTAAACAGCTAAATATATATGCTGAGAAGCTCGGTAAAAGTTGAAATTAAAACTATATCCGGTATACCTAATTATGATTTCAACAAATTATCTATGCTGAATGTTATCGTTAATTTAGCTAGGAGTATAAGAAATTCAGAATTATAGAATCACTTCGCATGCCAAAAATTAATTCAGCAAGCGATGTGACATTGATGAGATACATGTAAAGCTATAGATAACAACATTTGGTATTTTCATACATTGACTTATGTAGGAAGAAATTTCAAAATGTGGGTTGGGGTACTCTTATACCAATTTTAGCCGATTTTTCTATATTCTACATGAAGTGCATTTTACACGTGAAATCATAGGGTCTAATGTGTGTGTGTGATCTTGTATGATCCTCTTAAATTTATGTCAGATGACTATCCCATTTCCATGTAGCGTGGTACAGCGTGGTTTTATGACTTGCCTAAATGGTCGAACGGTCTAGTGTGCTGGTCACATGGTTGTAGGAGATTTAGTTCCGCAGGTCGCGAGTTCAACCCCAGGTAGGTACAGAAGTAGGTTTCCATATACAATATACATGTATAGTAATTTTTCTCTCTTCTCTCGTTCTATTATGCCTCTCGAAGTCTAATTTGGTACCATAAGAGATGCATCTTTTGCATTGGACAAAACTGAATTTAGATAAAATAAAATCTATTGTTTGTTTGCCTTTATTGACTTAGAACTTTGTTGTTCATAGGATGTCTTGATCCACTTACGCAGTCAATCGTCTTTACTATTGGGTATTGTTTTGATTGGCCTAAAAATAACAGGATTAGGATATTTCAAAATCGCGAAAGTTAACACCAAGTACTGTGTACCTAGACTACTTCTGAAAAGTGAGAATAATGAATGTCATTATCCACTCATAATGTAAGATGCTATATAACATGTACTGAGTGTTTTGTTCAGAGACAACTAACCCTTTCTGCAGACCTTATGCTATGTAACCACTGTTTGGTATATACACTAGTCCCCCCCCCCCCCCCCCCCCCCCCCCCCGAGCGAGAATAGGTCGAGCTCAACACGTTTGTCCACAGACTCCCCCTCCTGTGCTCAGATTTGTAAGATACATTTGATTGATTTAGAATATTGCGTATGATGTGTTGATGATAAACCGTATTACCTGGAAAAGTTGTAGAATATCGTGCTGCTCCAGATATTTGATAGCTTTTCCATACGGATCCTGAATAGGTTCTATGTATTCAATAACTTCTTCGAATTCTTGTCCTCCTTGTTGGCTCGCCATTGCCTTCTCCATTGTTTTTTCGACTTCCTCTCGAGCTCTGTTCACAATATCCTCGGCTAAACTCATATCAGGGAAAGCAACGTCCGTATTTGAACTCATATTGCCCCCAGTTGGCAAGTTTATCCCAGGATTATCCGCCATGTTGTTTATTATCGTCAAGGAAATAGTAGAACCAAGGCAAGTCAAAATTATTTTTCCCGGTTGGGGATACTTTGACTGGTTGTTAGTTTCCATATTGTACTTCCGGTTATCATATTTTGTTCACTCAACTTTCTCAGTTTATTTTTGTTTGAAAGATGACAAAACTTCGATATTGATCAATTTGATGTACAATATTGTTTTAATTATTTGTATTCTTACGAAGGATTGGTTGACATCATGGATTTTATCTATTTCTGTCAAAAAGGAAATGTACAACTCCCAAGTATACTTAAGTAGTAGGAGCTAAGTAAAACTGAAAAGGGTGATCAATTGATTAGTAAATGTAGGATTTTAAAAAAATGGATTTGCAGAGTCAGTCATCCACGACAAATACAAACGGAGATAACAGTGAAATCATGTGGGATGCAGAAATTGATTCAGATGATCTCAGAAACATTAGGGAAAGGATGCTAGAACGTGTTGCTAAATCAGACGCTCACTTTAAACATCAACAGTTAGGAGAGTCGGATCTCACTAAAGCAGAGAAATTACAGATAGCAGAGAAGCTCTTAAACAAGGGAGATAAAACTTTCCTGGAAAGATTCTGGCAATATTTATCTCCAGAGGACTTAGAATATTTCTCCAAGAGTAAAGGTGATTATGAAGTCAAGTTCTATCTGCAGGAAATCAAGAAAAACTCTAATGCTAATTTCTGTACCAATGTGGTGAAAAACAGACGTTATGAAGCAATGAAGAAGTTGGAGAGTGATGGGGAGTATTTCAGTGAAGAGGAAATGAAGTTCCGAGATCCATATCTGTATGAACAGTTGATTGGTCAGTTTATCACTGAGGAGGAGGCACAGCAGATGATTGACAAGTCAGACCTCAGATTCTCTACCATCCTATTAAAACATATGGATAAATTGGGCGAAAATGAGCTTTATCGAAAAGAAAAAGAAAAGGAGGTGCATTTTTTCACTTGTATACAATTAACTTTTAAATATGTGACCAAGGCTTAAACTGTATAATTACTCATTATGGATATATATAATAGAGGGTGAAGCCCTTGGGCTGTGAGAGCGGAGCTCTCCCTATAGGTAACACGTATATAAATCTTTAAAAGGAAAATATAGAAAACTAATGAAAAATTAAACCATACCTATGGAACTTGAAAATTTTGGTCCCAATGGCGTCGATTCGAATACTATTGTGTGGACATGTATTTCTCCATTTTGAATCTTGTGTACCCAAGTTCACGTTATTCTGAGATGTTACATAAAATCCATAAAAGCATGTAAATCTTATTTTCTTAGTCATATATAATCACTCCTCGATTTAAAATGCGAATTGTATTGTTACATTTCCCAAGTTTGTGTATTTGCTAAACACCAACGCTGAATATGACGTCACAATGCACTGTTTACATCAGTTGCATAATGTTTCCTGTGTTCAATGAATAGGAGGATTAAAAATGTCTAAAGTTAGAATACTTTGATTGAGCTCTGTCCTCACATGTTAGGTGCTAATATTTCGGGATATTTTTTGTCCTGTTATGGATCTAGATACCAATGCTAAGATTTTTTGCTTTGCCCTCAACATGGTCAGGCCGTAAGACATATTCATTTTGTAGAAGAATATTGAAATATGTCAATGTATGTACACGTAGATGTACATTACTGTATACTGTAATTTTAGGAATGTCAAATGGAAGAAGAGGATACCAGTGATGAAGGTACTTTACAGATACTGCATACAGCCTTATTTTTACTGCAGTTTAAATTTAGCCCAATACTACAATTCAGCAGCTAAAATGGTGAAAAGTAAATTGACAATGAAAATAATTTTGTCAATTCAAATCTGTCGAAACAGATTTAGAAAAGGAGCTGTGTTTTATTAAAGCTTAGCAGCAATTTACTTTTGGTAAATATTGTGTGTGGCATTGTTCAGATACATGCATTTTAATTTGAAGTCACATGCAAGGTAGTTTTCCCTCAGTATTAAATACTTCAAGCTATAATATTGAAGATACTCGGAAGAATTGCATGCACTTTTCAGGTGTCTTTAAAGCATTTGCTGAAAGCATTAGGAATATCAACTTGATACACTATTTACAATATACTAGTATCTTCAGAGAGTTGAAGATGGCTAGTTCATGTGACATGTCTATTTTATAATCTGTTGATCCCTTTTATCTAAAATAAAGTTTGAATAGAACATAATCATCTTCTTTAGAAGAAGAAATAGAGGACGATACAACAGGTATCGAAATATCAGAGGAGAAGAAAAAGGACCTGAAAGCAGAATTCACTCGAATCATGAAGGAGAGATTTATGGCTGGAGAAGACAGACATTTTGATTACAGGTTAGAATACACTTGTATAACTGTCCTTTACAGAACAGATTTGCTATTCTGTTCTTGTAGATATTCTTTTATTAGGTTATATGTTCAGACTCTGAGCTACTAGTGAATTCCTCAATCATGACCTTTATATTTAGCTCTGTGGACCACAATACTGATTATGATGACCTCAATGTTCTTGACCAAGATGAGGAAGAAAAGTACTTTGATTCCGAGGAAGCAGATGTTGTAAAGGCTAACAACCTGATGGAGGAGCAGACGCAAACAAAGGCCATGTGCTTTGAGGACAGCTAATGTGGCAATGTGCAGGGCGACTCCGAATTCAGCAATATGGAAAAGCGTAGCTGTCATTTAACAATTCATGTGTCCTTTGAACTTTTAAAATGTTTTATGATTACATTGTACATATTTTTATACAATTCTCCTGCCTTTCATTTGTACTAGATATTCCTAGATTTGGGAAGACATGTTGTGGATGGAGCGTTGTTCTGCCATTGTCAAACCAATGATAATTTTGTGTCATATTTTGAGGGAAAACAAAGTGGTTGCATTTGACTATTGACATGACCACAAGGAGTCAAATTTTGCCACAATGTACAAAGGCAATGTCTTCTTCAAAGACACACATTTTATCTAGAGTCTCAGTTAAAAGCTTTCATGTAGAATCTTGTACTTATTTTTCACTCTTTCAAAATGCAGTTGTTTCACATTTCAATTGCTTTATATCTGAATCAGATAGTAAAGTTCACTGATCTCCTTCACTAGAGGTGAAGATGTACATGTACTCATTGCTCAGATTACATCATTATCAGCTTTGTCTGCTAGTACAGGTGTAGCTCAGATATTGTCAACTATTGGCTCAGGCTTGGATTTCTCTAAAATATCTGACTTAAGGTTTTCTTTTATTTGAATGATCAAAATTTTTGAGTAAAATCCCAGTTTCGTCTTGAATTTTTCTTGTTGAAAAATCCAGGTAAGATTATTTTCTAATGTTGACCAATACCTACTCAATATACATAAATTCCATTGACTTGTTGATTATCCAATATTGTGATGGTCTGTGTAGTACATATAACATACCCATTTTAATCCTTTGGGAACAAAGTCAACAACTATAAGGAATTACAGGTATTAGCATTACCCTTCAATTTGGACTGCAAAAACATATTTAACATAAAAGCTATTTCATTTGAAATCGATCTAGAGCAGTTGTGTAGTGATAACATCCACACGCCTGGTACTCATTTGTTCCATTCCTTGTTAGGCCTAAATTTTGCTAAATATTCCTCGTTAGACCTAAATTATGCTAAATATTCCTCGTTAGGCTGAATATTCCTCATTAGGCCTAAATTATACTAAATATTCCTCGTTGGGCCTAAATTATACTAAATATTCCTCGTTAGGCCTAAATTATACTAAATATTCCTCGTTAGGCCCAAATTATGCTAAATATTCCTCGTTAGGCCTAAATTTAATCTCGGTCGAGATTCGGCTCGGCTGAATATTTTGAATGACGCCTTCACGAAATCTCGGAGCAGTCCTTCATAATTAATTCATGTCTGGAAATTTACTTTCAGCTTCAGCCAGTTCTAGCAATTAATGTGCACTTTAATAGGTGACACTGCTGTTCGCTTCAAATAAGTTATTTGACTGTTAAACTAACTCTCTATCACTATTAATGCTGTATTACTTACCGTTTAGGTATAACAAGAGGCCCACAGGCCTTATCGGTTACCTGAATACTAGTGAAAAAGTATCACTACTTCCATGGGCTATGAAATCCAGAAATTTTTTTCCTGTTTTGAATATCTAAGCTAAATTCTAATGTTCAGCAACAATATAAAACAAGATGTGTTCTTAAAACTTCACTGCCCTCAAAAGTGCATACACTGATGAAAGGCTTTAAAGAATAGGTAAAATACTACATGCTCTATCCATTTAGTTTCAATTTAGTATAAATAGCACTAAAGAAGATGTTGTTCAAGTGTTTTACACAAACACTATATAACAAGTTTGGCCCTGCCCTGGGGTCAGAACCCCTACCCCGGGGATCATGAAATTTACAATTTTGGTAGAGGCCTTCCTGCTCTACATTACTATGCATTTAGTTTTTCTTATATACGTGTGGTTCTTGAGAAGATTTTTGAAAATTGGTCAATTTTGGGCAGTTTTTGCCCTGCCCCAGGGGTGCAGGAATCCTGAAATTTACGATTTATGTTCCCTTTGTTCCAAATATGTTTCATACCAAATTTGAAAAGAATTGGAATGATAGTTATCAAGAAGTTAAAAATGTCTATAGTTCACACATTTAATAACTGACCATTTTGGCCCCACCCTGATACCAAAACCCCTACCCCTGGAATAATCAAATTTACAATTTTGGTAAAGGACTACCTGTTCTTCCTAAATATCTATTTACTTTCAATTTAGTATCAATAGCATTAAAGAAGATGCAGTTTAAGTACCCGTTTTACACATAAACACCATGTAACAAGTTTGGCCCCGCCCTGGGGGTCAGAACCCCTACCCCGGGGATCATGAAATTTACAATTTTGGTAGAGGCCTTCCTGCTCTACATCACTATGCATTTCATTTTTCTTACATGTGTGTGCATGTTCTCAAGAAGATTTTTGAAAATTGGTCAATTTTTGCCCCGCCACTTGGGCCCCAGGGGTGCTGAAATTTACAATCTATGTCCCCCTTGTCCCAATGATGTTTCATACCAAATTTGAAAAGAATTGGACTGGTAGTTATTAAGAAAAAGTTAAAAATGTTCAATTGTTGACGGACGAAAACCAATTGCGATATGTCACCTGAGTTTACTCAGGTGAGCTAAAAATCCCAAAATGAAAACAGGCACTACATTTTCCGTTCAAATGAAGATTTCCATGGCACAATATTTTAACTCATGGAATTGAAGAGTTCCTATAGTCTGCTTTATCTAGTTACTGATACATCATATCTCTACATACCTACTTACATTTCGCTAATTCAAAAAACAAACCATTATATAGGAACTCTTCAATTTTGGGAGATAAAATATTGTGCCATCTTCATTTGAACGGAAAAATTAGTGATGGTTTCTTTTATGGAATTTACATATTTAGACGGTAAGTAATATGCACAACATTAATAGTGACAGAGAGTTAGTTTAACGGTGAAATAACTTAATCGAAGCAAATAGCAGTGTAATCTAAGTGCACATTAATTGCTAGAACTGGCTGAAGCTGAAAGTAAATTTCCAGACATGAATTATGATAGTTTCTGTGGAAACGAGGGGGTTATTTATATTCGGTCTTTCCTATCCCCCTCAGGATAGAAAAGACCAAATATAAAATAACCCCCTCGTTTCCACCGAAACTAGAATTATGAAGGACTGCTCGGTGAAGGCGTCAGTCCAAATATTCAGCCAAGATTAGGCCTAAATTATACTAAATATTCCTCTTTAGGCCTAAATTATAGTAAATAAATACAAGTTTGCTTTTGAATGGATATATAAATTTGATTTCAGGCAACAGGGAGATGGGTGGGTGTGGGTGTCACTGTTTTGGATGATCATTATTTGTATTTTCTATTGCAAATAATGATATATTGGGTGACTGTCCCCCCCCCCCCCCCCCCCCCCCCCCCCAAACTATTTTTCATAGTAGTGGTAAATGAGAAGAATGTAAGCTTGAAAGTGAAACACGAGCTCATTGAGAAGTACATCTCCACCCAATTCCCCATGGTTCAAAATATATAGTCAAGGTTAAAGTTTTTGAAAGTAGGTCAAAGTCCAACGTCAACATTCTTGGTACCAATGTGAAAGGCCTGGTTACGAGGAATCTCTAAGTGAAATATGAAAGCACTATTCCTCTTGGTTCAAAAGACGGAGCCAAGGTTAAAGTTTCTTATTTGAAGTGCAACGCCGATACCGGGGTCATGTCAATAGCCCTCCGGACAATCGTCCCAGCCAGTTAATAATATAAACAAACACTTCCAGACAAATGGTTTATTCCACTTTGTTCTTGTCCTACAGTACACATGAGCATTACAACACAGTGGCTGACCATCACACATAGGACAGTCGACAGAAAACCAAATGTCCTGGACTTCTGACAACATTTTAATACACGTACAGTTGTATATAACAAGTAATAATGACGACACGTAGATCTACAAATTAGGTTCAAATATATCATGCTAAATAAATACATATAGTGGGAGTATAAAAAATTATCATTGTAGGCATCCAGTAGTAAAAAAATCTGTATAGGTTTTCTCATTGAACAGCTGAAATACACTTATAAAAGAACATTCCAGAAAATTTGTATACAGCATTTAAAACAAGGCATATGGTATTGAGCACCATGAAAAATGTATTTAATGCTAAATATAAGAAAAAACATTGTTCATCAATTGTATATTAAGCCACAGGTACACTTATTATACATATTCTATTACAAATATTTAATAAACAAGTGCAGGAAGCATTAATATGTAAAACCTGAGGGGAAAATATTCCAAAGCTCATAACTGTTACTGTAGAATTTAAAATGGTTGGTATAATGTACAGAAATTAGAATAGGATGATGAGGAAAAAATATAAAAGTGTAAAAATTAAGCAAAAAAAACCAAAAAACAAAAAAAACCAACTTCCCGCCACAAAATGATCTAAGAACATATTAAATATTTTCAAGGGGAAAGAGAAAGATAATTAACAATTGTATATATTAATATATCTGACATTGTACACAAAGAGGAGATTCAACACACTATTAACATCTTATTAAACTCTTGAGGTATAAACAGTTATTGCACTGTTCTGCTGCTGTTGTGTATACAATTATTACAATATCAATTAAGTCAATCACACAGACCGATCACAGAAATGTTACGACGGACCAGGTCTATTTAAAATCAGCAGTTTGTAGCAGGATATATAACAACTCAGCAGAAATTAATTGTAATCCCTTACACCATAATGTCACCCCGATAAAGAAATCTACATAATATTACCCAGAAAAAGAGATCTACAAGGGCACATTGATTTGTAGCATTTCATCCTGTGCAGATCTTTGTTCATCGGCTAAAACTCTGAGAGCTATCAGTGTCTATACTAGCAGCAACAGAAAAGCAGTGGGCTGTGGAAAACTTCAGGGGGATTATGAATACATCACAGTCTGGATAAACTGAAAATAGAAAACGGCTTTATTAAAGACTCTAGTAAAATGGTATATTTAGCAATAATTTATTTCCATGCTTGCAGACTTAGTGAGGATTGATTGAACCAGTATATACTGGTATTTCTTTATGACATCTACAACAAGTTGTAGCTACACAAAACACGAATGCCTCCGGCAGCAGCAGTCTATATGGTGGCCAATTCCTATTGCATGTTTTGTAACGGAAAATTCTGTGATTGTCACAAGCTTTACGCCAACTTGGTGACAGCAACTTTAATACTGAAGGGCTCTCATTGATTTCGTCCCTGGAATTAAAAATGTGGAGGCATGTGCGGTAGTTTAGTCTGCCAGAATGTGGGGTATCCTTTGAAAGAACTTGTTAAAAAGATTGTAGCTATTAAATGTGGCACCAAAGGAAAGGCCTTGTCAAAATGATTACACGCATATCTGAAATCCACGTACAGGTATTCAATATGTGAGTCAAATGTCATTGTTGAGATCAAAAGGTTGTCGAGTGGCAACATCTAAAAGGCTTTGCTACACGGAGTTCAGCCACTAAATATTGATATACCTCTCATGTACGAAGTAAAACTTCGATGTAATGTGAAAAGCTTTTTGTCATAAACGACAGACGAAAAACTCTGAATAAGAAATATCAGAATACTTACACCATCCAGATCAAAGGCAGCATGTCCCGAATTCTCTTCATCAATGTTCTTGAATGAGGCTGTAAAGTCAACATCATACGTGATATTAATGTTCGAGACAAAATATCCAAACAACTATTATGAATATATAACAAAAGGTTTAACTGATCCCTCAAAAATATGCAAATTTATGTGAAATCTATATTTTTTTTTACAAATCTTATTTCTTGTGTGGTGGAAAAAAAGATGATAACAACTGTGTATACAGTAAAACACGGTTACATCAAATTCGCTTCTAATGAATTCACACTTATAGCGAAATGATTCTCATTCCCTGAAGTTTTTTTTTTTAAAACATATGATTAATTTATTGGATATAATGAATTATGTTTATAACGAATCAAAATTGTTCAGCCCCAGCACTTTTTTGTGAGCAAGTTTTATTGCACACCACCACCACCATTTATTTACTAAAACAAAATTTCTCGTATAAAATGACTGGAATGTATTCTCACCGAGCATAGTCTTCATTCTAATGGCACACAGAATGAAGTCTCCGAACTCGACATTTCCGTCCTTGCTGCTGTACCTCATCACTAGGGCGCTGAATGTTCTGTTGCTCAGTCGGAAACCTAGGCAAAAACAATCTTTCATATTTAGTTTAAATCTAACATATCCTAAATATCACTTGTGAGATATCTGGAGATGACTTTCAGAGTTCCTAAATCCCTAATCTAAAAGGCAATCCCTTAATAGGACTCACATAATAACGGTATGTAGATGATTTAAGAAAACGGTAAATGATAACGTATGTGTACTTATTTTAGCGAATTAAAATTTTTGGTGCAGTCAGAGCTGATACTCTATTTGTAAGCGAATTTAAAATTTGGCACAATCAGAGCGGATACTCTATTTGGTGTGATCATGATTTAGCATTTTTTTTTTATGTATAAGAATGGATAAATAGAGATTTTAATATTTTAATGCAACTATAATTTAGCTTCTTGCTTTGTCGCCAAGCCGCTAAAATTTGAATCCCACTAAAATAAGAACATGTACAGTAGTGGTAATCATAGGGCAACTTTCTCTGGTACTTACCACTAGCATGGAGTGCTGATCTCAACTCGTAGGAACTCAGCTTTCCACTCTTGTCTCGGTCATACTCTCTGAATACACCCTGTGGAGAAATCAAATGAATGCAAGGTCAAAGTACATGCATAAATTTAATATCAATGATTAACAAACAAATGTACATTTCAATTCTGTACCTATTCAGTGCTCTCAAACTAAGACTAATGCCCATCCATAGCATACCTAACAACCCCAAATGATTAAAAAGAGGGACACAAGTAGTTGGGGATCTGGGGGCCGATTCAGCCCTTCTGATAGGGTGCTGGGGCAAAGCACCACCATTGGTTCAGGGAGCAAAGCCCCAGAAAATCCAAAAAAATTCATCCAATTTGAGAAGTTGACTGAACTTTTTTCATTCAAAGACTTGCTGAAGCCATACGTCTTTTTAAGAATAGTCAACTAAAAGATAAACTAAAATGGGCCAATAATAGGGAACAAGAGGCCCATGGGCCACATTGCTCACCTGAGTCACCTTGGCCCATATCTAAAGATTTTCCCTATATATTTGCATGTAAAACTTTGATCCCTATTGTGGCCCCAACCTACCCCCAGGGACCATGATTTTAACAAACTTGAATCTGCACTATGTCAAGAAGCTTTCACTTAAATGTCAACTTTTCAGGCCCAGTGATTCTTCAGAAGAAGATTTTTAATTATATTTCCCTATATATTGGTATCTAAAACTTTGATCCCCTATTTTGGCCCCATCCAACCCCCAGGGGTAATAATTTTAACAAACTTGAATCTATGCTATGTCAGGAAGCTTTCACGTAAATTTGTACTTTCCTAGCCCAGTGATTCTTGAGAAGACGATTTTTAAAGACTTTCCCAATATAACTATGAAAAACTTTGATCCCCTATAGTGGCTTCATCCTACCTCTGGGGGCCATGATTTGTACAAATTTGAATCTGCACTATGTCAGGAAGCTTTCATGTAAATTTGTACTTTCCTAGCCCAGTGGTTCTTGAGAAGAAGACTTTTGAAGATTTTTCCTATATATTTGTATGTAAAACTTTGATCCCCTATTGTGGCCCCATCCTACCCCAGGGGTCATGATTTTAAGAAACTTGAATTTGCACTATGTCAGGAAGCTTTCATGAAATTTCAACTCTTCTGGCCCAGTGGTTCTTGAGAAGAAGATTTTTAAATGACCCTACCATATTTTTGCATTTTTGTGATTATCTCCCCTCTGATGGGGGCATGGACCTTCATTTAAAGAGACTTGAAAGCCCTTCACCCTAGGACGCTTTGTGCCATGTTTGGTTGAAATTGGTCCAGTGGTTCTGGAGAAGAAGTCGAAAATGTGAGAAGTTTACAGACAGACGGACGACGGATAACAGGGGATCAGAAAAGCTCACTTGAGCTTTCAGCTAAGGTGAGCTAAAAAGTGAAGATCTTCTACATTTCTTATACTACAAACTTGCTGCCAAAATATGAATTTCTAAAGCAACAAAAGGCCCATGGGCCACAATGCTCATCTTAGTATAACCTTAGTCCTGCTGGAAATTAACATGCTTCATGAAATATGCAGGTGACAATAAAACACCACAATTCATACCCTCATTTTTAAATGATTCCACCAAATTATTACGATTTCTTAATTTTTTCCCCTTAAAAGATGGCATGGATTTTCTTTTGAACAAAATTGGATCCTGATCCCCTTCACCCAAAAATGTTTTGTTGGAAGTTTGGTTGAAAAAGGCCCAGTGGTTTTGGAGAAGTCAAAAATGTTAAAAAAGTATACTATATATACTGATGGACTGACAGATACCAGACAAAATGTCATCAGAAAAGCTCACTTGAGCTTTAAGTTCAGTTTTTAACTAAGAACTCTTTATTTACAGAAATTTGAAACCTTACCTTCCATCTTCTTAAATCTCGCCACAGAACCTTGAATTCATCGAATCCCAATTTTCCTGAGAGGTCACCCTTCACGTTGTTAAAGAAAATGTCATTAACGTTGCAAAAATATTGCCGAAATGATTTAACATATTCAAGTCTATATAACTTATATTTTTAAAATGACTGCAATGGACAATATCACCAATCTAAACTTATATTTGTCTATGCTATCCACACAAATATTCGTGTGTAATTGTACAACTTCACTGCTGCACACAACCCAAATCTTTATTTTTCAGTGACTGAGATTTGCCTCTTTTGCTCAGAAATTTGGTTATATTCAATGAGACAATTATAATGAATTCAAAACCAAAGTACAATGTATGCCACCGAGTTATAATGTAACATGATGCAGATTATACATGTACTTATAAACTGCAAAGCTATCACATTCACTCCCTATAATAAATGATCACTTTTAATCATAGCTTGAAGATGAATTTTAAATAAAAACATCAAATGACATTACAAATGATTTACATAGCAAGCGCTGTCATCAGATTTAAAAATCATATCAATGACACGATTCAACATTAAATAATTTGATCTCGGTCTAGGAAAGGATACATCATGCATGGCAACCATACTCCTGCACGTATCCAGGGAGAATCCATCAAAGCTGAACTCTGTAATGACATCATTTCTATATTTATAAATCTGTAAGGAACTGGGAATCCCACTGAACCAAAGCATGCTCTTGTTAGAACATACACTCTAGTACATTTCACTGACAGCTACACATACAAGTTAACAAAACATACACTAGGCTATAAAAATCATGATACCTTTATACACATGCAAGTTTGAAAAGACATATAAACACTTGATTTTGAAATTAACCATTTGTATAAAGTACTGACACTGCAGGACATTCATATATTAAACAAACTTCTAGATACTGAGAGCATTACACAAACACAGTCCATTTGTACTTTGTTGTCAGTATATTTATTTCATCACACGGCTAGTACCTGTAATTGTATTGCCATTATTTTTCTTTATCTAATCTCATACATTGCTGTTTTGTAGTACGTACTAGCATACATATCAAAGCACATGTACTATTGTACAGGCAGGGTTACACATCATAGCAAGTATATATATATATATTAATTAAAGTATGAGCTGGTTAGCTCATATGCTTAAAACTGGTCATGGCAACAAGAGGTTCAGGCATTCGGTTTGCAACCAGGTGACCCTGGTTCAATTCTAAATCCTGGCACTTCTTCAAACCTAACACAGTTAACATAGGTTACATGACTGTTCATTCAACATGCAGCTGGCATTTCAACTTGTTACCAAATGTAAATATTTTTACATTATGGGGATAAAAGAGAAACATAAGCAAAGGGGTAATTTGTATATGATTGACTTTACAGAGTTAAAGGACACAGCAATTAATTGTAATAGTTCGTTCGTTGAAGTATTGCGATAATTAGCCACAATATGGACTTAAATCTAAGCCCCGATTTCATAAAGCCTAGTTAATTAGATAGGTAGTCACTCACGTGGTACAGTGACATCATATGCGACCTTCATCGATCAACTTTTTGTAAAAGTAGTGTTAGATATTTTTAAAAACTCAGGGTTTTAGGGGCCTAATTTATTTACCATGGATAAAATTTATTTCGATGTTGACAAATTTCCCGAGTCTTATATCTTTCAGCCACCAGTGCATACAAATAGGGACCCAAACGTAGCGAGGAAAGCGAGTATGAAATCTGCATTTGCGAGTAAATGTTTACATGGGATCGCTGTCTAAACACTATTTGATAATGCCATTTCTTTAAACAACTGTAATTAGCGTTGTTGCTTTTCTAAAATAAACAGTGCAATTATCATTAAATTTATTTTTGGATAAATTAGATAGGCCTAAATTATGATACAATTACACATCATTGACAACTAGGCCTGCTGTCACGGGTGCATTTCGAAAAAAATAAAAATAAATAAATAACAAGAGGCCCATGGGCCACATCGCTCACCTGAGTCACCTTGGTCTATATCAGAAGATTTTCCATATCTATTTGCATGTAAAACCGTAGTCCCTATTATGACCCCAAACCTACCCCTGGTGGCCATGGTTTTTGCAAACTTGAATCTACACTATGTCAGAAAGCTTTCATGTAAATATGAACTTCTGTGGCCCAATGGTTCTTGAGAAAAAGATTTTTAAAGATTTTCCCTATATATTTGTATGTAAAACTTTGATCCCCTATTGTGGCCCCATCCTACCCCAGGGGGGCATGATTTCAACAAACCTGAATCTGAACTATATCAGAAAGCTTTCATATAAATCTCAGCTTTTCTGGCTCAGTGGTTCTGGGAAGAAGATTTTTAAAGATTTTTCCTATATATTTGTATTTAAAACTTTGATCCCCTATTGTGGCCCCATCCGACCCCCGGGGGCCATGATCTTAGCAATTTATAATCTGCACTATATCAGGAAGCTTTCATATAAATCTCAGCTTTTCTGGCTCAGTGGTTCTTGAGAAGAAGATTTTTAAAGATTTTTCCTATAAATTTGTATGTAAAACTTTGAGGCCCCCCTTGAGGCCCCATTCAATCCCCGGGGTCCATGATTTTCACGAACTTGAATCTGCACTATATCAAAAAAAAAAAAAAAAAAAAAAAAAAAAAAACCCGAAAAAAAAACCAACCCAACTTTGACCCCCTATTGTGGCCCCATCCGACCCCCGGGGGCCATCATTTTAACAATTTAAAATCTGCATTATATAAGGAAGCTTTCATATAAATCTCAGCTTTTCTGGCTCAGTGGTTCTTGAGAAGAAGATTTTTAAAGATTTTCCCTATATATTTGTATGTAAAACTTTGATCCCCTATTGTGGCCCCATCCAACACCCGGGGGCCATGATTTTAACAATTTAGAATCTGCATTATATAAGGAAGCTTTCATATAAATCTCAGTTTTTCTGGCTCAGTGGTTCTTGAGAAGAAGATTTTTAAAGATTTTCCCTATATATTTGTATGTAAAACTTTGACCCCCTATTGTGGCCCCATCCGACCCCTGGGGGCC
>NC_079168.1:69850964-69900964 GCF_947568905.1 Ostrea edulis | reverse complement strand
CATTTGATTTTTACATGGCGATACGAGATATGAATATCCGATATCAATTCCTTCCTGGGTGTTCTTATCTTCATATCAGTCAAATCTTAAATTGAGATTTTGTGGTGTGTTCTTTTTTAAAAAGGGGGGAGATAGAGATGATTATAGCTTTAGAAAAAAATCGGTTGGAGACCAAACAACATTTTGGTGGATGAGGGTGTGTCAATTACATTGAACATGTCTGTGAGGCATTCAGTGTATATTGACTATTTATGTATGTAAAAGTTTTACTATTATCCAAATGTTCAACATATGGAATTGTGGGGGATCAGAAAGTGGGGGAGACAGATGGGAAAGGGGGGGGGGGTGTCACTCGGGTCAGACCAATTAAGATTTCCACGAGCATCATGATAATATTTCTTTTGTGAGAATCCAGGTTAGAATAGGTTCCAAATTATCATCAACAAATACATGGTACGCTTGTGTAAAAAAGAAAAGTTCACATTTCGCTGCTTCAATGACCACAGATATCGTAGTTGTGTTCGCTGCTACAATGTTACTGATATTGACGCAAGCTTCAAAGATCAGCTGCAAATAATTTGTTTTATTTCACCGACCATCATGCATTTGTCATTTTTTCCTCATCCTCTCTCCTTTTTCAAAATTATTGGGGCGGCATCTATTAGTTCCTTATTGAGATTGCATCTACTTAGACCGGCGTAAGTGGTGTACAAATGTATGTGTACATGAAAATAGATCCAATTTATGTACATGTAAATTATTTCATGACCTGTAGAGATTCATATAAAACTTTGTCTCAGGATATAAGATATATCACACATTACACGTATACATTAATCATATCAGCAAAATCAGCAAAATTCAGTTTGTTACTTTCGTTTTACATTTACATTGTGCAAAGCCTCTCTAGAATATTTTTTTCAGATAAAATGTAAAATTTGATTGTAAACCACATGTATCTTATAATAGTTATAGTTTAGCATAGTTCAAATTATTATTCAAGGTTGTAAATATGCTCAAACATCACACGTCTTATGAAAATATGATAATGTATAATTTTTCAAGATTTTAAGGGAGGGGGGTGTACTTGTTGTAGAGCTGATAGCTTCTAAAATAATACGTCAACATATGAT
This sequence comes from Ostrea edulis, assembly GCF_947568905.1. Lineage (NCBI taxonomy): Eukaryota > Metazoa > Mollusca > Bivalvia > Ostreida > Ostreidae > Ostrea > Ostrea edulis. Next base: position 69,899,831 of record NC_079168.1, on the reverse strand, counting down.
TTTCTTACTCAAATCCTTATTCTAAGATAATAATCTGTAAATCAAAAACAATTAATTCAAGGTTTAGTCCATAAAAATTAGGGAAAAGACCAATATTGACGTCAAATGGTATTTCCTACAGTATTTCCTTTAACATGTTTGGGCTCACAAAGTATACATTGTGAAAATATTTATTCCAATTTATTAGAATAAATGATTACATACCATTAAATAAAGGGTATATAGTCTATGTTCCTTATTACAGCCCATTTGTTTGGGAAAATAATAATTAATAAGAAAAATAAAGAAGGAGGAGTGCATTTTCCTTAATGTTGATGGGGTGCTTACTTTTGAGAAGCAATAACAATGAAAATAGCATGTCAACATATATATTTTTCAATGTCTATCTATTACTGGAATGTACATTTATCTTGTAAAGGCAATTTTTTCGTGATTGAGTCCATTTAAGGCCAAGTATAGATCTACCTTAATGCAAATCAGCCCTGCTTCTGGTGTAATTAATCAAGCATGATATAACAATTGCACATTTATTTGTTACAGTGTAAAACACATCATGCAGGATCACCTATATCATGCAACATTACAATTTTTACTATCACTATATCCTATAAATATCATTGTGTTTTTCCGTTACTACATGTAATATAATACAATATATCTTGTCCTGTGTTAACTCTAATCATTAGTTAATACTAGGACCTTGTCAACACTTTTATACAGTGACCATATAGTGCAATGTCTTACCAATACTGCCATCTTTTTGTATGAATTGAATTATTGAAATTAATTCATTAAACACACATTCATAATACACACATGATATGCAAACTACCATATTAACCAGGTATTAAGAAACACAAAACAAAAACTGTGTACAAACAAGATGCATATATTTAAAAAAAAAACAACTGGTGTATCTGAAGTGGTGGCATATCCACCTCATAAAATGCTGAATCCTCCTCAATCACACAATACATCATGAATATTTATGGAGCGCCAAATTAACATAAACTCAAATAATTGAAGATATCTTCAATTATTTGAAGATATCATCAATTCTATTATTGCTCTCTTTAATTGAATTAATCCACGCATTAAATCAATTATTGCTCTCATCAAATGAATTAATGCGCACTTCAATTCAATTATTGCTCTCATCAATTGAATTAATGCGCGCATCAATTGAATTAATGAGAGCAATAATTGATTTAATGCGCACATTAATTCAATTATTGCTCTCTTCAATTCAATTGATGTGCGCATTAATTCAATTAATGAGAGCAATAATAGATTTGATGCGCGCATTAATTCATTTATTGCTCTCTTCAATACGCCGGTTTCAAGATACGTCCGAGTTATTTCCCTTTGGAGAACTCTCGTACATAGTAAGGCGCTAAAGAATTTGTGTACACGCGGGAGTGGGACAGATATTCATCACAGCGTAAGTGAATGTACTCATTAAGTTTCTCATACGCTGTTTGATAACCAAAATTCAACTGATACACAAACCAAGTAAGTGATAAGTATTTAGGGAGTAATTAAATACATAGAATTCTTATCCTATCACGTTATTTGGTTCGTCATAAGTACCATATCCAAGATATTTTTTGCAAATATGACATTGTTTGTACGTTTCCACTTCGGTAAAACATTTCTTTCGATAGTATTTAGTATTTCCCACAATAACATATTTAAAGAGAAGCCACTTTTAATACATTTCATCGTCTTCCTCGTTGGCTGTATATCCACTCTGTCCCACTTAGTCATTCAAAGTTCCACTAAATGCACCTCCAATACAGAAGAGTTCGTATCTTGAAACTGGCATATTCATTTGATGAGAGCATCAATTTCGTAGAAATATTGCTCGCAATAATTAATTTAGACCTCGGTATAAATAATTTGATGATCTCTTTAATTCAATTGAAGATATCTTTAATTCATTTACAGTGCTTTTGTATAAAGGAATTAATTCGCGCATCAATTCTTTTAAAGAGAGCAACAATTCAATTAAAGATATCATTAATTCAATTGTGGATATGTTGAATTGAAGATATCTTTAATTATATAGTTGCTCTCTCTAAAAGAATTATTGCTCTCTTCAAATGAATTAAAGATATCATTAATTCAATTGAAGAGAGCAATAATTGAATTAATGCACGCATTAAATCAATTATTGCTCTCATCAAATGAATTAATGTGCACATCAATTCAATTATTGCTCTCATCAATTGATTTAATGCGCGCATTATATCAATTATTGCTCTCTTCAATTGAATTATAGCGCGCATCAATTCAATTGTTGGTATCATTAATTCATTTGAAGAGATCATTAATTCAATTAAAGCGCGCATCAATTCAGCAGAAGAATTAATGCTATCATCAATTATTTGAAGATATCTTTAATTCAATTGTTGCGCGCATCAAATGAATTGATGATATCTTCAAATAATTGAAGATATCTTCAATTATTTGAGTTTATGTTAATTTGGCGCTCCATAAATATTATCTGTTTATCAGACTGATATTGTAATCAGGAAATGAAACTCAAACTTCTGTCTATAAGTTACAATCTTTGTTCTGACTCTTTTAACAAATTTTGCTTTCACTCCTTTTAAAATTCACAATTTGATTTGTCTTTTTCAATGATCCTTGTGAAATTCACTATTTTCAAATCCATACCAAATAAAAGATGCAGGTTACCATTAGTTACACTTTCATGTTAATTTCACAGCTTTATCCTTGAATTAACATAAATAAAGCTTAAGTGAATTTAAGGATACAAACTGAATTTATAGGAATTTTATCATTAAAATTTGGCTGTAGTTTACAGTAATCTAAATATACATTATTCTCTTTACCTCTTGTGAACACAGTATTTAAGATGTCCCTCAGTTCATATGCATCAATTTCCATGTCGTCGCCTGCAACGCGACGGAAACTGGCTTTCAGTGCCTGCTCTTGTTCTTGTTCCTCTTCTGTTGGTGGCGGAATTTCCTGGATAAAAATAGAATGGGGATACCTCATTCTCTGACATCATGTTAACATAGGCGGTTAAAACAAATTGCAGTATATGCCCCCCCTGTCTCCAGCGGATCACATATATTGCATTACTTGTGATTACAAAATAATTTAAACAAACTAAAATAGTCACATGTGCATCGCTACTCAATTTGAACAAAAAACATTAGTTGAGAAAAACTACAGATCTAATTTCGTTGTTTTTCATTAACTAACTAAACAGATTGAAAATCATATTCAGATTAGAAAATTTGAACTTAAGATATCATGTTGACAAATTAATATAAAAGAAAATTATATAGCTAAAAACAAATTTTACACATGCAATTACAAGGCCAAAAATAAAAATTGATTTGTTTAATGTACTCTGACCGACCCGTCAAATTTGCTCCTACCTGATCAATTTTTTCAGCAATTTTAAAAATCTTTTTTTTTTTTTGGTTCCCTTGAAAAATAGAAAATTCTCCTTACTTTAAAACTAAATGTTAAAAAATTTCATGACATTAAAAAACAAACAAACAAAAACACCTACCTACCGACCCACCTTGAAAAATGTGGGTCGGAGTACATCAAACAAAAATATTTTTAATGATGGCCCAAGTTAGAGGAAGATACTGTAGATCCCTTATTCTCCGTGAGTACTTAATATGGCGAAATGACTCGTAAACGTCAAATCGCGTAAACATGAATTCACATGATGTCTGTTAATCAAGAGTTGACTCTCATAAAATTATGCAATAATAAATTCCTCGCATATTTAGGAATCTACAGTCAGCATACAAAATATATTGTATAAGTTAACATTTCATACATCATAGCACTGCAAAGAGAAAACGAGTAGCAATGTTAAATCTAACATATCATACAACGAACACATCATGTAGAGGAATAGTGTACATACAAGTTCATCATGCTCAAATTAATATCAGTTTGACCATCTTTATAAAGTGCTACTGTAATATGATGTCATGAACAAGAGGAGGTATGTATGTAAAAATAGTACCAAATTTTAACAGAGACAATTCTCAATGACAATGACCAAATAACTTGGTATAGGATCTGTCAGAGAATCTGGGGTACTAGGTTCAAATCTCAAACTTATTAGTCTTTTGTTTTTTCTACCTTTCTGTTACATCACAAGACGTAGCAATTAAATGTAACTGATTCATCTTTACAGTAATTGACTAAAATTCTACGATTTGACATTAAGTTACATACCGAAATGGGAAAAGCTAGTGTGACCTTGGATTTACATATGAAAAACAGACCCTGGGGAAATGGTTATGAGTAAATATTTCATAATTACAAGTAGAGGTAAAAAAAGAGTTGGTAACCTAATTTACAAACATACGGATTTCATAGCTCAATATATAGATACATTATATTCAAAATTCTTGAAAAGCTCCAGAAAGTGGACAGTTAAATCATGCTTGATATTATGTAGCCACTAACACAAGACCAGTGTTCAAATGACCAGATAAAATGACAGTTACTAATAGAAATGATTTGAGGCATAATAAATTATGTTTAATAAGAAATTTCTCAAGGTTTACTCTGAGTGCTTTAGTAAGGAACTCAAGAGCCTCAGGCCTAGTGAAGTTTATGTCTCGTGGATGAATGCTTTTATTTTCCACATGCACTGTACTACCAGAGGCCTTGGGTTTGGGTTTTTGTTCCTTTTACCAAAAAAATAAAACAGATTATGAGTTAAAATATCTAGGATGAAACATGCACCATTTCCATCGAATATGATATACATTGTGACTACATGTACTTTAAAGTCTTTCTAGTCATCTACAGACTCCAGTCATTCTATACTAATGACAACTGTTCCTTATTTGACTTTGATGATAAGTGTATACCTTATGAAATTTATCTATATAACTGTTCTGCTCTTAAATAATATTGGGCATTAATTATCCACATGATCAAATGTTATTAAATATTACTTGAATTGAATGGTTATAAGAAACTGTTTCTTGCTGGCCCTGGAGGTTCCCTATAACTGTGTTTTATTGTATAATGAAGTTTGATTATAATGAACTGTTTTTGTTGGCCATAGACATTCATTATAACCATGTTTTACTGTATAATGAAGTTTGGTTATAATGAACTTTTTTTTGCTGGCCCTGGAGGTTTGTTACAACCGTGTTTCACTGTATCTTTGAATACAATGCTCTAATGCCAGCGAAACCACACTGTGGTAGCTAGCGACAGGCCATCATATTCAGTACATGGTATTCTTAACACTGTCAAACTTAACAATGACTTTGAGGAAGTCTGACCTTGACATGGCATTTCAATTTCACCCTATGAAAAAAAAAATTGAATACTTTTTTTCTTTGGCCAGCATCTCTGTCACTACAGTATCACAATGGTGAACAGGTGGTGTACACAACAATATCAACTCTGTTCCTAATTTTGAATACCGGAACAACATCTGACTTTGATTTGCACTATTTCAGAATGCTTGCAGAATTCACAAATTTAATCCATTGAATTTGTTTTTCCGTCTCTCATATAAATGACTTCTGTGAATCTTAGCTTATGAACTGATAGATAAATGACTTTTGTGAATTAATCTTAGCTTATGAACTGATAGATAAATGACTTTTGTGAATCTTAGCTTATGAACTGATAGATAAATGACTTTTGTGAATCTTAGCTTATGAACTGATATACAAATGACTTTTGTGAATTAATCTTAGCTTATGAACTGATAGATAAATGACTTTTGTGAATCTTGACTTATGAACTGATATACAAATGACTTTTGTGAATCTTAGCTTATGAACTGATAGATAAATGACTTTTGTGAATCTTGACTTATGAACTGATATACAAATGATAATGTATTCATGCTACAAAGGTTGACAATCTAGAATCTCTTTTTTATCTACTATGTAATAATCATCAGAATATCTCATCAGCAGCATGCTTTAAGTACAATTTCCACAATCATTAAATATCTCCATGTGGTACATGAACTATATATATTACGCAAGACAACATGAACAGAACAAATCCTTTCAACAACATGTCATGTTCATAAAATCTCATCAACACTGTCACACAATTTTCTCTTGAACACTGTGCTATTTTGCTTCTGTGAACTTGGGACTGATCAATGAACTTATCTTGAATAATCTTAATAATCTGATTTGTCTCAAATGGTCCATAAACCTCATCTGAACTGAGCATATTTTGTTGTTAAAAGAATTGACACAAATTCCACACCTTTCAGAAGTTCTCTCCTAAGTCAATTTGAACTTACTGAAAACATAATCTCAAAAAATTTGGCCTATGCTGTGCCCTTGAATTGACCCAGTTTAAACAACAATGAGGACATTTTTGTACCGAAGTATGTTGATTATAGGCAGGATATTCTGGAGATGTAGGTTTTTAAATGTACATAAATTAATGTATACCAATGTAAAAATTTTAAAGAGTTCCCATCTTTGCTTCAGAAAAATAGTTTTCCTTTTCTTGCTCCAGAGAAAATAGTTTGAAATTAATTAAATGAGTATGAAATTAAAAAAAATTTGTAATTTATACTACAGATATTTTTTAATACCCCCCTCCCCCCATATTACTACATAGACCTTCACATCACTACATGAGGAAACTTTCATATTCATTGATATTAGATGATATTATGATTGATATCATTGATATTAGATGTTCTGAAGAATTTTCTTGTGTGTATTTTTATGTAAAACTCTACACCACATTCAGAACTCCACCTTCTAAACCCATTTACCAGTACAAGTGCATTTGAAATTAGTTCAAGCTAAAAATGGGAAAAGTTACTACTAAATAAATTGAATGAAAAACAGATGGTGGACACACTCCAATCAGAAGAAAACTTAAAAATTTCATAATAAAACACACATTAGTAGAGTATTTCAGTTTGCAACTCAGCACAGAATATCAGTTCAAGTGATGAAAAAATCATGTGACAAATCAAAACCAAACTTGGTATGGAGCACTCTAATGGAGTGACTTACTCTGGCACCAGGTATTCTATGGGCCTCCTGGCAGATTGAAAGACATAAAACATAAAACATTAAGACACATGGCAAACGGATTGTTAAATTACCAGGTGACAACACGGTCACAACTACAGAGTAAGGAAGCAGAGAAAAATGGTATTTCTTTATTTAAAAATAAAACATGTAAAAGACGTCCTATATTGTATATTCAGTTCTTCTTCAGTAGCTCACAGATTAAACCAGCACACTTCTAAATAATGTTGGACACTCACTGCACACTTCAACAAATGAACGTCACAATCTTGGTCAAACCAACTCTCACAAAAAGTTTGGAATTCAAACACAAAAACAAAGAAATTCATTTTTTCTCTTAACTCTGAACAGATATCCATTTTCATAAAATCCCGAATATTTTGTACTTCCTCATGCATTGAACAGCCATGCTTAAATGAGTCTCCACAATTTCCATGGTTTTTCTCAGAACATGCATTTTTCTGTCATAAACCGCTTTGACAAAAACAACTGAATAAATTGAAAATACAAGACATTTCATATCTTTTTAGCCTTCTTTTTCATGGAAAACAACCAGCAAATTTGCATAATCCACTCTCCTGTGAAGAAATGCAGTTACCAATCAAGAACAGATTATCATAAAAATGGGTGGGACCAATGCATGTATGCCACACTCAAACATGCAGTACTACCTGCCTCCCCACAGGGGGCGGGGCACTAGCTACGGTGGGGACTAGTACAGGTTGAAAGTATTCCCCATGTTGCTGGTAAACAGAAAACAGCATTGGAAATGTTAATATCAGCTTCTGATAATAGTCTTGTGAATGGTGTTAAGCTTTAAATTAGACACGGACATGTATAGCACAAAAATAAATAAAACAAAAATAAATTTTTTTATATACAACACATTTAAATACAGAACTTTACATCAAATTAGCTTACTGAAGTCCATGTTATACAATAAAAATTACCAGAGGAAATTGTACATATTCATTCTCATCAATCTTTGATATGTTCCATACTTCAAAAGCAAACAGACTGCGAGTCAGACACACGGTTACATTACTAGGATATCAAAGGAAAAAAACCAATGAGTACAAATCAATTACTGTAAACCGACTTAATAAACATGTATAAAAACATCTGTGAAGTTCCTGAGTACCTCGTGGATGTTTATCATCATGAAAAAGTCATTGACTATGATTTTGTCGAACACCAAGGCTGTAACGATCAATACAATATGCAAATTCATTATATCAATCTTAACAATGACAAGAAAAGAAAAGAAAAATCCTGGCAAAACAGAGTCCATAATGTGTGAGTAGTACTTGCGCTATCTTTATTGGAAATGGACATTAAATTCTGAAAGGGCATCAAAGTTTCATGCGAAATTCATAAAAATTGACTAATCGCTCATGGATATTTATCATCATGGATCCATTCATCACCGGCCATTTGTAGATAAAAAGTGAAATATATAATAGCTGGTTTACAGTAATACAATAGCAGAAGCCTTGACATTCTGACAGCCAACAGACAGAAAATTCACTAACAGTTGATAGCACAACTACAGTATATCCTGCACACGCCAACAGGGTTAGTTTACCTAGTTTAATATTTCTCATGCCAGATAGAATTTCTACGTCAACCTATGTAATGACAATAAAATAATCAAAAGGACATACACAACACAGTATTTAAAGACAACACAGGAACACACATGTGACACAGAAACAAACGACACAGGAACACACACGCAACACAGGAACACACACGACACAGGAACACACATGACACAGGATCACATATACGACACAGAAACACACACATGACACAGAAACACGCAACACAGAAACACACACATGACAAACATACAGGATCACACATATTAAAAAATAACACACATTAAAATAAACAACACAAGGTATCAACAATCACTCAACATTTCTTATATGCTGGAATACACTGGGAATATTTCTCTATACCCCTCTAAAGCACAAAGACAATCCATAGAAATTCAAACAGCAAGAAGACAACCCATGGAAATTTAAACACCCCAAACAGCATAACAAAATTGCTGTTTCATCAAATACCAAGAGCTTCATCCAGATTGTGTTTAACTCACATGGTTAATGGCAGTACCATAAAATCGACGATTTACAACATGATATGGTGTAAGTATCTTCATACTTTCATATGGTCCCTATAGCACACAACATCAAAGTTAAAAACAAGACACACCTCCAGCTTCTATCACAGGTACAGACTCAAACTTTTCAAATGATCCACATTTCATAATGACTGTACATGTAACAATTTACATAGACTGTTGACCAAATTTAAATCATCCGAAAGCTAGTGGTCTAAACGTTTTGACAACCAATATTTCCTTTAGACTACTAAACATGACAGATAGTTCATTTCATTGTACAAACGTGTAAAATTATCAAAAAACACCAGAATGTACGGAGCAGACTTTGAAACCTTCAGTTACAGTGTTATTTCAATGTTATTACTGATATACAATTATTTAAAATTATCTCCCTTGCCATGTGGGTGAAAATGTAGGAACTTCAACGCGTACATGTACCTTTCTCTTTCAGTTTTGATACACCGTGGAGGACTTGGCACTAACTTTTATTATTTATATATATCTGAACAAGTTTAATGGGTCTTGACTATTAAGTGAGAGTTTTATGTGTTTAGTACTCTGAGAAATTCCTTCCTGATTACACTGTTTACTGTCTATAACTGAACACCACTTGTTATCGCATCAATATACCATAAATCAATAAACCATAAATATCATCATAAAGACACATAAAACACATCTACAACATGTAAAGAAGTCCTGAAATAAACATGGATAGTTAATAAATAAGGAACATATTTCATTTTTTTTTTTAGTAAATATCTTTTATGAAATTTAATTAGGAGAATTTTGAATTAATGAATTTTACGTAAGAAAGAAGTATGTTACCTGGTCTTCGATAATTCCCGTCTCTTCATCCATCTCACTACAATACAGATGGAAGGTTCGTCAAGTTCAGACTTACGGACATTTTTTATAAAAACAGAATAACAATGTTTTGTATTTAAAATATTACAATTCCTTTGAGGTTTCAATACCAATGTTATACTCATGTTTAAGGACACGTAATACAAACAAAAACAGGGCTCCATGGGTTGGTAAATATTTTTTGGCTTCGTTTGATTATAACAAGTACAAAATTGATATAAAATTCCTCAAACATAAGGAACTAGTAAACTTTCTATGATGTTCAAAAGCTGTCATATATTACCCCTCCCTATTTAAAATTTTCCCACTGTTTTGGACTTAATTGAGAAATCATGAGACTAATTAAAATTACATTCTATACTTTAAATTGTACTAATTTTACTTATAAAAACATGAATTTACTTTTCACTATTTTTCAAAAAATGTTTGTGTGTAGCAAGTGTCATTTAGGTTGTTACAATTGCTGATAAAATCATGGAAACAGGAGAAAAGAGTGAATTTGAACAGAAACTTGAGATGCAGTATGTTGATTGCGTGCTACAGGTGCATTTTATTGGTGCACTCTTTCAGAAAAGGAACAGGTACTCTGTGTGTGAAAACCAACCTCTGTACAGAATAGATGTCAGAATTTAACACCATGAAATGCAGTTATTTCCCTTTACTTGTTAAGTTTTTCTGTTTTGTGTATATGGGTAAGGTTGACTGCCTTTTCATGCCAAGGATTGATATAATCCCTACTTTATTTCCTGAGGGAATAAAATGGATTTGGATACATCCAACATGCTGGACAAAATGTAATGGATCAGATAAATAGTGAGATGGTATAATTCTGCTTCATATAGCCTAGCATGCTATTAGATAGCCTAGCATGCTATCATCTCACTGAGTGTGGGCTCGCATCTCGGTGTACATTCTCAAGAGGTACTTCCCCGCATGGTGTGGCTCGAATGTTGATGGGACGATACAGTACTGTCCGGGGGGAAGTTTGTGTCGTGTGCACACCTCTCGCATGTTGATGAAGTTATTAGACTTGGCGCATGAGGCATTGTACTTGAAAAAATTCTGAGGCAGAGGACCCTCCCCAGTTCCATCTGGTATCTAGCGTGATTTTAGTAAACATACATTATTCACAATATGTACGGCAATAACTAGCAGCTACCAGTGTAAAGCTGTAAACATTCAGATTACAAACCAGACACCACTTGCAGCTAAATGGATTGTTGTCAAGAACAAAATCTTTCAAGTTCACATGTACAATGGATAGCTTTATGTAGGCATATCTACGACAAATGCAATGAAACATTAAAAATCTCATGTTCATGAAATATTCAAAATTTTCTTATTTAGCGTAAAATTGCAATTTTATTGTAAAATCGTTGGGAAAAAAATCTTTGTGGGACTCAAACAAATGATTAACACCTTAATTAATAACAGTTTAAGTAACACTATTACAAAGGATAAAGAATATATTACTGCAGCTATTCATACATTGGCGACCTACTTCCTTTGGAAATAATATGATGATGTGCTATTAAGTTTAGAAATCCCTGGAATTTCATTCAAGAAAAGGATGAAGTATTTTTCTTATATACATCAGAAGAAACTCTTGCCAGTGAGTATGAAACTGGTGATTTGTATAAAACCTAGTGATTCTTATAAAACCTTGTGATTTTGTTCTTTGACACCAATCCACTGTGAGACGTACCACTACAACATAAGCTACACACTACACTTCACTAACACTACACTTCACTAACACTACACTTCACTACCACTAAGCAGACAGATGCTCACTTTGTTTGATTCGCCTTCTCTGTGAAGATTCTCAACAAGTAATCTCCCTTTTGATGAGGCTCAAATGTGGAGGGGATAATAACGTATGTCCCTGGGGCCAACTTGTGTCGTCCACATACTTCTCGTAGATTAATAAAGGAGGGGGACTTAGCAGAGGAAGCATGGTATTTGAAGTATTTTATATCGAGGGGACCATGGCCCTCGTCATCCAACTACAAAACAATTCAAACATGCCCAAAGATCAGCATAAAAAGAAAGTCAATTCTGTCTTTCTTGTCAGAGTTGTCTTCCCCTTCTGTGTAATCCACACTTTACAATTGGAACCTATCAGAAACACACAAAAGATTTAATATATCTATGGATCAATGAATTTCATGCCTGAAATAAATGTTAAATTATCCTCATTTCATGATATTTGGCCTCTGCCATAATTATTTTCAATATAATGAATATTTTTACGTGTACAGATATGAATTTTTCCACACAACATTTAATACTAAAACCGAAATGCTGTACTCTGCTGAGTCTACCTTATAAATGACATATCCTATGGTCAGCATGTCCAGTCCTTCCTTGCGTTTTTTCCTCCTGTCCTTCTGAAGAATACCAACTAGCATGGTGCAAAGATCATCATCATCGTCATCATCAGGGTCAGTCAAGGTCACACGATATTGAGGATTTGTCCAGAATGTGTCTATATAATACAGGAATGTGAAACACTAATGCATGGTGAGGAAGTATCTAGTATTTCAGCAAGGACATATGCAGGCCTGTTTTTTTGTTGTAGAAAAGTTCTCTATATAAAACAAATATGATTATGAAACGAATTTGACCTCTGACTTCAATTAAGGAGGTATGCTACACCAGAGAAATTTGATATGGATGGAAAGTGGAGGATATGTACTATAATATTTTGAAATTGAAAACTTTCAAATTTATCTTACTTACTTATTATACAATGCAGATTTAGTAGAAAGTACTCGGAAATTTTTTCTAAATCCCTGCTAGACTCAACCGCATGAACCTACTGAGCTACCCAGCTAGGCAGTTAGATTTAAAAGGTATATACATGTATTGCTGAAATTTATATTTTTCACAAGGAAGTCAGCCATTATATCAATATTCTTCCTTCAGTATCACCCTTGATCTGTGATGGAGCCTTGTCCTTGGGCAAAGTTATAATAAAAGTACTTCCTTATGCATGCACGAGTCTTACCTGAAATGCTCTCTAACCAAACTGTCTTTGCTTAGTTTTTATGAAATAATCCAATCTGACTTCTTATTTTTGCTTGCGTAACATTAAAAATGCATAATGGAGGAAGCTTGCAAGATTTTGTCTCACTTTGACAAGATTTATTTTCTCCAATACTTACAGTTAAATACTTTGAACTATCAATATGACAAGATCTATTCTCTCATAGTTTGAACTTAATCAATTGCATTGTCTCATCTTTTACTAATGCAGATTCTATTAATTAATATCAGCGCGTTGTTCAGTACATACAGATACAAGACAAATGCACTATGCAAATTAGAGTGTTCTAACAGTGCATTTTACATACAGTTTGATACCCTCCAGATTCATCAGTTCTAGGATGTAACACTGATAGACAGATGGACAAAAGCAATCCCTAGGAATCATTCATCTTTGCATCAGTCTACTTCACATGTAATAAGTTGGAAAATTTGCATTACAAGGTAACAAGGAGATCTCTGAATGACTTTGTGTGGTTTGATATGGCTAGATGACTGACAAGATGAAATGACCTCATTCTTTCAAAAACACTCCTCACTCACCAAGAAAATATCTAAACATATATTGCATCTTTCCTAAAAGCCTCACTGACCTAGATAATTTCTACATCCACCCGCATTCACTCTTGGGATCCACTCCCCATTTTCTGTGTGCCCCTCCCAGCGTTTCTTTCCATCTAACTCATCTTCCTCCAATGAATCAGGGCCCAAGTTGCAGATTTCCAACTTCTCAAAATTGCCTCTGAAGTCATCAAAAGACATCCAGAATTCTCCATCATCATCGAATGTCAGACCAATGGCTTTTTTCTGGGAGTCTGGAATTAATGACCACTCCCTTGACCTGAGAAAAAGAAATATTTGGTCAGAATTTATTGCCATACACTCAAGTCGTTTACTCTCTGTATTGTTCTGAATCACTACAACGTATATGTTCCCACATTTGTCAACGTAGCCAGGGAGAGTTGCTTGAAACCGACAAAACCCAACACCAACTGAACTGAAAAGTTGTCATTTGTCATACACGGTAAAACAAGCTTATAACGAATTCACACTCATTGCAAAATAATATTCATTTCCCTATGAGAGGAAATGTTTTACTTGATATAATGAAGTTTGGTTATAACAAACTGGTTTTTACTGTCCCTGGAGGTTCATAACTGTGTTTTACTGTAAATGATGCAATAAAATATCATACAGTTGTATATACAAAAATACGAAATATATATTTTATAGAGAGGGTTAGGAGACTCATAAGGACATATTATGCAAGCTGACTGCAAGTTATTCCCGGAAGATACAAAGTATCGATAATAGTAATAAAAACATGAAAAATGACACAAAATACCTGCCTGCTTCAAAAAAGGTGGGATATGTGCAAGATTGATAGAAATTAATTTTGATATCTGAATATATAAAATATGAAGAAACTAAAATAGCTATCAAACTTTCAATAAATATAATCATAAGTCTGATTCATGACTTTATATGTGTGGCTGTGATGGGTTTTATGTTTTGGACATTAACATTCATTGATCACAGGTCATCCCATGTCATATTAAATTCCATATGTTACTATTTCATGCATACTATTGCCTCGTTCACACGGATACGCATTAAATTTTACTTCGCATCAAATTTGATGCGAAGTAAAATAATGCGTATTAAATTAATTCGAATTAAATATCGTTCAGACGGCGGTAATATTTAATGTGAAGTAAACTAATGCGCATTAAATTCGTATGCATCTCTATTAAAGGGTGCAAGAAATAAATTAAAGAATAGACTATGTTATTGAAAATTATTTTTATAGATATTTTAATGAATATTGTGTAGAACGCTATATACATGTAGTATACTATATGTTTACAATTTACATGCTGATCTACACATAAGGAGTTTTGCCATGTTTATTTATATGTTCCTAAGAAATTACTTGTTATTTCCTCTGACGACCAGCATTCAATCTAGACAGTATATTGTTTCTTCATGGGCCCAATTTTTAAACTTGGAACGTCTTTTTCACCATTCCGTTGACTACTGTTGTGACGTAATTTTTAATTACTAATACGTATTATAAGTCTACTATGACGCCATATCGTATAAAAAATTAACAATGAGCGGCATATTTGTTTTAAA
The DNA here is from genome assembly GCF_947568905.1 of Ostrea edulis. Classification (NCBI taxonomy): domain Eukaryota; kingdom Metazoa; phylum Mollusca; class Bivalvia; order Ostreida; family Ostreidae; genus Ostrea; species Ostrea edulis. The sequence continues at coordinate 69,884,606 of NC_079168.1, read as the reverse complement.
AAATGTAAAAAAAGAAAATCATATTATCACTATTTTAATACAGATTAATTTGCCTTCATGCCAAATTAATCTCATTTAATTGACGGAACAACTGTTTTCCAATGTTGGCCGATCTAAAAATAGAACGAATTAATCAAAACCCAAAGCCATCATAGTACGAGTTAATGTGCAGATACCTGACTGTTCAATTAAAACATTTTTGTCGTATTTAAAAACAATTCCTTCCACATGTATTACTCAGTTTGCCTATGCAGAGCACAGATTTACGTCTGACATTACATGTATCTAATGACATGCTGTTTGTACATGTTTTTAGTAATTATCATCATTTTGCTTAGTTTTTCGTACAAAGCTGACATTAATATATATAGCTGACCATGGGTATGATGCATGTGACCCAAATTTGCCATTACGCATGCGTGTACATTTAATGTGAATTACCTTCGCTTAGCGTTCACACGGAGCTAATGCGAAGTAAATTTAATTCGCATTAAATTGCGACGTCAATTTTAATTCGAAGTAAACTAATGCGCATTAAAATCTCCGTGTGAATGCGGTTCAGATTTAATTCGCATTAACTTATGTTTAATGCGAATTAAATTCTTCGTGTGAACGAGGCATGAGAATGCATCTACAACTGCTGAGATTTTCCAGAATATGTGGTAGTGAAAGAGCACCCTCTAGTGTTTCACTTACTGATCACTCCACCTGCCCTTCCATTCTGCCTCGTTACCCCAGGGATTTCGAATTCTAACCATGGGAATCTTCCCAGACATGCTTGGGGTTTCAATGTCCATCTGAAAAAGTTCACATAATTATCAAAAAACGACCATTTAAATAATTCCACCACATACCAAATCTTAAAATTATCATTCATTATCACACATTGATACTCCCTGGTAAATTAGAATATTGTTTGTACTACCTGATAAACTAGAATATTGTTTGTACTCCCTGATAAACTAGAATATTGTTTGTACTACCTGGTAAATTAGAATATTGTTTGTACTACCTGGTAAATTAGAATATTGTTTGTACTACCTGATAAACTAGAATATTGTTTGTACTACCTGATAAACTAGAATATTGTTTGTACTACCTGGTAAATTAGAATATTGTTTGTACTCCCTGACAAACTAGAATATTGTTTGTACTACCTGGTAAATTAGAATATTGTTTGTACTACCTGGTAAATTAGAATATTGTTTGTACTACCTGGTAAATTAGAATATTTTTTGTTTTCCATTTTCAATCAACATGGAAAGAATGCCTCCACATAAAGAAACCACTGCTCATTCTAAAAATTCTTATTTTCAATTTCAAAACAAGAAATTTACTCCTAAAATTTTTATTCTCTAAATACTGAATATAACAAGTCTTAAATAAAACATTGAGAAGCTGTGTTCAAATTTCTATAAACGGATTTGTTCATTGAATATCAATAAAAAATTTTACTGAAAAAAAAGAAAGAAATACATGTATATATCCTACTTTCCAATGGTCAAATGATGGAAAATAGACAATAATATTCTAATAGATTACACATTGATATCATTCCACTTAGATTTCATATTTACAGAGCTTGACTACATGAACTGATAAATCCTTTTGTAAGGTTATCATCGGAGGTTTACCAGAATGACAGACGTGATGCTGTAGGCATGGCCCATCACCAGTCCATTATCCACTCGTGCTTCCAACTCATTGGGGTCAGCCTGTCAAGAAAGAAATAAGAGATGTACAAATCCACAATTTTTGTGTTTGTTTAATTCTAATTTGAATTAGTCAGGGCACCCCACAAACCAAGTTATCAATACTACATTTATCGTGCACACCTCGTGAGGAGTGTCAATACTACATTTATAGTGCTCACCTCGTGAGGAGTGTCAGTATTACATTTATAGTGCTCATCTCGTGAGGAGTGTCAGTACTACATTTATCGTGCTCACCTCGTGAGGAGTGTCAGTACTACATTTATTGTGCTCACCTTGTGAGGAGTGTCAGTACTACATTTATAGTGCTCACCTCGTGAGGAGTGTCAGTACTACATTTACAGTGCTCACCTCATGAGGAGTGTCAGTACTACATTTATAGTGCTCACCTCGTGAGGAGTGTCAGTACTACATTTATTGTGCTCACCTCGTGAGGAGTGTCAGTGCTACATTTATCGAGCTCACCTCGTGAGGAGTGTCAGTACTACATTTATAGTGCTCACCTCGTGAGGAGTGTCAGTACTACATTTATTGTGCTCACCTCGTGAGGAGTGTCAGTGCTACATTTATAGTGCTCACCTCGTGAGGAGTGTCAGTACTACATTTATAGTGCTCACCTCGTGAGGAGTGTCAGTACTACATTTATCGTGCTCACCTCGTGAGGAGTGTCAGTACTACATTTATAGTGCTCACCTTGTGAGGAGTGTCAGTACTACATTTATAGTGCTCACCTCGTGAGGAGTGTCAGTACTACATTCATCGTGCTCACCTCGTGAGGAGTGTCAGTACTACATTTATCGTGCTCACCTCGTGAGGAGTGAATAATTGAATAGTATTGTATACAGGGTTATTTTTGCCCTGTGTGGTTTTTTCTCTCTCGCCCTTCTACACTTAATACAAACTATTTCGCCTTGTTTCAAATTTGACACAGAAAATTATTAAAATCACAGACCAGAGATTTTGAATTTGAATTCACCCAACCGTAAATGCACCAATAGCAAATGAGGGCAAAGGGGACCAAACTAAAACGGGGGTGAATATTTCCTTATATACAGTAACTATAAACAAAATTCCATTATCTAGTAACATAGTACTTACATCAATGGAACATCCCATCAGAGACCCTCTTTGGCTAGCCTTCAACATGATGCTGAACATATTTGGGGGAGCCTTTTTTAAATCAAAGAATTCTGACACTCCTCCTGTGAAGTCAACCATAGCCTCGCAGGTACTGCCTCCTTTCAATGATTCATAAGAGCCTTCCAATCTACAAATAAAAAACGGATGTCACACCTCAAAACGTCTACCTGGTTCTCTGTCACATTCACCAGAACTCCAAAGGTGCTGTATGGACAATTTTATCCTAATGTTAAAATAATTAAAAATTTGGATGCAGTTTTAAATTGTTTTGGAAAAAAATTCACCGATTATTGAATACAACATCCTATTTAAAACAGAATCCAACAAAGTCTATTCAATAATTCAGAGGAACACTGTATTCTGTTGAATCTTCAGTTAGTGCAATAGATTAGATTTTTTGTTTGTTGTTTTTACAGCCTAATATGGCAGCCAGAAGGGCTACAGGATGGGCAAAGACCACAACCAGAATAACAATTGAGAAAGAATTGCGAGTTGAAATACCACTAAACCAGCAGCTAAGGATAGGACTAATTAGAAGGACAGCTTAATAGGACTAATTAGAAGGACAGCTTAACAGCCTTATGTGCCTTTTGGTGCAGAGAGAAATAAAAATAAGTCCTATTTGAGAATATTTCACTCAGGTAGAGATGTCAACAGCTTTTAAAGTAAAGTACAGTATCACAAATTGTCACCTATGCATGGTGCTTACACCCACAGAAGTGCAGGTTCATTTAGCCAGTGACTACTGTGACACGGGACTTCCATTTTGCCGGTGACTACCGTGACACGGGACTTCCATTTTTAAGGTAACATTCACATGACCCGTCACTCTCACTTCTAATGTTGGGAACAGGATGAAGGAACAGACAATACCTATGTTAAACGTCGGAAGTTTGACGTGGTGCCAGGACAGAGAATTGAGCCCGGGCCTTTCAGTCATTAAACGAGCGTCCTAATCACCAGGCTGCTGTAACTAGCAGCAATAGACGAGAATTTTTCAATCATTCAGGGTGCATTATTTTGTATCAAAAATGAATTTGTGTCAAAATGTGGCAACTGCATCATTATTCTTTCAAAATAAAAAAAACAAAACTTTTTTGCATCTATTTCACAGAGAATTGGCCCCAAAGAACCAGGTTATTAACTTTTTTACAAAGCCTAATGTGATTAATTAAATTTAAGTCATAATGTTGATGCATTAATCATTCAGATGCACTATTTCAGGATGTTACACAGAATTTGTTAATTTTGTCACTGATAAATTATAACAGCAGTAATCAGACAAATATCCTCAGCATAATTATTTTTATTGTATATGTACCTCTATCATAATATGACCTTGACCTCATCTTTAAATTGTGATCACTGATTAGAATCATATATATATTTGAGTTGTAGCATGTCTACAGACAGACCGGCGGACAGACATTGAAAAGCAGTATACTTTCCTACAACTTCCTATGCATTGGGTATATAATGAATGTCTTTTAAAGAAATCCGTAAACAAAAAATACTTGTCATTCTAATTCCTTTCTAATATCACTAATATAGATACTTAAAACATATTACACATGTGATTTTCCAAGTTTTGTTGGTATTATGTGAAATTATTTTAAGAATTTGAATAAGGATATACATTTGTATAAAGCAAAAAAAATTCATGATTTATCATTTTCCCTGAAAGCTGGATTTTGCGAAAGGACTTTTGCGAAAGGACTTCTTTTTTCCCAGTTACTTGGCCAAAATGACTCCTGTACAATTCAGCCAGGCACTTTGAATTATAAGCACTAAATGAAATTCTGACATACTTTGCATAAGCCTTTTCCAGCAGTGCACTCCAGAATTCATTCTTGTCCACAGAGTGCATGAAGGTCAGCTGGCCATAGTAAGTAGGAAGCCGGTCATCCACCACCACTTCCACCCACTCTCCCTGTCGCCAGAAGTGGAAACGGAACATTCCGCAGTAGCCATCCTGAAAACTCTGATCTGGTGGAACAACCTTGGCAAACAGACGTTGGTTCACTGTCAAAGAGGCGATAGCAGCCAGCAGCCAACAATCACCTACGTAAAACAAATTTACAGGAATGTTGACATAATGTTCAATCAATCTCTTAGAAATGCATGCTTTCTTAAAACACTGTATTTACCAGCATTCTGTAAACAATGCATAGTTTCTAACAATGCTAACTGTACTATAAAGTTTAAGAGGCTGACCCAAATCAGACTCAGATTTTTGCAGGAGTCAGTGTACTCCAGCATGCTAGAGGTTCACAGCAAGATACTTTTGACATGGCACTGTGTAACCGAGGTATAAAAGGGACATTAACCGAGGCTCTAACTTGTTGGAGTAGAATCAGAGGTCTGTATTCTGAGTTCCTGATGATGTTATGTTTCTTTTCAGTCTACAGTGGAATACTGTTACAGTAAAACATGTTTATAATGAATATGTTTGTAACAAATGCATGCTTATTGCAAAAAGTCATCTATTCCACTATGAAAATAACGAAATTTGGATTTTGGTTGTAACAAACTGTTTTCCCTGGCCCTGGAGGTTCACTATAACCATGTTTTACTGTATAATGAAGTTTGGTTATAACGAACTGTTTTTAGCTGGCCCTGGAGATTCACTATACCATGTTTTACTGTATAATGAAGTTCGGTTATAATGAATTGTTTTTCATTGGGCCTGGTGGTTCACTGTAACTGTGTTTTACTGTATAATGATGTTTGGTTATAATGAATTGTTTTTCATTGGGCCTGGTGGTTCACTAGAACTGTATTTTACTGTATAATGATGATTGGTTATAATGAATTGTTTTTACTGGCCCTGGAGGTTCACTAATAACTGTATTTTACTGTATAATGAAGTTTGGTTATAATGAATTGTTTTTCATTGGGCCTGGTGGTTCACTAGAACTGTATTTTACTGTATAATGATGTTTGGTTATAATGAATTGTTTTTACTGGGCCTGGAGGTTCACTATAACCGTGTTTTACTGTATTATGTTTCTCATTTTGTCACAATAAAATAATGTAATACATGCTAAAGCCCATTAAAAATGTCATTATGAATTATATATTAATACTTAGTGGAAGGGGTGGGTGGGTGAATATTTCTTTATTCTGCTTCCTTGTTAAAAAAGACTATGACACTTGAATTTACTTATTGTATTTGGGAGAGGGCCTACATAGGCTCTGCTTGTTGCCCAATCCTGCTGAGTTTCTCAATGAATATGTTTAAATTAGAATTGACTTATCTTAAGTGTCCATATTTCCTCTGTTTCTAGGTTGCCTATCATTTGTTTTGTTTGTTGTTTATCTGCATCTCTCCCCACCCTTTTCTTTAACTTCTGCTTCCTTGTTTATTTACATACATAAATGCATTTGTATAATTTTTTGGCACTGACTAGAGTTCGTCCAAGCCATTACTGAAGTTCAAATTTGGTACAAATGTTTGATACCCAAATTGTCCACCAATGGAATTATAATAGGAAATACCAAACACAATGCTACAAGTTTAACATGCATTTAAACATACATACATAAACATTATTAAAGGCAACATTTTGTTGAGAAATAAATTTTTCATTTGATTACCAAAATATGTAGAATGAAGTAAATTTTATAAAGATTAATCAATTACCATTTAAGAAATGGTTTTGTGTGTTGAAATTCCAACTTAATAAGCATTTTATCTTTAAAACAATACATGAACTTAATAAGAGGGTTGCTTTGTGTCGTGACCATTAAACAAGGGCAGAGCAGCACACAGTGTCCTGCACTAGTGCAGACTTTCCTGCATAGTGAGAAATATCTGAGCTGACAATGGTTGCAGATACATGGAGTAAATACACACGAATGGACAGTGCTATGTACTCCTATGATGCAGTTTGGATCAGGGTAATGCCAAGCTACTGGCAGACAGTAAAAATTTGTTTCGGCCAGATATTAGTCCATTACTGTCACGTAAAATAATATCTAATTCAAGAAGAACTTCACACTCTCCTTCCTGCCATTCCGTAATGATGCCCTTTATCAAAATACTTCACAGCATATAACACAAAGGTAATATCTAAATGTTTAAAGTAATTTACCAATGTCTTTTTTGTATTAAGCCTTTGCTGTTTTATTTTATATCATTTCTCCATGACAGCACTGTGACAATGAAGTGGCCTTTCAACTTGATATCAAAGCCTATATTGAATCGCAAAATATAAATACAGTCAAACCTCATTATCACATACATCATGGGGCCCCGAGAACAAGGGCTCCAGATTTTGAGGTTAAAATAAATACTGAAAATGTAGTTGAGACTTTCAACTCGTTTCAACATATCCATGGTATTTGAGTTACTGATGTTCGAGATACCAAAGTTGAACTGTCTATGAAATAAATGTAAAGAGAATTGTGGGGGATATAAAAAAAAATTGGAAAATTAAGAAAATTTTTGTATACAGCAATTGTATTCCCTGGTTATACAAATGACCTCATGATTTCATCATTTAAGAGATTAACTTCAGTTTTGAAATATATGAGGGTACGAGTTGCAATGCTTTACATTGGCACACTTCATGAGGTGTGTTAGCACTTTATTAAAGTATCCTGATGTCAAGCGTTGCAGTGCATAAGCCTCATATATTTTCAAAAACGAAATGCTTTATATAATTTACATTCTAATTTCATTTCTGTTGGGTGACAATTTAACGGGGACGAAATACATCTGTATGTGTTTATTAAACCTAAGAGCATTCATTAAAGCCTTGATGTAGTAGATAAAATTTGTTTGATTTCTTATGACAGCTGTACACATACCCCCCCCCCTTCCCCGATATAATGCCACCCCCATTATATTGCCAAAACAGCCGAGGTACAAATGTTGGCGTTATAATGGGGGATCACTGTATTTCTATTTTTACACTTTCCAGATACAATTCCCCACGTTTCTATATGCATGGATCTATATTTACAATGACCTAAAATTAAAGTCGAGTATGCTGCTGTTTGTTTGGAATGGTACAATAAACACTAGAAGTATGAGTTGATCACAATAAAAATTCTAGCTCTAGTACCCACCCAGTTCTCCCTGCTGCACATCGAATCTGCTGGCTCCATCGGCAATGAAGACTGGGTTATCACAAATCTCCTACAAAGAGTAAAATAAGACACTATATACATCAACTCAATAACCCAAATATTAATAATCATTCTCCATCTGTACATCTCTTTATACCATTGACGTTTCTAATGTTTCTTTCTGATATTTCTTTTGTATTTAATATTTCTTTTGTATTTAATATTTCTTTCAAATCTAATGCTTCTTTTGTATTTAATATTTCTTTCAAATCTAATGCTTCTTTTGTATTTAATATTTCTTTCAAATCTAATGCTTCTTTTGTATTTAATATTTCTTTCAAATCTAATGCTTCTTTTGTATTTAATATTTTCAAATCTAATGCTTCTTTTGTATTTAATATTTCTTTTGTATTTAATATTTTCAAATCTAATGCTTCTTTTGTATTTAATATTTCTTTTGTACATGTATCTGATATTTCTTTTGTATCTGATATTTCTTTCGAAGTACAGGTTGTATATTTTGGATTATGACACATGTACAATATCATCACATCATGCATTTCATCTCTGAGCTCCTAGTATTATATTTGTAATTTGATGTGGGTCTTTCATCTCCTGTCCCTATGATACAAGATTGCTTATTCAACAATCATGGGTCCCATGAGACGTGTCATACAATACATCAACAATATGAATTGAATGATTCCAATAGGTTATAGATTATAATATGTTTTTGTTACAAACAAATGTCTCCCCAGCTCCCCAAATTGAAAGTGTTCCAAATTACCCTTACCGTAATGAACTGCATGGTATGGAGGAAAAAGCATGAATGAGCAGGAACATAGGCATTGTGAATGGTACTTTGTGCATTGAGGAAAAAGATGGAGAAAAGATTCAACACTGATGAGACCAATGTCGTTGTATAGGTCACAAAAATAATGACCGCTATGTTGAAGTTTCAGTAAGAAAGTGAACATGCCCTTGTACATAAAACAAGCTATGAAAAACTCGATCCTCTTTGATCCACCGTAAACTGTAGGAAAATATTAGATCCCCGAGTCAGAACAATGTGAATATCATTAAATGATAATGAAGTATTGTACAAAAATTCAAGGCTATCTGATAAGTCATTTAGGAGAAGTGTTCACAAGCTATTTTACATCCTCAACCCCTTTTAGAGCAACTATAACTTTAAAGATAACAATTGGATCATCCTGTCCCAACAGTATGCACATCTACAATTGGCAATGAAGCATTGTACAAAGTTTCATGTCTATCCGATAAGCCAGTGTTTACAAGATTTTGTGACAGACAAACGGACAGAAAATACAAAAACAATATATCTCCCCCTTAAAGAAGGGAGACATAAATATTGTTTAAGTAAATAGCTTGAATTGCATTAGCAATTAATTACTTGTCTGTACACTAGATATTGTTTAAGTTTATCATATGCATCGTGTTGGTTTTACATAATAATTACAGTCACAATGGGCACATTCCATATCATAGCAACAAATACTCGCAAAGAAAGCGAAAATTGGATTATCGTGGGAAAAAATCCGGTATACGGTATCCCATATTACAGCAACACATATTACATTGTAGCATAATGTACAGCAACATCAGGATGTCCTTTACAATGTGTATAAATTTTATGGCCACTTTCTAGGTATACAAGGGAGATAATAAGCTTTGAATTACCCCCCTTTTTGAAAATTGTGAATTTTACAAGATCATTCAGATTTTCATTTCAAAAAAATAATTTGATGGAATTTTTATATATATCTTTTACAATAATCTTTAAAATATATGCAAAATATAAAATAAATAATAATAACATGCTTAAACATAACCGTATAATAAGAAATTGGGAAAATTTAAGGATTTGGGGTGGAAATTAGTACTCAAAAACAGGGTAGTCCAGATACTAAAAGAAACACTGCTCAAAAACCTGTCAATGAATTTTTTTGCAAACACTGCAATTAAAAGCTATTCATATACCTAACTTCCTGTAGAAATATGAAGGGATGAAGCTAATCTTGATCTTGAGGTAGGCATCCTTGAAGTTATTCATTGACATGTTCACTTGGGGTTAGTGTTGGCGGAATATTTTTTAAATAATAATTTAATTCTTTTCATCTACAACTACTGTCTACTGTTAAAAGTAATGGGGGAGGGGACAGTCTCAATTTATTTGCACTACAATTTCTTTTTAAAATGATCACTGTCAAAGGGGGGGGGGGGGGCAGCTTAATTCTTTGTCCTGTTTTGGAATACATTGTTAGAAACTAGTTTTGAACCTATTGAAATATTTAGAATTTTCATGATTATGGAACAAAAATTGAGTTAATGAAAACAAATTAAAATTTTAATCTTTTTTAAATATACATGTATATATCATACATGACTGCATGGACAAAACGTCTAGCTCTACAATTCGTCTTCCTTCAAACCACGGGTTAGTTAACGTCAATATGAGCTACTACTAGTGATGTACCGATTGTCGCCGACTTTCGATTGTCGGTCGCTATAACTGAAACAATGTGAATAATCGATTGTCATTTTGAAAATCGCCGACGTCGGTAATATTTTTAATAATACGAATATTCCTGCCGCGAATGATCTAAAATCAAAAATGGCTGACGAAGCTGAATCATCCGATAAGATTGAATGATAATAATGATTGAATATTGTTTAACGTCCCTCATGAGAATCTCTCACTCGTATGGAGACGTCACCATTGCCGGTAAAGGCCTGCAAAATTTAGGCCTATGCTCGGCGATTACAGTCTTTGAACAGGGAGGGATCTTAATCATGCCACACCTGCTGGGACACGGGGCCTCGAGATTTTGCCTCTTACAACATGCAAGGGATAATGATCTCGATCGAGGCTCTATTCTAACCCGGATCTCATAAGAACAACAAAAGTCGAGATATCTATCCCTATCCCGGGAAAATAAAATCGAAAGTATGGGATTATTTACTTCAAATTTCTAATTATGATTTTAGACGTCTCCATATGAGTGAAAAATTTCCGACAGAGACGTTACGCAAGATAAAATCAATCTAATGATTTTATTCTAATTAACTTAATATCTAGGGTAACAAAATAAAATAAATTTAATATATCTATGCCTTAACTTTGAAATCATTAAAATTCGATTATTTTTCGATTAATCAATCGAAAAGGTGCATCCGATTAATCCGATCATCAATTAATTTTTTTTCTCGATTGCCCATCACTAGCTACTACTTCCTTTACAAGATCAACAGTACTTCCACGGTCAGGGTGGCTAGTGTCGCATGACTCGATCGTTTCCATCCTATCTTTTAAAGGAATTTATGTGTTGCACACATTGTGACTTTGCACTTTTTTCTTTTTCACACGTCTGCTTCTCACATACTTTCCGACGTGTATCATATTTATTACATTAGTTACCATTTTCGCAGCAGTGTTTCATAAAGTTAGTAAAAATAATTTGTAATATAAAATAGTTTGAGAGATAAAGCGTACTTAGATTTACATGAAAATGCTTGGGAAAATTAAACATTCCTAGCATGGACGTTAATATTTGACCAAAAGTATCGATCTTCGGCATATGGGGGGTGGGGTATTTTTCGCAAAATGCAATGATCGATTATAAAAGCACCAGAATAGTTTGTATGTTTCCCAAGCAAGATTCGGTGAAATGTGTGTCCAGTTTTAGTTTCACACTACTATATATTATTATAGTTAGTAAATATCAACAAACAATCATCATCTTACACTAGCACCGAGTCATTGTTTACATACAATTGACTTTCCTTTTGTAAATGCCTAAATTCAAATTGCATGTACATATAGGAGCGATTTTGGTGACTTATAGGCTATACAATCAAAATTACTGTGGCGCATACTATATATATAATATATACAATGTATATGAAAAGGGAGACTTGTAATCAATATGAAATAGAAATAAAAATTATCATTCGACAAGAATTCAATCAACAGATTTACACATGACACTTGGCAGCGGTAGCAAATTACAACAAAATATGATGACATTTTCCAAGCAGTACAACGTCGTGACGTACTTTTTTATTGTGACGTCATATAGTGTGTCTGTAGAGCATTGTGATTTTTCTCGGGAAGCTTTAACTACGCTGCGTCCGGTTCTAAATTTATATTAAATTCGCAATCATCACGTGATCATCGTCCCGCATATCCTTAAATACTGCTATAAGTATATATGAACTTCAACAAGTCATCAAAGTAGATATAAATCAAATTAGCATTTTATGATTATTTCTATCTACTTCGAGACACATGCCAGCTACATGTCGCTACAATAAGCTACATACAGATGTTTATCTGTTAATGTGCTTTTGATTACGGCCTGCTAAGTAAACTTTTTTAATGATCTCTGTTGGCAAACAATACAACCTACTGCACCCACTAACACTACACACATGTTCCTGTGTTCCCTACTAACACTACCTCATCAAAGGCCCTATGTCTTTCTTTGGGTTTTAAAAATTATCTCGCTGTTAAAAGTGTGTATGGATTAGGTGTTTGTCCTTCTGAGGGGTAATTTGGAGTGGTATGGTGCACCCAGTTCGCTGTGTTGGAGGCTGTGTACGAGCTTGATTCATCCATCTGATATAACATTCCTTGCAGTTTGCTATTGATACAGTTCGGCTCTCCTGCAGATGTTAACCTTCTAGAACGATTCTCCACTTTACTAAAGAATTCAATGCATTTTTGAATTGGGGGCATTCAGATAATCACACCAGCATGAATGACTGTTTACAAACAAGTGCTTTCTTTTTTTTAAAATGTTGGGATTAATAAAAGAGTGGGCAAACTCCCCAATAAAATATCAGTTAGTTTTAATAAGAAATCAATCAGTAAAGCTTGCAAATGTCTGAAAATTTATAGCTAATTTCAGCCAAGATGCTCAGCACCCATGCAGAGTAGTTTCATGTCAGGAAATAATTCTATTTGAATAAATAAACACAGAGTAGAAAATGACACTAGATTATAGCATATAATAATATACAGATGTGTGGTACATGTATATACCACATCAATAACTGGGATCTACATAAAGCCCTTCTGTATGACACTGATAGCTTAACCTACGACATGCTGCACTAATGGATGATATCTGTATATCTATCTCCATTCAGATTTTTTATCATATAATAACAATTAAGCCTTCTCATAAGCTGGCCAGTATTAATTTGAGAGGACGGTCACATGTCTGAAAAAATTCTAAGTAGAAATCAGTAAAAATATTAGCCCCCCCCCCCCCCCCCACTCCCAAAGTCCTGGTGTGAAACCAAACCATAAGGAAGGGGGGGGGGGTGTCTCTCAGTGCCAATACCATAATGGTTAATTTTCAAATCTTCACACTTAGATTATTCTTGTAACCTCAATTCAATATTCATGTATGTACAAATTTCTTGCTCTCTTACTAGTAGGTGTATAAAGCATGTAAATATTGTCCTCAATCAATACATCAAACAGTTAATTTACCAAAGACATTAAGCACCCCACTTTCTAATGATTTAGTGAGGTCATGTTAGATACATGTACTGTATATATAAATAGTCCAGCACGGTGTGACAGTACTGGATTAACCCTACAAGCCTATAGATACAAGTACTGTATATATAAATAGTCCAACACGGTGTGACAGTACTGGATTAACCCTAGCACGGTGTGACAGTACTGGATTAACCCTAGCACGGTGTGACAGTACTGGATTAACCCTAGCACGGTGTGACAGTACTGGATTAACCCTAGCACGGTGTGACAGTACTGGATTAACCCTAGCACGGTGTGACAGAACTGGATTAACCCTAGCACGGTGTGACAGTACTGGATTAACCCTAGCACGGTGTGACAATACTGGATTAACCCTAGCACGGTGTGACAGTACTGGATTAACCCTACAAGCTTATAGAGTTACATATAAACCATAAAATTCTTTGAAGAGACAGAGAATGCCTGGTAAACATCAGACTGGTAAACATCAGACTGGTAAACAAAAGACTGGTAAACATAAGACTGGTAATCATAAGACTGGTAAACATCAGACTGGTAAACATCAGACTGGTAAACAAAAGACTGGTAAACATAAGACTGGTAATCATAAGACTGGTAAACATCAGACTGGTAAACATCATACTGGTAAACATAAGACTGGTAAACATCAGACTGGTAAACATCAGACTGGTAAACATTAGACTGGTAAACATCAGACTGGTAAACAAAAGACTGGTAAACATCAGACTGGTAAACAGACTGGTAAACAGACTGGTAAACATTAGACTGGTAAACATCAGCCTGGTAAACATCAGTCTGGTAAACATCAGACTGGTAAACATCAGACTGGTAAACATCAGACTGGTAAACATAAGACTGGTAAACATCAGACTGGTAAACATCAGACTGGTAAACATCAGACTGGTAAACATTAGACTGGTAAATATTAGACTGGTAAACATTAGACTGGTAAACATCAGACTGGTAAACATCAGACTGGTAAACAAAAGACTGGTAAACATCAGACTGGTAAACATCAGCCTGGTAAACATCAGACTGGTAAACATCAGACTGGTAAACATTAGACTGGTAAACATTAGACTGGTAAACATCAGACTGGTAAACATCAGACTGGTAAACATTAGACTGGTAAACATCAGCCTGGTAAACATTAGACTGGTAAACAAAAGACTGGTAAACATTAGACTGGTAAACATCAGCCTGGTAAACATTAGACTGGTAAACAAAAGACTGGTAAACAAAAGACTGGTAAACATCAGACTGGTAAACAAAAGACTGGTAAACATTAGACTGATAAACATCAGACTGGTAAACATCAGACTGGTAAACAAAAGACTGGTAAACATTAGACTGGTAAACATCAGACTGGTAAACAAAAGACTGGTAAACATCAGACTGGTAAACATCAGCCTGGTAAACATCAGACTGGTAAACATCAGACTGGTAAACATTAGACTGGTAAACATTAGACTGGTAAACATCAGACTGGTAAACATCAGACTGGTAAACATTAGACTGGTAAACATCAGCCTGGTAAACATTAGACTGGTAAACAAAAGACTGGTAAACATTAGACTGGTAAACATCAGCCTGGTAAACATTAGACTGGTAAACAAAAGACTGGTAAACAAAAGACTGGTAAACATCAGACTGGTAAACAAAAGACTGGTAAACATTAGACTGATAAACATCAGACTGGTAAACATCAGACTGGTAAACAAAAGACTGGTAAACATTAGACTGGTAAACATCAGACTGGTAAACATTAAGACATGGGGTCCTATGGAACTTTGTCCCACCAGTGCTGGTACTTACTCAATCTGGAAGAGCGGAGACACCTGTTTCTTGGGGGGGGGGGGGGGGGGGGGGGGGGGTGGGGGTGGGGGGTCGGTTAACATAAGACATTCCTATTACCTCTAGCTTGCAGTTCAATGCAAGCCTAAGATTGGTTGATCAAGAGACTGAGCAGAGATTCAATGGTTCTATACCCAAACAGAGCCAACTATTCTCTCTGTAACACAAGTCTGAAAATGCTATTATAATTTCTGTCCAGTCTCTGAAATTACCATGGATTACCAGCAATTTTAGAAGTCATCCATGTGCAGTAAAGTTGGGAGACCATGGGTATCATATGGATACCATGGGGTAAAAAACTTTAAAGCTGTATGACCCGATGTTCATGTATTATTTTTGTACATAATTACTTTAAAGCAGATTAATTACTTTATAAAGTTATTAACTTTCCCTTAATTACATGCTTGAAAACATCTGCATGTAAAAGAAAACAGTGCTAATATTATTTAGAAAGTAAATATAGTGGCTACATATATAAATCATCCCATAATAGACGCCTATAAATAGACCCACGCGCGTCAGGGGAATCCCAACATGATGTATTAATTCATACGCAACTGTCTACTTTTAAGGCTGAAAGAGCGTAAAACAACGAATTACTAAATGGTATTTGATATTTTTATTTCTATTAAACTTACGGTACGGTACTGTTATAACAAAATACACAGCTTTACACAGATAAGACCACCAATGATTTGAAAGTTTGAACTGGTCACGTGACTGTCACTTGAAATGGCAAAGTGACGCGGTTATTTGTAAACATCGATTTAAAATCAAATTATTTGGGTTAAAACAGGTGAAATAATTTATGATATGTCGTGCAGTCTCATAACTACATACGTGCCATGATTTAATAGCGTTTTTACCAGATGGAAAAAAATATTGTAATTCGGACCATACAGCTTTAACTATTGATCTTAATTATAGTGTTTTACTTTAGTAATTTTACAGACATAAGATCTTATGCCATTTAATTTCATTTAACTGTGTTTTATTGCTTAAGCTATATAAATTTTATCATCATCATCATATCGGCCTGGATAGTTCAGCTGTTAGAGAACCTGTTTAGTATTAAATGCAGGGGTACCAGGTTTGACTACCAGTCAAGCCATATCTTTCATCAAGGGAAACTGTGGTTGCTATCTTTGGGGTTCAAGACTATTCAACATGTTCAAGGAGGGACAAATGTAGTAGAATAGGTTGACAGTGGCTATCACTGTGGTTAGAACACCCAGAGTAGTAAATGTAGAGATCCCGGGTTTAATTCCCTGTCAGCCATATATCTTTTCTCCTTCCTTAATGTACACATGAATTTCCAATACGCTTTAATAGTAAACATCTGTTCACACTACCTCTAATTTTACAATTTTTGATGTATCTGAACACTTAGCCTTATTTATATAAAGTATTTTATGTTAAAATATTATCAAAAGGATAATATCGTCAGTATCTTCAAGGAAAATAAAACCCAGATATAAGTGCAGACTGTTGGCAGATATCCTTGTCTACACTGTAGGGGGGTTTATTGCAACTCTCCTCTTTCTCACCAAAAACCAGGGACCCTCTATCAAGCAGCTAATGTCTGCCTCTTTTCATTTTCAGATAACAGTTCTACTGTATATCAAAGCTTACTACTGTACAATGTTATTTAATTTTCTAGAGTAATGAGACCTTGAATTTTGCTATTGCCAATCAATCAATGATTTAAGCCAGTCAGCTTTCTGTCAGCACCACATATCAACAACAGAGCAATGCTGTGATCAAAGGTCATGGATTCTCTGAAGCTCTTGGAAGCACTCACATGTGTGCAGGGTAAAAACATTGTGAAAACATTTAGCAAAGGTGCGCATCTACCTACTGCAGACACTGTCCACTGACAGCAGTCACTGTATTTTGAGGATGGTCAAGATCCCACTGGAAAACCTCAACAATGCTGTCAGATCACTTGAATTTGGGAGAACATTTGGTTAATTAAGACAAGTGCTGAATCTAATACCATCAAAGCGCTTAACATAACATACACGTACTAAAATAGAGTCCATATTAGAAATTCCTGAGAGTAATTTAACCATGAAATCATCTATTGGCACTGACAATCACATGATCTACACAGGGCCCTGACTGCCAAGCTTTACACACATGTGCACATTCTTAATAATGCAATTACATGTAGTCTTCTCGCCTGCTCAACTCACATGGGGTCTCTTCCATTCAAATTCCCTCGGAGGGGCCTGACTGTAGAATATGGAGCTGTCTTCTGTAGGAAATTCCGGATCCTCAAATAACTCCTCCTCAGCCAGACAATGTTCCCTGATCTCATCATAATGCTGCTTTCTGATCCCAGAGATCAGGTCCTTCTCCTCGCGCCGAGAATGTCTCCCACCAATGGAACGGTGATAACTATACCCATACTCAGACATTCTCTATGTATCACAAACCTGACACGTACAAGTGCACAAGAACTCAAAAAAGACCAGTCAAAAATGTCCACTTAAAAATCACTTTCCAATCCTATTTCAAAGTTCATCAATTTCTAGTTGACAAGTTGAGGCTTGTTGAAAGTTCATTGATGATTATGAAATATTTATCAATGGCTTTTCAGGAATGTTATCTTGCCTATCAAAACACTGATCAAACAGGTAAATATGGCACATAGTCTGCCTGTAGGAGTGTTTTTGTGAATGTGGGAATTACACATATCGACAAATGATTCAGGTATTTATTAAAGCTGTTTTTCATCTGTAAAATTCTTCAGGTAAATTTCGTCATTTGTTGGACAACATTTGCTTTGTATAACAATGTATAATTCAACCACTGCCATTAACCTAATTTAAACCTCTGAGATTAAAAAACCGAACAGGTTCAAAAAATGCACACTCGTGTTATCATAATTATATAATCATAACTGCTGGTCCCCTGATCGGAGCAATGCCTTTAAATTTTTGCTGTGCATGCAAAACGAAAACATCAATACTATAAACATGCTGTATTTAGTGTCTGGGACGAAAAAAGAAAAAGAAAAATGTTATGGATCACTTCTCTCTGCCTATTAAAGGTACAATAGCATTTGCTTTGTAAAGCTAGTCCCCGTCCATAAATTTATCCATTGATACCAGTTTACACACCCTAATGACATGTAATACAAAAGTTCTTATTACATGTATCGGGATTTTGCATTCAATATCAAGAGACTGAAGTTTGACAATTGACAATATATATATATATGAGTGTCATTAGTTTACTTGAGGGGCCACTAATAAGTTTATTTCCTTCAATGGAGTCATCTATGCATCAGTGACATCCGAGAGCTTATCTGACAAGAAACAAACACCTTTTGAGTTGCTACACATTGCCTTAGGCATACGTTTCAGATTTAATTGAGTTATAACATAAAAAAAAAAGTTTATTCTCTAGATATTATCTGGAATCAAATCTGTTGAATAAAATAATGATGCTTCTAAAACTTATCTGTAGCAACCATTGAATGGTGCATGAATGAAGTTTTAAGTATGTAAAACTACCATCTGAAATTTCAACAAACAAACTTTGTCACTGTTAAAGCATTTTCAAGCATTTTTGCAACCTATTGAATATGCAGATTCTTGACTCAATGCCAATGTTTAGAGACTTCAGAACTTCTGAAAGCTACAAACAACCAATTGTGTGTCATCCTCTTGTAGAGCTTATTAAATACATCCTCTGTTAGCTGGGTTTTTATGCACCTCTATCTACATCACATCTGAGATTACACAACATCACCCCTCTGTCTAAAACCAGTGACAGATGTTTTCTATCCAAACTACATTATCATCAGAAGGGAAAATGAACAATCAGGCAAATGTGCATGTTTTTCATCAATCTAATTACCTTTACCTCATATTTGATGATGTCTAAATGTCTTAAACAATGCAAAGCATACATTGTACAGTACACATGCTGCCTGTGAATCATGTATTGACAAAATGTTACAAGCATACAGATCTTAACACAGATCTAAATCTATAGCATGCTGTACCTATTGACAACATATAACTGCCTTTTTTGTATACAACTTATAAAATCATAAGGGGGGGGGGGGGGGGGGGGGGCAGAGGGGGGGGGGGGGGGTGTAGTCTCAGTAGCTGTGTAACAGTAGTAAACCTGAAAACACTATGCGTGACAAAATGACAATTCATTTAACTGGCTGATAATAAAATGGGTTTAGACAATGTTTGACTGATTAGTTTGGGGTTGATGGAATTTGAAAATTTGTAGACAGATAAATCTTCTATTACAGCTGTGTCAATAAGTCAACATGACTTAACACATGCTAAAAAATCTTAAAAGTTTTAATGCATTCTGGAGATCAAATTGCAAGCATTAAACTTACATGTGGTCTCTTCCATTCAAATGGACGAGGGGGTGCTCTGCTGAAAAAGATTGACGAATCCTCGGCTTCGAACTCTGGGTCCTCGAACAAGATCCCCTCTTCCAGACATTTCTTCTTAATTTCATCATAGCTCTGATTAATGACACCTGAGAATGGGTCCTTCTTCTCCTTCCTAGTGGCCCTCCCGAGCACCTGGGGCCTTTGGGAGAATGCGGGGACACTAAAGCTCGGCTGATCGGAGCCGTCTTCCCCACCCCTGCCAATACGGATCTGGTAGCGTCCACCGCCCCCGCCGATATTAATGCCCCCGTTCACCGACGTACCCCCGCCACTGTCATCTCCATAAGAGTACGTCTTGGTTTCCACTCGGGGAGGGCCACGCCCATCTGAGTAAAACGTGCGAATGGTTCGGGTCGTTTTCGTAGTGTATGGCATCTTGCACTGGTGCTAATTTTCCCTTTGTCGCTCCCTGTTGCAGAGCTTTACACGATGTGACTGTAACCTAATTGCAATCAACGCCTGATTAACAGTTTATGCCGGTGCAATCACTAGATAGAGTTAGAAAAATAACCCAAATAAACACTCCAATCTGTTTACCTTCTCTGATCATCAACTTTCCCTGTTCGCAATGATCGTTTCGGATCGCTTCCGGAACGGACGATTCTATTTCTTGGACGAGGGGTCAGAGGTTGATACCTTGAAGTGCTGACATGAAACAGAGTTATCTTCCTTTTGCTACCGTGTATTATTTTTTCCTTATCACGTTTTGTCCGGTGTCTGTCTGTTAGCCTGGTTCCCGAGGCCTTCCGATGTGCAAGCACGAAGCTTGCACATCGGAAGGCCTCGGGAACCAGGCTATCTGTCTGTCTGTCTGGCGTACACTTTCTCTATATCAAACACCATTGGGTAAAAAAAAATCAAGTTCTAACAATGAAAAATAAGGTGGGGTGGGTTTTTTTTTTTAAATATCTTCTTTAAAAGCTTCCTAAATAATAAATCAAGCATGGACCCCAGGGCCACAAGACCTTTCAAGTTTTACATAGGAATATAATTATACACTTAGGTAAAATTCTTTTACATAGCTATAGGCGTGGATCCAAATTTTCTTCTCCCAGGGAAGTGGGTCTAAAAGGTCCAATGGAAACTAGGGACTAGTTGTAAATTTACATCCTCTACAAGTGAACAATAGACGAATATATGCATGGTATTTAACACTCAGGTTCAGGTATAACCTCTGTCGACGGAATTAAAATATTTTATTTAAAAGAAAACGTGAAAACAAAAATTGTCAAAGACTCGCCGGTAAGCGATTCTACTCACATTATACCCCATGGTTCAAAAGATATATAGCCATGGTTAAAGTTTTTGAAAAGTAGGTCAAAGACCAAGGTGAAGGTCGAAAGTCTTAGTACCATCATGCGGCATATATATATATATATATATATATATATATATGTATATATAAAGCACAGAAAATTTCACTTTAAGTGGATACCCACTTCCGTCCCTACCCGGGGTTGAACTCACGACCTGCGGAACCAAATCTCCTAGCAGTATGTAACCAGCGCGCTAGACCGCTCGACCATCTAGGCAAGTCTAAAAACTTGCTTTCGATGACGATGGAATTCTCGCCACGCTGTCACACGCTACACGGTCATTGAGAATGGAAATGGGATACAGTTATTTAACGTACATTTAAGAGAATCATACATGATACACACTGCATTCGAAATATTCTATATAAAGCACAGAAATAGCAATGAACTCTTAAATGAACATAACTGCCCTAAGTGAAGAAATAATTAAAATAAAGCACAGAAAATTTCACTTTATGTGGATACCCACTTCCGCCCCTACCCGGGGTTGAACTCACGACCTGCGGAACCAAATCTCCTAGCAGCATGTAACCAGCGCGCTAGACCGCTCAACCATCTAGGCAAGTCTAAAAACTTGCTTTCGATGACGATGGAATTCTCGCCACGCTGTCACACGCTACACGGTCTTTGAGAATGGAAATGGGATGGTTATTTAATGTACATTTAAGAGGATCATACATGATACACATGATATATATATATATTAAAGCCATATCCTGTTTCAAAAGATATAACCAAGGTTAAGTTTTTGAAAAGTATGCCAAACTCCAAGGCCACTAGAATTATTGAAGTCGTGGTACCAAATGAAAGTTATTTGTGAAATATGAAAGCCCCATCCTCCTTGGTTCAATAGATACATGTCAAGGTTAAAGTTTTTCGTTTAAAGTGTGACGCCGACACCAAGGTCATGACAATAGCACGCCGGGCATTATTTTGAAAGTATTTTCAAGAATAACAATCTTGCAGTATGTCCATTTGATATGCAAACATCTGTATATGTACACACGTAATTGTAAATTCAATTCTGTACCATGACACCTAGACCAGGATGGGGTCGTATTTAAGGCGGGGATTGTACATGCTAAGGTGAAAGATGCGGCCTATATGTCTCTTGTTTGAATTGGATCGTTGGACAATTGGAACCCAACCCTTCCCACCTTTAAATCCGCTGTGGTTATATTTTTCCGTAAAATGTTTCTCGATTAATAAAGCCTTATTGATAAAGTGAGCTTTATTCCATTATGCAAAATTTTGCTTACATCTACAAATACTCGTGTGAGCTAATCATACAAACTTGCAAATTATCATTTTATGTAGCATATTTGCACAGGTCTATTTTGGGGTAGGCGTATCTCATATTCTGTTCCTCAGACCTGCGTGCTTTGTTGAATGAAAGCAGAGTAATTGATCATTATTGTAGTATTATCAATGATACCCACCTGCAAATTTATTACCTCGTCCCATTTTCTTGACCTTACAGATATTATGCGTTAGTTTGATTTCACATTCATGCAGGGAGTGTGATTCCAAAACTTAAAACATATGGAAGAATTCCCTTTCTTCTGAATGAAGCGATTCTTATGAAAGCCATTATCATTGCAGAATTGCTTTGTATTTTTATGATGATACATCTAGAATGTATTTCCATAACTTGAAATACCGGTAGAAATAATACCATATATATATATATATATATATATATATATTGATTGATCGATCGATGTTATACAAGTACGATATTTTACCTTTGGGGAAAACAAAATGCTGCTGTCAAATTTTTAATGATAAAATTTAGCAATATATGGTGTGTAGATTTCCGCTTAATAATGCATGAGTGCATGGGTACTTAACCCCAACCCCCCTCCACGATGACCTTCTGAGACCAAAGAATATAAGCTGTTTTAAATTTCATTTCTGTAAAAATTATTTTAAATTTGAAAAAAAAAAAAAAAAAAAAAAATGGAAGGCGCAATAACAATGTAGAATATTTATATTTTTTTTTATTTACAGTAATGATACTTATGCTTTTTATATCATATGGTCTGTTTCAAGTTATTTTTTTTAATATTTGATTTTGCATATGATTTGTATCATATTGTTAGCACATCTTAATTAAGTTTTGTATATATGGCGAGGAATTCATACTCGTGAGCCGTTTTGCTTCTGTGTGCGAAGGTTCTACGCGATCACATCTGATTCTGGTTCTACAAGAGTAGATTTTACAATTCAATGGGTTTTTTCGGGGAATCTCCCACGTGAGGAAGAAGGAACCCTTCATATCTCGTATTAGCTTCTTCGCGCCTCGGGTATAAATACCACGTCTTCGTTCTAGTATACACTTTACAAATAAACCACTTACACCATTTTTAAGTAAACAAAACTGCAGCACTATAACCAGAGGTTTTTTTTAAGTCCTGCTTTGTTCTATTCAAAGTCCGTAAATATAGCACGGTGAACGGAAAGGTCAAGGCCACAGCTAAGTGTTTGTGGGCGATCAAATCAAAGTCAAGGACTCAACTATATGTTTGTGGCCAATCATATCAAGGTCAAGGTCTATATGTATGTGACAGATAAAGTTATATCAAGGTCACAACTATATGTATGTGACAGATAAATTTATATCAAGGTCACAACTATATATATGTGACAGATAGAGTTATATCAAGGTCACAACTATATGTATGTGACAGATAAAGTTATATCAAGGTCACAACTATATGTATGTGGCCGATAATGTTATATCAAGGTCACAACTATATGTATGTGACAGATAAAGTTATATCAAGGTCACAACTGTATGTATGCGGCCGATCATATCAAGGTCACAGCTATATGTGTGTGACAAATAAAGTTATATCAAGGTCACAACTATATGTATGTGACAGATAAAATTATATCAAGGTCACAACTATATGTATGCGGCCGATCATGTCAAGGTCACAGCTATATGTATGTGACAGATAAAGTTCTATCAAGGTCACAACTATATGTATGCGGCCGATAATGTTCAATATGCTATATCAAGGTAAGATTTTCCACGATGGAACTTGTCCACACTCGACAGTGCTCGAGGACCAAGATTAGTCAAACAAAGACGCCTATCCCAAAGAAATCTATATATACTGTTAGTGTAAAAACAATTTTTTTTATGGCGTGTGGAGGACGGGGTTCGACGGAAGTCGTGGGTGTAAGGTAGAATTCCGACAGATTTCCTCAGAAACCAACGAACTTTCATTTATTGGAACATGAAAGTCAATTTTTAATGCTGGCAAAACAGCTGCCAGATGAAAGACCTATGTATACTCCCCATCCCTGCTGACGCTTCGCATTTTATCACTAATAATGCAATCTAGATATATTATGCGAGGCATATGATTACGTCAGCCCGATGCATGGTATGATTGAGGTGGTTTCGCCGTAATTTAGTTGTATTTTGAGCTAATTCAGTAAGGATCATGTACTAGTGTTTTAAGGAAGATTTTCCTCGGGTAAGTTAATTAACATGTCGTTTGTAACTAACCTTTTGAGTTTTCAAATTGGTGTGAAAATAATTATTGATATATTGTTTCTATATAGTCTTTAATTTGTTGCATTGAAAAGACAACTGATGAAATAAATAACCATTAAGAATTGAAGATGCACTATGGTGTGGATCACACCAATAAAAAAAAAAGGACCACCATGCATTCCCTCAGTTTCAGCCTTGGCAATCCGTGCACTGGGATTTGTCATTAGTGCGTACATATCAGTAATCCGTCGTTCAGGCTTGACAATCCGTGCGCTGGAATTTGTAATAAATTAGTGCGTACATGATAGTGATCCGTTGCTTCAGCTTGGTGTAATCCGTGCGCTGGGATTTGTCATTAGTGCGTACATATTAATGACCCGTTCGTTCAGGCTTGACAATCCGTGCGCTGGAATTTGTAATAAATTAGTGCCTACATGATAGTGATCCGTTCCCTCAGACTGCCGATCCGTGAACAAAGACTTGTAATTCCATCGGATTGGCAATGTTGTACATTATTTTCAAAGTTTAAACATGGAAAGGAATTTGAAGTCAATGGTCTTCAGGGGAGGATCCGAAATATTTCAAAGGGGGTTGCGACCCAAGTTTGTATCCCCCCTCCTCCCCGGCAAAAATTACTTTTTTGTTGAAAATATTCAACTATAGGGGGAAGGGGTTGCAGGGGAGGGTTGTACAATTAGAAATACCAGAAGAACCCATTCAGGGGCAAGTAAAGTATGACATTGTTTGACAAACTGACCTCCCTGTTCATCAACCAGAACAAGAGATCGAATGCCCACTCTTTATTCTACATTACAAATAGAAAAACAAAAACAAAACACTATTCATACAATTTGCAGAAAAATCAATGTATATTTCAAGAAAAACATACAGAAAATTTAACAATTCATTTTAAAACACCTCTTTGAAATAGTAGAATTTTCATTCATACGCATTTTAGTGTATGTGAAAGTATATAAAAACCAAGTTGTACTTTAGAATAATGAAATATATATATGTAAAGGGTGTTTAAAATAGGGACAGCCTTACAATCTCCTTTTGGTAGGGAGAACTTCCCATTGCTTTTGCTGTGGTGTCCGGATAGGGCCATGTGCAAAAGCGTAATAGCGCGTTTCTTAAAACGCGCTATCACACAACATGCCGTCGCGCCATCACGCTAACACAAAACACGCCGTCGCGATATCATGCTAATACACAACACGCCGTCGCGCTATCACGTTAATACACAACACGCCGTCGTGCTAGCTATCACGTTAATACACAACTCGCCATCGCACTATCACGCTAACACACTACACACCATCGCACTATCACGCTAATACACAACACGCCGTCGAGATATCATACTAGCACACAACATGCCATCGCACTATCACGCTAACACACAACACGCCATCGCGATACCACGCTAACACACAACACGCCATCGCGATATCACGCCAACACAAAACACACCTTCACGATATCACGCCAACGCAAAACACACCATCGCACTATCACGCCAACACAAAACACGCCATCGCGATATCACGCCAACACAAAACACACCTTCGCACTATCACGCTAACACACAACACGTCATTGCGATATCACGCTAACACACAACACACCATCGCACTATCATGCTAACACACAACCCGCCATCGCACTATCACGCTAATACACAACACGCCGTCGCGCTGTCAAGCTAACACGCTGTGTATTAGCGTGATAGCGCGACGGATTCTTAGCGTTACAGCACGACGGCGTGTTGAGTATTAGTGCTACAGAGCGACGGCTTATCAGCTTGACAACACGACGGCGTGTTGTGTGTTAGCTCGACGGCGTATTGTGTATTATTATACTTTCATGTAAAATACTCGAACCTGATTGGTCGAGAAGCATTTGAAAAAACATATTGTTACCCACTGAGAACAAAAAACGCGCGCCCCAGGGTGATAGTATCTAGCAACGGGTAACAGTACTTGACAACGGGTGATATTATAAAAAATTATCACATGCGTCAAATTTATGCGCGTACGGTTCGCCGTAGATTGCTAGACGACGTCGTTTGAGCGTTTGTAATAAACGCGAGTACCCGCATCGAAATACGAAATATCGCACGACAGTGATTGATCAAATGTCAACAGACGTAAGTTTTTCTGCTTTCCAGTTTACATAACATTCAGTATAATAAAACATGCCATCGCACTATCACGCTAACACACAACACGCCATCGCGATACCACGCTAACACACAACACGCCATCGCGATATCACGCCAACACAAAAAAATATTGCATGTATTTGAGGGTAACATTGAAATTTTCACCCCTCGAGAAACCATTGTCAACCTCGGCTACGCCTTGGTTGACAATGGTTTTCTCGGGGTGAAAATTTTCAATGTTACCCTCAACTACATGCAATATTTATATATTAGCGCAACAGTGCGGCGGCGTGTTATGTGATAGCGCGACGGTGTGTTGTGTGTTAGCATGATAGCGCGTTTAAGAAACGCGCTGTCGCGCTTTTCACATGGCCCTATCGGGACACCATATATTGCAGGTCCTTTATGAATTTCAACTTTAGCCTTAGGTGACCTTTATTGTAGAATCAGATCTAAAGTATCTGATTTCTGACTTCCACCCATTATAAATTACTTTTAAATTTAAAATGATGAATTTTTGTTTACTGTATACGCGCGTGTGTGTACTGTG
Organism: Ostrea edulis; assembly: GCF_947568905.1. Taxonomy (NCBI): domain Eukaryota; kingdom Metazoa; phylum Mollusca; class Bivalvia; order Ostreida; family Ostreidae; genus Ostrea; species Ostrea edulis. The sequence continues at coordinate 69,857,306 of NC_079168.1, read as the reverse complement.
TCTGTGTATGTGTGTGTGCGTGCATGCGTGCGTGGGTGTTACTGCCTGGATAATTATCCTTTTTTTCAGAATAAATGGATGTACTCCTTCATCACTTTTGTAGATTCCTAAGTACTCTCTGGGGAAGGGGGCAAGGTCATTGTATCGTTGTTGTAACATACCCCCCCCCCCTCGAAAAGACCGGACCGAGTTAGATTTTCTCTCAGGTAAAACGGGCCACAATTAGATCCTCCCTAATGAAAAATAACCCAGGCCCATATTTGAAAGGGAAACAGCTCCAGTACCGAATTTTCCCATGCTTGACAATACTCAGGATCAGGGGCGGATCCAGGAATTGCGGTTACGGGGGGGGGGGGGGGGGGGGCGCCACTTTATGAGGCTGGGGGTTCAGGGCGAAGCTGCTAGATTTTATAGGGCTTGAAATATGTCTCATATTAAGTCATTTGTACTATTTTCTATCATTTTTAATAAGGTGAAAATAATAAAATGACGCAAATTTTAGGGTTTTTGGGAAAAAAATTAAGTAATTCAAGAAATCAAAAGATTTTGTCATTTATTTCTCCGGGAGTGGAAGAAATGATTGCTTCTTTTATCGTTTAATAAATTTCTCTAAACAAGATACCACGATTTACCTTAAATTTGAAAATTTTAGAGGGGGGGGGGGCTGGCTGCGCGCCCCCCTTTAAATCCGCCACTGAGGACTAATCCCTCCTTGAAATTATCCGGTTTTGGTTTGATTATTAGAATGTCTTATTAGACTCGCGGTATGATATCTGAAGTTTTAGCAGTCTAAGTGATCTGCTTCTAATTCACATTTATTTACACATAGTCAGAGATATTGGATGTACAACCTGAGATTGTTAACGAGAGAGAGAGAGAGAGAGAGAGAGAGAGAGAGAGAGAGAGAGAGAGAGAGGTCAAATTCATTTTATTTTACTATTTCAATTTTGTATTATCTAAGTGACATGTCAGGCAAAAATGTATAAGTAAATGATTAGAAAGTGCCCTCTTTTGATGTTAAAAAAAATCAAGCATTTCTTTCACAAAGCATCTACAAAAAACTATTTTATTTTATGTCGTTTTATCATTCCCCCCCTCCTATTTTTATTCTATATTTTATACGTACTTTTTTGGTTGGTCTTTGGCATTTATTGATTTTCCTTGATTAAGTGAAACAACACCGTTTTTATACCATTCGGCTCTATTTGCATTCCTTGTAAGAAGACAACCATTTTGATTTACGATATAGCATATTGCTAAATTACAGTATTTTTCATTTATAATTAAAATATTTTTCAGAAATAGAAACACAGAGAAATCATTTTGCAAATTGATAACATTAAGGATTCCCGATATATAAGCAAAAAAAAAAAAAAAAAAAAAAAAATGGAATCGGAGAGGGAATATTTAATTATTTATTATATTATTTGCATCTTACCGACCCATCGGTCAAGATTATGGTTGGGAAAAGGGAACTAACATTATTAAAAATTTAAAACATACTTTTACATACATACATACATACACATACATACTTATACATATAAAGTGAACAAGAGTTATCTCTCTTGCACCATCGGAGTTTTTGACTCTGAAGGTTATAGCCCAGACAAGGCTAAGCCTCTTCTACAGACAGACAGTAAGTCAGGTCAAACAAACAGGCTGTTTCTTATATACTGTAAATATTAAATAAACTGATTATACACATCGTTTTTATTTGCGAAAGGAAACTAACCAGTGACGATTGATTTCCGCGACCGAGTAGTCATATTTTCTTCTCTAAGGGTATTTAATAACCGTTTTGATAAAATGACTGAATAATTCTAAAATAATTTAATGATATTGGCTGATCCAACAGACTAAAATAATTGAACGTTATATTCACCTCCATGGGCCTTCGAGGTGAATATAACACTTGATTTTTCAAACCAAAAAATGAATTTCCACATTGATACGATTGGTTATAATTTTTAGGTTGTCCAATGAAAACTTGTGTCCCTGATCTCTTTCGACTAGGTCTTGCACTATAACTGTAAAAGATGACTACAATAACATGTTACATTATATAAAATTTTCCAATTATATAATAAAACAATTATTGACATTTTCTTGGTCAATACGACGCTTTAGTAATTTGAGAAGTACATAGATGTACTACAATATTCGGTGAATATTGTAATTATCATGTGGCTAAAGCGTCGTATTGACCTAGAACATGTCAATGTTTTTAATCTGTTCCATAATTACGTACAATGCCAAAGTGAATGTAGTTCTTACGTATTCGTTTTATTTCTAATTCCTTTGTACAAGTGTTACAAAAATCTTTGGAACCTTCTTCCAATGTCATTAAAAAAGCGAAAGCAATGTCTAATTCAAACATAAGTTTTCTAAATTCACTTTTAAAATGATACGAAAATGAGTAACGCCATTCCGGGACTTTAAAATGAATGCCACAATATAAAGGTATTCTAGAAGCAAGGGCGAGTAACTCTGAGCTACATAATGGTTTGCTCACATCTACGTACGGTTAAAAATGATACGCATTTATCTTCAAACCTAGGTTTATTTTGAATATTTCCATTCCAAATGACCTGCTTTGTATAATGTTTATACAACTTACAGTGTATTGCTGCAGAAGTCCTCCACAATAAATACCCGCGATCCTGCGAATATTTCTCGCATGGTAGTTACAGTACTCGTATAAGGGAGGGGCTTTCATAATTTTTAAAGTTTTTATTTGTTTTCTGAATAACTGTTCCCATGCGTATATCACCAGATAAGTAATAAATAAATATATATATATATATATATATATATATATATATATATATATATATATATACACACACACACACACACACGAGAGTGTGATTTTATATTTGCGCTTTATTGCGAATATATACATTGTTCTACTGGTTGGGTAAAGTATTCGCTGTGGTGATTTATCATATATAGATCTACAGCTGTATTTTTAAGTATTGAAAACCTCGAAATATATATGAAAACTTTATCATATAAATATATTTTTAAAATTGCAAAACACCGACGTTTCAAGCATCATAGAACAGTGCTTTTACACGTGGTTACTGAGTTTCGGCAATTTGGAAATATATACCGGCAATATTTGATGTTGTAATTTTAATTTATATTTTTGAATTCATATATATATATATATATATATATATATATATATATATATATATATATATACATGACTATTATCTTTTATCGATGCTATTTCCGGAGTCATAATTTTTCGGTCTTCGTTATGACTGATTCGATGAGTCAATACCTGGAATCAGACCACTGTCGATCATTGACTCATCTCCCCAAATCTTAGGCCACAGCTGGTATGGACTCTTTACAACGTGTGCCTCAACGAAATTGTCTGAATCATCCTAAACGATGTCAGAAATACCCCCCGGTCATGATCATAATCTCAGAGGTCATTTCTGGGTTTATCAAGCCTTTTTAATTCTTCTCAGTCTAAAGGTTCAAGAAAAATTGAAACCACCAAAGTTTGCGTACATCAAACAGTTTGCAGTAAATAACTTTACCGAGGGAATTTCAAAAGAAAACGTTGTTTGCTTCGCGAGTGACAGTATTTACGTACTGTTTTTAAACCTGGTAAAAGCTTCTTATTGGTTACTCTTAAAATTCGCAGACTCGTTAATTTCGGAAGTCGTAAGAACATGTTCAAGCTAATAAACACTCTGGAACATTTTCTCATGTTGGATCTTTACGCATTACTTGTTTCCGACCCGGAATATTAGCTTCTTCTAAGCAACATCATTTCGTTTTTTCTCATTCAGATTGTCGGTAGCATATTTACACGGCGAAAATCATCAATTGGACCTACCACAATTCTGGCTGCATCTGTTGTTGTTGATATTTATCTTGCCATATACATGTAACTTGTCATATCAGAGAGAGAGAGAGAGAGAGAGAGAGAGAGAGAGAGAGAGAGAGAGAGAGAGAGAGAGAACAATGACTAAGCTTACGGAGGAAACGGGGAAAGGATATTCATGAATCATCAATTAAATATTTCGAGTTCACAAAATTACTCAGACCCCATTATATACTTGTCACCTCATGCACCCCAAACACACGAGAAAAGGTTGCAGGTTGTAAGCACACTTTTAAATTCAATTTTTATATTATAGAAACAACTTTCATGACACAAACAAGCAATTTCTAATGACAAGTTGCCACACTAACAGGCGACGAGACTAGTAGCTGCAAAGAGCTCGTCTTGTGTGTAAATTTGCATGCACGGTCTTTTAATAGAAGTCAATTACTATAAACGAAAGTCGCAAAAATATAAACATTTGTTAACTAAAATAATTTATCATTAAAAATTAATTCAGCCTGATTCATCTTTTGTTCGCAATTAATCCCAAGATTCTAAAAATAAAAATCCTTCTTTGTGACTAAGAGTGAGCATAATTAAAAATAAAGTATAATAAAACACTCAAGTGGAAGAGTAATGATTTTCAACACATTTCTAACACGTACAGATTTCAATTTGATAAAAGCAGAATTATACATTGCATAATTTATCCTATTTAAGAAATAAAGTTCTTGGGTTTTTTGTTTTGTTTTTTTTGGGGTTTTTTTTTTTTGGGGGGGGGGGGTTAGTTAATTGTAAGATAACTTCCGAGGTCGAGAAATATTATTTTGAAATATAAAAGCCTCGTTCGCGGATTGCAACATTTGAAACTTGTAGATTCGTTTAATCCTTGTACATTTTACCTGTTAATTATTACCTTGCATGACATATTGTAATATTTTAGGAGAGGGACTTGCAAGTTGTCAGAACTTGTTCCAATCCTTTTGATTTCATTAATAAAATGTGTTCAAAACAAAACATTTGAACACAGAGGAGGTTATCCTGCATTGTCCACGAAAACAATCAGCTTAACCTTTGGTTATATTCTACTACTGTTCAGAATAATACAACTGAATGTTTCCCTATATAGCTAAGAATTACCTGTAGGTAACTCCCGGAACGGAATACTGATACGTTTAAAGGTGAGATGACAGGGTCTATATTTTGAAATATGATGTTTACGGGTTATAACAATGAGATTTATCTGATCTGTTCTGAAAGCTGATTTATCGTGCACAGTCAATAAAACAAACAACAACAAACAAACAAAGGCAACAAAACACACATACAGAAATAAACTACACACACGTGGAATATATCATTGTTATATCATCAAATGCAAAAACACGAACGAAAAAAAAAGTATAGGTAAAATGGCGGAAAAGCCATAAAATAGATACAAGTGTATTCAACGTCTAAAACGGTCTCAAGGAATATTTCATTTTAAATCCATGTACTTATTTTTCTCGTGTAAGTTAGATATATATCGCTGTTCTGATAATCTATTAATCGGTATATATTGGAGAATAATGGACGCGACATTTTTTTTAAAGCGTCATCGCTTCGTGAAAAGTACACGTATGTCGACGTGAGGCTTGGTAGTTCATGCCCTCATGAATTTTTAAAAAGGAAGTTTAGTTCTAACGCATTCTACTTTCATTTCTGTCGGAATTTCTAGCCATATAAATAAATGTACGAATTTGTATTCACAACCGCGTTGTTTCCTAATTTTAACGCGGACTTGCTTATCATTACAATTCATAGTGATGTAGATATCTACTGTTATTCATTTATGTTTTCTGCCAGTATGAAACTATTCTACCATTGTATAGCATACCCCAGAAATGAAAACAACAGAATTAAAATCGTTTTGGTCAAAGTTGATTTTGTTTGAAACAATAATTTTTGTTTTCTATGAAGTATGAAAACTGAAGCATTGATCATCACATTCTGTTTTGAATATAAAAAGAACTTCAAGTTGATATTATTTTATAACTTTAAAAATAGATCTAGAGTAGAGAGTCTTACAATTTGGTCGCGTGGACAGTAGTAGTAAGCTTACCCTAAACATTGAAATATTATCAAAATGGGAATCATTTTAGCTCACCTGAGCTGAGAGCTCAAGTGAGCTTTTCTGATCGCCTGTTGTCCGCCGTCTGTCCGTCTGTAAACTGTTTACATTTTCGACTTCTTCTCCAGAACCACTGGACCAATTATAACTAAACTTAGCCAAAAGCATCCTTGGCTTTGAAGTTTCTTCAAATGAAGGGCCATGTCCCTTTCAAAGGGGAGATAATCACAAAAATGCAAAAATAGGGTGGGGTCATTTAAAAATCTTCTTCTCAAAAATCACTGGGTCAGAAGAACTGGAATTCACATGAAAGCTTTCTTGCATAGTGAAGATTCACGTTTGTTAAAATCATGGCCCCCGGGGGTTTGATAGGGCCACAATA
>NC_079168.1:69693464-69845964 GCF_947568905.1 Ostrea edulis | reverse complement strand
TTTCTTGAATTATTTAATTGGGAAAACTTAATTTTTTCCAAAAAAAACTTAAAATTTGCGTAATTTTATTGATTTCACCTTATAAAAAAACGATAAAAAATAGTACAAATGACTAAATAGGAGACATATTTCAAGCTCTATCAAAACAGTAAAATCCAGGAGCTTCTGGGGGGTTTTCGCCCCCACCAGGGCTTTGCCCTGGACCCACTGGGGGCCTCAAGGCGGCCCCCGCCTCAAGAAGTGGCGTCCCTGTAACCGCAATTCCTGGATCTTGTTGTTAACCCCATCTAAGGATTTCTAGACCGGATCAGTTTGTTATGTGGATCCTTGTTAACCCCATCTAAGGATTTCTAGACCGGATTGGTTTATTATGGGTTTTATTTGGATTGACGTTTTGCTTGTTATCACTCAGTTCTCAGAGTGATTGAGTCCTCAGTAGTCCCGTGTTCAGAAAAGCATTGTTGCATCCTCCGGTTGCAGCCATTGCAGGGCAAACTTCAAAGCAAGATTGTTTTCACAGCTGAAATCTGAATGTGTTGGAATGTACAATTACCACATCACAGGCGAATAATCTTTTGATATTTCAAAAATCACTGGCTGCTAAGTAAGATTATGAAGATACGGTTTGTCATTTATCTTACATAAAAATGATCTTCAAACAGGCACAAAATTAATGTATGTATGTATGAAAAATGAAACAAAAGCAGAATTCACACCGCAAATGACGCCCGTTCAATGTATTCAGTAATGCTATGGTAATCAAAGAAAAGATTAACATCCGAATAAACCATTCATTGGTAATAAAAATAGGGTTCCGACATTGTTCTATTGGAGAGTATTAATGTAATAGTAGTTCTAAGATGGCTTTGTTGAACATCAAATGGATGACAGATTTAACTCATTAAAGTATTTATTAACATGGGGAGCAAACGTTTCAAAATATACACTTGGTACTAATACCACGGGGAACATATGCACCAAGTTTGATTATTCTAGCCTTATTAGTACTGTTTTTCCCCATCAATGTTACCCATGAAAGTATTACCTTGACCTTTGACCTTGAAAATGAAAAACTTCTTCCTCTCACCATGGGAAACATGTGTATCAGGTTTGATTACTGTATCCTGGCATTTTCAGTAAATATTGTTTATATTCTCCCACAAGGTGCTGATGATGATCATGCAGACAACAAACAAACACACAGACAAACTGCACCATACATTGGTACAAACCTTCTATTATGGTTGATTATGTGTATAAAATTATACTTACGGTTTCCGTTTAACCTTGACCTTGAAAAACAATAAGCTTATTCTTTTAATATTTGAGAACATACGTACCAAGTACGTATGTATCTTGTTCTACGTCCCTCTCGAGAATATTTCACTCATATCGAGATGTCACCAATGCTGGTGAAGGGCTTCAAATTTAGGTCTATTCTCAGCGCTTACGGCCATTGAGCAGTGAGGGTCCTTTAGCGTGCCACACCTACTGTGAGACAGGATTTCCGTTTTTAAGGACATCTCCGAGGACCCGATAGAACTACCACTACCTGTTTTAACGACATAGGTCTGTCGCGACCGGGATTCGAACCCCGACCTTCGGCATGCGGGGCGACCGCTCTACCTCTAGACCACGGCGGCAGTTTCCAAGTTTGATGATCCTAATTTATAAGTACTGGATTTTTTTTATTTGACACATAAAACGCTGACCAGACGGACAGACAGATGCACTGCATCATACCATAAAAAGACCCGTCTGTGACAGGCACATACAAATCATAAATATATAATCAAAATCTTTGCCACGGAACTAGCAACAGCTTAAAATTTTAATGAGAAATTCATGAAAACGAGTACTGTTTCAGCTGGGAAGAGTCGTCTGGAACAGCCGCGGATGACGAAGCTATGCGTACATCGGATATAATCACCATAATTCATTAAATCATACATACACTTGAAGTTCATCGCAGTGACGTATGTAATCAATACTTTTTACATGATTTTTTTTTAAAGGCAGAAAAATTCGCATTTAGAAAACATTATAGGTAATGATGAGAGTATAACTGCAGTGTTTCCCGCCGACATACTTTTCATGAAGCGTGTTAATTTCAAAATGAGCAATGCTCACTAAGAATACCCCCCGCTTACCCCAATCTCCCAAAGGGTGTTGTTAATAGGTATAAATTAACTCTTTCCTGAGTGTAAAAATAGGGTATGCCTTTGTAGAAGGAAATGGAAGATATAGTCCGAACACAAATCCATGGTATAAACCTATAATTTTGACCTTGAGAGCAAAGGTCAAGGTCATAAAGAGATCATGAATGTACATGATACATGGTCTCATGGTGAACATGAAACATAGTCTCATGGTGATACACCCATGTCTTATGGTATGACTATGTCAAAACCCTATAATCAATTTTGACCTTGAGGTCAAAGTTCAAGGTCATATAGAGGTCATGAAGGTACCCGACACATCGTCTCGTGGTGATACACTCATGTGTCAAATATGGTATGCCTATGTCAAAGAACAAAGAAGTCATGGCCCTGACACGAATCCATTGTAAAACCCTTTAATTTTAACCTTGAGGTCAAGGTCATATGGAGGTCATGAAGGTACCCAATACATCGTCTCATGGTGATACACTCATGTGTCAAATATGGTATGCCTATGTCAAAGAACACAGAAGTTATGGCCCGGACACGAATCCATTGTAAAAAAAAAAAAAAAACAACCTTTGAGGTCAAGGCTCAAAGTCATATGGAGGTCATGAAGGTACTTGACACATCGTCTCATGGTAATCCACCTGTGTGCCAAATATGGTATGCCTATTTCAAAGAACAAAGAAATTATGGCCCGGACACGAATCTGCACAGACAGACGAACAGACAGACAGAGTGATTCCTATATACCCTCCTGAACTTCGTTCGGGGGGTATAATTAGTGTAGGTTACAACACAATCTTTTATAATTGAATAACTAACGGGGGAAATGGTAATTTTCTTTGATTTGCTGCTATATATACAATGTAGCATTGCATATATACATGTACATGCATATTCATTTTTGTATTTATTTTAAACAATATTTTATTTACTGATAAGTGAATGGAATTGGGCAGCAGGCATAGCCTATTTCAGCCCTCTCCCTACACCAAGGTCACAATGAATCAATCGTACATATGTAGTGGACGTTACAATCTGTGAAAAAAAGTAAATAATTTCTTTAATTTGCTTTGCATACATTAAACTGTAATATCCACCATTGGAAATAACGTCCCAATTATTGTAGAAGTCAGTGTTGTTAGATACAACATTAACCGAAATGGATTTTTTAATAACAAGAAATATTCAGAGTTTGTGTTTCCATATTCACATTTCCAATATTTTTGCCTCCGATATCTTTACCAATTGAAATGATAGTCATTCCCTCATGAATGTGAATGGTGTGTGCGTATGAATCTTGATAAATATAGTACGACATAATTAACGGCTGTTAGTTATCCGACAGAAATGAAAATAGAATGTAAATATAATTAAGAAATAAATTTCATTTTTGAAAATACATGAGAGTATGAACAGCAACATCTCACGCCGGCATATTTTATATGAAGTATGCAGGCGTATAGTATTGCAGTTCATGCCCTCATGTATATTTCAAAAAAATGAAATTTATTTCTTAACTGAATCCGAGGATTGTGATAGATATTACCCGCATAAAATACTGGGTTTTTTTTTTAAACATGTGGCATTCCCGTATGAACTGTGAAACAGAATAGTAGTCCTGAATGTATAGAAAAAATACACAGCAGGACCAACCACCTGTACTATTTCATATCACTGATTTCAAGTCGTTAAGCAACATATGGACCACGTAATTACGGGCTTAATTCCCCTCTGTTTACATATGTTCAGCAGTTGCATGATCAATAGATTTATCATTATTATCATAAGCGGCAAGAGTTTAAACAAAGGCTGTAGTGACCCAGACGTGAAATTTGAGGAGGACTGTCAACTTTTACGAAACACTCATCGAATTGCTTATAGGAAGTTACTATATTTCCGTTAGAATGTGTATATTTCAGGAAAATTTTCAATTTTTGAAGTAACTTTAACGTCAGGTGGTAGAAATACGGGACCAACATTCCATTATTAATCCTGTCTGTGCGCACAACATAGAAACATTAACGCAGTTTTATTATCCTGAAGAATCTGAACGTTAAAAAAACTATCCCACATTTATTGACTTGTATCATGTACTTTTTTTTTTTTTTTTTTAATTTAAAACGTGAACAAATTCGTATTAACTTTCTCTGCAGAAAATTCTGATAACTTTTCAATAGTTTTCGAGGGGTGAAATAAATATTACCCTTAACTACATGACATCTCACAGTATAGAATAACGCAAAATACATAACGTCACACGTATATATTTCGTAACGTATTTCAAGACAAAAACGTAAACATCAAGTGAAATGCAAAATTGCATTAGATCTAGAATGGAAATATATTTCTTTTCGATTCTTATTTGTGACCGTTAATGTTGACGCTGAAGTTTATGATTTACGATCCCGCTTATTTTCCTATGCTTACGTTGCTCGCTTAAGTTTATCTTCAAAAGGGAGACGACACAGTTGTCACCCTGCGCGTGAGGGATATCATGAATTGTCTCCCTCCACGTGACCAGCCCTTGACCAATGAAATTGACTGTATTATTCTGAATGATAATAATTTTAAAATATCACAAGGAAAAATTATAAAAGAATATCTACTTTAGTATGATATATATACCCCAGCAAAAAAACAAAGTAGTACTTAGCGTAAACAATATTTTATTGATTGATTGATTAAATATTGTTTAACGTTCCTCTCGAGAATCTTTCACTTGTTTAACGTTCCTCTCGAGAATCTTTCACTTGTTTAACGTTCCTCTCGAGAATCTTTCATTTGTTTAACGTTCCTCTCGAGAATCTTTCACTTATATATGGAGACGTCATCATTGCCGGTGAAGGTCTGCAAAATTTAGGCCTATGCTCGACGCTTATGGCATTTGAGCAGGTAGGGATCTTAATCATGCCACACCTGCTGTGACACGGGACCTCAGTTTTTATGGTCTCATCCGAAGGACCGCCCCATTTATCGCCTCGTACGACAAGCAAGGGGTACTGGGACCTATTCTAACCCGGATCCTCACGGGATCACAATATTTTATTCAGTAATTAGTTATCAATTCATGTTTACAAACAATGTGTACTCAAAAGATTGAGAAACGAGCCACTCGGCGTATGTTAATCTTAGATTAATTTGAGGAGTACTTCACATCAATGACAAAGGCCAAATTCATAACAGTGCATTTACAGTACACATTGTATCTCGCACGAAAAGACTGTGTGTCGTGTGACCCGGCTTAATTGATATCAGTGAGCGTTTAAACAATTCTTATTTTTCCTATAATTTGTTTTTCACCCTTAATGGATGTAAAATGTGTTGTTTAATTCCCCAAACCTCATGTAAGCAAGTCGTCAAATCGCCATTACTCGAATCATTTCCCTATAATAATGTCTTTTGGATTTTGTGAAGTATCCGTGTATAAATGTAATTTGGGTTCAAGGGGTTTTTGGTTTATGTAAATGAATTCAAATGAATATAAATGCGATTTAAGATGCATTTTCAAATATCAATTTTCTGTTGACTCACACGAACGGTACACAAAGTTTCCCAAAGACATTTAACAGTTTAACTGATAGGCGGCGCCACTGTTGACCCGGGATTCAAAATGGCGGTTACTGCATGAATTATCAAGGTCAAATGCAAACTTTAAACAAAAATTATACAATCTGAGTCCATGTACATAAAAGTTAAAGCTGACGTACATATGTCATATCTTATCTATAGATAAAAATATATGAAATATACATACGTGTATAGCTTGTAAACACAGAGAAAAAGTTGTGATACGAAAACCGTTGAGCGCTGGTGAACAATGTAGCTGTAATAAAATGCGCATCTTGATTGTCACAGAGTTATCCCCGTGAAGTTGGTTGTAGCTTTCCATGATATAGAGAGAGGAAATGATATAAATAGTATATGGCTAGTCTCAAGTATTCATGTTCGTAAATTATGCATGTTTTGCACTAGAAATCCTTTTACACATTCCTAGCGAGTTGTCAGCAACCATATCATGTGCTTAGATGGATCCAGTAAGAATGCACGTTAAGGCCGTCAGTATTTTGATTTTTAACATGCATTCATAATTGTACCCATTCGAGATTGACAACCAACTGTCGAGTTTATTGGGTTTTTTTTGTTTCACCTGTCATATTCATTACAGGTATATTTATTTATGTAAAATCTAAGTGACTGCTCTCTGCTTTTCTGTTTCCTATTAAAAAGATTTCGTTGTTGATTCTATATCACAATAATTTCCGAATACATAAAAAAAAAAAATCGCGCACGCACGAACGCACGCACCCCCCACCCCCCCACCCCCCACACAAACTTAGCATACTTTAGCATGATTTTCATTGGCAAAACAACAATGTCAAACTCTATACATTTATACTGGTGACCAAGTTTTACGTTTTAACAACTTTGTCATCCAATGCATAAAGCTTTTCTTGCAGTGAAAACAGTCTAATTGTAAACATTTAAAAATTAATGGAAGAGAAATATTTCATATGACTTTGAAAGTGTATGTAGGTCAATGTATTAATTTTTCATGACTTTTTGTCTGCGAACTTCTTAAGAAAGAAGCGTGCGCAGTTAGGTATATAACTAAAGGTACTGCAAGGGGATGTCTCCTGTCTGTCTGTCTGTATATCCATTCAAACTTGTAGCTATTGCATGTTGTCTTTATTTCGTATCAGACTTGGCAGCATATAGACATTTAAAAACTGGTTGTAAATATAGATTTTTTAGCAGATTTCTTTATCGATTTTCGACACTGCTACACAGAGTATTCCAGGTACACGATACCCCCACCGTTACTTGTAGACTACGGTCCTTATAATAGACCACGCGGTGAGGGAATTTCAGTTTAATCTTCTCATAAACTTCATATAACACAAGGGGAATCAATTATATATGAAGATTCGTTTTACCCGGGCTTAATTGTATAGGGTACACATAAATAAAAACTATAAATATCACTATACCGTGATATTTACTTCACAGTCTATATTCTGTTATATAAATACTGTAATATTAAACGCGAAATGGAACCCGAGAAGGATGTAGAATAAGGATTTTTATCCATTCCTTCTCTCTCTCTCTCTCTCTCTCATTCTATCTCTCCATCCGTCTGTCTACCCTTTTTCATTAACGATGTTATTTAGAGCCATTGCCTTACAAATGTTTGTTAGGCTTTATAAGTAATCGTACTTCATGTATGACAAATTGTAAATTGTTTAAATCCAAAATTGACATAAGATAGAGAAAATATAAATGTGTGTATTTGCAATTTGTAAGAATTCATTCATGCACACTTAATGATAAATGAATCTGTCATTTGTTGTAGCAATTCCTATAAAGTATATAGCCGTTAGCAACCATCAAACTATTTTCTGTTTAGAAGATGATGCAAACCTTACATATCAAAATGTCTTACCCTGTACATACTTGCCAAATATAACGCAGAATTAATGAATCTAACCAATGAAATAATTGTGTCGCGTTTGATTGTTCGTCGTATGATTCAGACCTTGTATAAAACAGATAAAATGCGCCGAGGGTCCATACGATATGCAGCTATAATGTGCCGATCACAGGGAGTATAGAATATAGACTGAAAGAACGAGTAATAGAAATGGATTTAACATTTATCGATTACTAAAGAGAATTATTTTGGAAACCTGATTTCGATGACGTTCTTTGTTGGATTAAACTCAGTACGCTGTGTACAACACAGCGCTATATCCATAGTTTGTACATATCGAAATCAATACCGTAATTATGACATCTAATCTGCATAGTGGTAGTCATGTCATATATTATTCCTCTTATCATTTTATTTTAAACATTTCTTATTATAAATAAATAGGATTAGGCAGTCGGCGTGAATGCCTACATGAGCTTTTTCCTTAAGCACACATGCAGTAAAAATTTCATAAATTCTATACATAGAAATACTTGCATGTATACCCGGTACATGTATAATTCCTGGGGGACGGGGTTGTTCTTTCTTTCTTTTTTGTTTGTTTTATTTTTGGAGAAAATATGTAAATTAATGTATGATACATGCATGCACACAGTCAATTTTATAGCAATTAGTTGAAGAGAATATTGAAAATAATTTTTTTTCGACGTTGTAATTAATGGAAATAAAACGTATTATATAAAGGGCACATGATGATCAATTTGTGAGTCTAAGGCAGGGCGTATAAACTTTTCACATGATGATCAATTTGTGAGTCTAAGACAGCGGCGTTTTAAACTTTTCACATGTGAAAATGAACAATAAGAATGTGACATGGGTCTCAGATTTTATTACAAGGATGAAAATTAACATGTAGAATTCTTCTATATTCCAAGATATACTTTTCCCTGAATTTGCAACATATGTGTTTGAGAAAACTCATTTCTATGTGTAGGTACTGGTATATGATACAGAAATATAAAAAAAATTACCAAGTATATCAAGTCATTGATATTTAACTGGATGAAAAATGCTTTTACAAAATGGCATTTAATATATTCATCAGAATACAAAATACTTTAGAATGAATATTTTCTTTTTCTATTGGGCAATACATTTAATTGTTTAAATTGTCTAGCACAGACTTTTTGATTTGAACATATTTTATTGTCTGGATGTTATAACAAACGGATTGAGCACAAGTTATTAAAACTTAGAACACCCTCTCCTAGGACTTTTTCCTCTAACATTCACCGACTCATGTGAACACACAAGACATCAATGAATAAACATATGATATATTTAGGTCCCTCTACGTCAATGTGGAAGTAATTATTTTTTTTTTTACTAACAGTTAATGATGGGACAATGCATCTTAAAAGAATTTATGGTGATGTAACAGATGCCGATAGTATTAATTGGTAGTGTCATCTGCTGACAGTTGATATTTTGTATTTCTGTAAAAAAAAAAAATGATAAAATATTTTTGTTATTTGAAATACGGTTAAAGAATCTTACGAAATTTTAAAATCGCCATCTGTAGAAAGACTGCAATGTTCATAATTATTTACTTTTTTTGTATTTCAATAGAAAATAAGATAAAAATATTTTTTGTCATTTGAATTATGGTTCAATAATCTCGCAAACCTTTAAGATTGTCATCTGATGAAAGGCTGCAACATTTAATAAATCTTGATATTTTGCATTTCTATAAAAAATACGATAAATGTTTTTTTGTCATTTGAATTCTTTTTGTTTTCTGTCAATAAACTACGCCACTGTTATTCAATAAATCGACGAATGACTGTTTCTTCCTATTAAGATAGCCTAGATACATGTTGTATGCATATAGACCTACCATATTTATTTTTCTGTAAACTAAATTCCGCGTTAAAAGTAGCGATACTTGTGAATGTTTTGAATTAAAAAAAAAAAAAAGTTCACATATACAGCATCTAAGGTTCATATCAACGAAACTGACGAGACTGATGGATGGTCAGTCATTTCCTGTTATTATGGTCTAATTTTTCCGGCGAATATGAAGACAGCCAAATGTTCCAATGTTTGTGGAAATACACTTCTTTTTTAACGGGCTCCATAAGAAAATAGGCCGATATGAAGCCTTGCAGTTCACACCCTCAGGTATTTTGAAAAATGATATACATGTACATTTCTTATATTTACAGTCTACTTTCATTTCTGTGGGAATTTTCAGCCATTGAAATAGATGTACTACCGGGTGTATTTATCAAGGTTTATACGAGCGTTGTTTACAACTGTAAGACACTCATGGGGTAATGGTTATTAGATATCAAAAGCTAAAAACATCGGAAAAGAAAGTAAGCAAATATTTTATAGCGACATTTGTTATACATGTAACAATTTAAATATCCCAATCAGAAACAATCCATCTTTTAGTAGCTTTAAAACAGTATAAGAAATATACCTATAAACCCCCCATCTTATTTTTGTTATGGAAATAGAAAACTTAACATCATTCACACCAATCTCAGACATAACTGCAATTTGAATTAGGATTTGTTTAGTAAAATATTATTAAAAGTCCCAATTGTTCGTCTGGTTTACCTGAGGACTTATTTTTTCCTTGTATGTAACAAATATAATCATGCCAGATGTCAATTGTTAAGAAGTCTCTTACATTTTTCTCAATTATCTATTATTGATCGTCTTTTACTTTTATGGGGAGACGAAGCTCAACATGCTGAAATAAGCCAACATATTTTTCCTCTGTTCAAAAGTTCATCAGAGATTTTGGTAGATTTATTACTACCTAACACCATGCTTTATCAAAATAACTGACCTTTCATACATGAATATTCATTTATCTAACGTGACTAATATACAAGTGTATTGACAGTTTTAGTTATGATGAGAACCCCGTAAGTTGAAAGAAGTTGTGTTCAAACCGTTTGTATAATATGCACTTTAACGATAAAAATATCTTCAAATCAACCCGGCCCGTCGGGCCTATATGCCACTTTGAAATACAATACGTTCGCATTGTGTTGTTTGTGTGGTTGTTTTGGGGTGGGTTTTTTTCGAAGAAAATAAACTGTCAATAATTATAGTATACTTTATTGCAGAATTCACCCATATGGGTCAAGCAAACAGATGAACAAATTAGAAACAATGAACACTCAGACAGTATATACGATACATATAGCTGTTAATATTTACTACAAATTTGGTAAAATCCAGGTATTCCGTCTCATGACGAGTTTGGCACGATAAGAACCCTCACTGTTACGACCGTCAGCGCCAAGCTTAGGTGAAAATTCGTACTTCTTCACCACCTGGTGGCGTATCGATTCGAGGGAAACGTGAATAAATAAACAAAACTATAGAATATGTAAACATACATATATGTATATATATATATATTTTCTACATGGACGTACACGTATGTAGGGATGCATGATGAGCACAAATGCACTGGGAATCTCCTCACCACTCACATCAGGGCCGTAAATTAACCTTCAATTTGGAGGAGGCAGGAAATTAGGCGGGGGTCTGGGGGCCGCCCAGGCCCCCAGACGCTGAGCACATTTTGTGCACACTGAACACGTTTCGTGCAAAATCCTTGATTCTAGGGCCTTCTAAGATGTTACTTGACTAACTCATTCTAAAAGAAAGATTTGGAATGCTTTTTAAGGGAGGTATCATGTTCTTAGTTATTGGAAACAACATAAATTCTAATGAACTTTAAATTTTAATTTTTTTTGGCTCAAAAGTTGGAGGAGGCAGCTGCCTCCTCCGCCTCCATGTAATTTACGGCCCTGCACATGTGTACCTTATTGAAGATTCTTTTTAATGTTAGTAACTTTTGGAGATTTTCACACATGGAAATGTGAATTTTCTAATAATTCGTGGCAAACAATATCATTTCCACTATATAAAACCTAACAAAGGGTCATAATTGATAAGACTGCTAAATCATTTTAAAATTGTTGTTTTTGAGGGGGGGATGATATACATGTATTGAGTAATTATAGAGAATTTCCAAAAATTTATTTGTTTTTGTTATACATGTAGATTTCAAAATTTAAGGTACTTTTCACTTAGTGCATGTATATATAGGTTTAAGATATTTCTGTACATCTGTATTGTATCAAAAATCGCAGAAACGTTCTGCAATAAAAATAATGAAAACAACAACTATGTTTTACAACTTTATATCAAAAGTTCAAAAATCCATGAAATGGAACACGGTCACGTTACAAAATCCCTTGCATTCAATGTGTCTTCGTTGTTGATTTTTGATACAGTTAAAAAGGTAGTTACAAAAATATACAGAAACACATCGAATGTTTAATATGCTAAATGCAGCGGAAGATTGAAAGTTACGATTCGTAACGACTACCACCCACGCGGGCGTTCCATGTGAGTGATTTCTGTAGAAACCCACAGGTGGTCACCAGCGTGCCTCTTTTTTGTGTCTGATTGCCAAGGCAATGCTGAAATCAGCTGTATACGGCAATTTATTTAACCCATGTCATCAATATTAAACCGCTTAACCATGACATGTGCGAAACCGCGTCAAAAAAGTGATTGGTGGAAACGTACCATTGACACAATTGATTCCAGATTTTATCACACGGCCATTTCATCCTTTGTTACTTCTCCTTCTTTCGTATCGTACTTTTTTAAACTTCAAAATTTTGCTTTCCGGTGTCTATCGATATCGATTTCTGATTGGACAAAACAGTAATGGTTGGTATTTTCTTTTCAGGTGTTATAAGGACAGAAGTTAGAATCAGGCAAAGGCACAAGAGGTAAGATTTACGATAAAAAAACAAGAAAACTATCCTCTGCATAGGGGAATATTCATTTTTATTACGTCCCATTTGTTGAATGGAACTCGATTATCTAAAAATCTGAAAGACAGAAAATAGTATAAATTACTAATTTAATCAAAAATAGTCCTATATAACAAAAACCTATATATCCAGCAAATCCCGACTCTTCAAGTATCAAATAGCACCTCTTGTTTTGCCTTTATGCTCTTAAAACTTTTTGACTGATATATATATATATATATATATTATATGATTGACATTATTTTACAAAAAAATTTGACACTAGTATGTCTCTATGACTACGAAAGCCAGACAGGAAATTTTCATTTACTAGCCAAACCGGATGTGAGCATGTGCGACGATCCTTGTTTTCTGTCACTCAGGGAACATGTACTTTAGAGAGTGCCAGTTTCATCTTTCAAGGCTTCCGGTTTTCAGATAAAATTTACTATATATCGTAACACGTAATTCACTTCACATGTTTGAATAATGACACAATTACTAATGCATTCTATCGGACATAAATCAACATACGGAATCACAGAAGTATAAAATCATTTGCATAAATTTCCAGACTGAATTAAACAAAATCTCATTTTCTGATTGCTGATGCAACGCTTTTTACAACACATTTTGACCGAACATTATATAATTGCGACTATAACTAGACTTATGTAGTGAGAATCTAGTCTAAACCATAGACCCATCGATAACTTATACTTCTTAACACATGAAAGTACGATTTCTCGTCATTTTAAAAAATGTGAAAAATTCAAGGAACATCATTTCGTGTACATGGGTCTTTTTTATTCCAAAGAACAAATTAGATTAAACATGAATAAGCAAAATGTAAACAGAGTATAGATTATAACAACAGAAAAAATATAAACAGAAAATAAATTATAACAATAGAAAAAATATAACCGACCTCAAGACCATAAAAATGAAAATAGACTCAAGTCAAAATTTTTATGATTTATCATACATAGAAGGTTTAAAAATAAACTGCTGGTTTATAAAACAAATCAAATACAAACTTATACTAAAAATTCATTTTGTGAAAGTTATTTCAAAAGTTGGTTGGATTTGAAATTACTAAAGTTTGTTCTCAGTTTATGGTAATATTGAGGCCTGGTGAATTTGCCCCGGCCATCTATCAAAAATGTGATTTGCAACAATACAAAATATTACAAATCATATACATATTGCAAATAAAACCAAATGGCATTCACTCTCAGTACCGTATCTTATCACAATTCCATACTATGCCCTGAATTATTAATAATTATAACCTCTTTTGTTTTCATTCGTTCGGAGTCCCTCGTCTCTTCACAGTATCATTCATGTGACGTGCCAACAGCTGTTCTTTACATATTTACCTAACGGATAACGTCTTTGTTATACTCAGTACTTTTGCACTCTTTAACAATCTATTAAAATCCATAAATCAGTCCAACACCTTGTTTTAAAAGCATTGATTTTTTTTTTAAAAAAAAGAGAGCACGTGATAGGAATCGATTTAAAAAAAAAAAAAAAAGAACACGTGATAGCTCACTCCACGGTCCACTTCACATACCAATCTTCAACCATTGTTTGGGAAATCGTGTGATGTTAAACAAAACATACAGAAATTAATTCGAACTGAAGTAACGATTACTTGCCATCAGGAAAAAGTAACATTTTAAAGTGCATGGCACTGAAAACAAATATACTGGATACAACATACGAATTACTCTTGATCTCGTTTGAAATTTATGCACAGTAGTGCTATTTAGACAAAAGACTTTCAAATTATGGTGCCTCTGTGATTGTTGCTTTCGCAGGTAACATGGAACCTAATAACAGACAATTTGGCACTGAATGCATATTCCGTCACCGGTAGTTAATTATCCCACTTAACGCGATCATTACATTATTTCTTGCAGTATAGTAATTTACATCTTCTGAGAAAATCTTCGTACATTTGGGTGTCTGCATATTGTTTTTCCACCGAATTCTTTAAACATTAAAAACATACCACTATTTTTGTTTTCTCGCTGTAAACCCAAAACACAGGTTAAATCATTGACAAGAAAGTCAATTTGAAAATAGCTCTATGCAATTAAAAAAAAAAATCCTTTCAATGAGATTGCATATTTTACGCCGATAACGCTATGTACTTCACGGTTCAATATATTATACCGTATTGAACAAGCTTTAAAGAAATATTATAAATGTGCATGTGAAAGGACGGAAGTGGCGTTAATTGATAAAATAATTTTAGAATAAAAATACCACACTTTGATTTAAAAATAAAACTTTATATTTTTGAGATTTGAGAAAATGCGAATATTTTCATTTCCCACTCTTGTGAGAAAGTTTTAAAATATTATATAAAATTCCTGACGATAAAAGTTTTCCAGTGTTATACAGTGTACTTGATTTAAGATTTGTATTTATTTTCCCTAATTCTGTCAAAATATAGGTTACTATTTAATAATATAATTATAAAATTCGCTGTAAATGATTTTTGCTGATTTAGAATTGCAGTATTTTTTTAATTTTAATTTTTTTTGTTACCTGAATATCAAAAAGACAAAGATCGTTCAGGATCTCTGAAACTGAATACCTGTGTTATCCAACACGCTCGTTGCTCGGCAGATGGTAATTCCATTGAATCTGAAGAAGTCCTTTGATAGCAAAATATAAATTTACCATCTGTAATTGCTTTTATGACTCGAACAACAAAAACACACGTTAAAAATCCTATCCGCGTAGTTTTTTTCCCCCGTGGTTTGTCGTTTAGATAGGATCTTTTCACCTTATTTTTTTACTCTCTCTGATGTAAAATCGATACAATTTGGATGACATACATTGCACTTTTTGGGAGAAACACCACATTATTAATAATATTACACAAGGTGTCACATCATCACAACATATAATTTTAAGTCATGCCCAATTTCCTGTCATCATGTATATATCTAATCGAATTTCTATCGCACATTAAAAAACTTAAGGTAAATGCAACAGTTCTTTCAACTTCCACACCAATATAAAGCTTTTTCTGTTTTTGGTCTAATGTATTTTTTCTCATTCTTCAGTAATACAACACACAAACAATGCTAAAAACTTTTCTATAACAAAGATGAAGTTTCAACTTATTCCAGCTTCCATGGTACGAACTAGCTTTTCATGATAGCAAATAAATATCCATCAAGGTATGTTCAAGTCGGAATCGGGATGCGGATCGAATTGGGAAGTTCACTGATTGATTTTTCGAACAAAAAAAGTGTAGGTCAACTTCCACAAAATATGAATATTCATATTTTCACTTTGTTTCCGGGAGAACTAATTTCATTCATGTAACATCCTTATATATTTTCTTCCTCTTGAGCAAAATCACCATGAATGGGGAAGTCCGAGCTGTTCAGATGCTGTGTCGGCGTTTCTTGGGAGACATTTAATGTTATCTGATCTTTGCATGACATCGGTACGTAAAGGTCTCCATGACCAGACGACAGTCTGCCCTGTAAGTAACCAGGCTGTGGTTGTGAAGTAGAGTGTGTAAACCCCGCGACTGAAACGTCATCGGAAGCTTGTGAAACATGGAAAAACAGAGCAGGCGGTCTGCATTGGGCAACTATTTGTTATTGTCACTCCATATTCAGAAGCTCTGTTCAGGTACGCAATTATCGATCCTGGAGGTGAATTTTATCCGAGGAAAAGGAGCGAATTTTGACACCAAACTCCTCTGGATGTGTATGACGGACTTCAAACTTCACTCCGGCGCACAAGGCTTATCCCAGTGTGATGTCACAATCGCCGGGACTGTGTTGTAGTGACCTTTAGTGTGACCTGAGCCGATCAAGCTAGTGTCGGCAAGACGTATGTCAAAGTCTATCGAATTTGGAAAGCAGCCAAAACAGTATATGTGATCAGTAATAGATGTTTAAATATGACAATAATATGAGGCACGACGATTTACTTATTAGGGAGTCTAATGCACGGAGAAATCTCCATTGTACACAGGCAAACGGGACAAGATTATTTGCAAAGAATATTTTATTTACAAATACAGCAAAATATGTATATTTCTGTACACAAAGCAATACTAACGTTGTGCGTTATCAGAAAAATAAGGAAGATAACATGGTCTTCTTCAAAAAATGCACAGGATATATTGCCTGTCTTGACAAAACGCCACCATTCCTCATAACAAAATGAAACATCGAAATCATGAGGAATACTATCTCAGATAAAAATCTCATCAACGAAAATATACAACAACGTTATATAAAACTTGAAACAATGTAAGATTTGCTTACCAGTCGCATTTTATCTTATCAGCAACTTCATAGCTTTATTTCCATTCTACGATAAATCTGTACAATTGTTAACAAACTGCAACCATCATCTCAATATACATTGTATTTCGTTTCAACTTTTTTTTTTAATATAAAACAATTTTAGGAAATAAATTTCTACTCTACGATATATAGTTTTAAAGCAGTATAATTTTACATCATTTGATGATATGCAACACATATAAAATTGAGATCATTTTTTTTTTCAATGGCCATTTAATGAGAGACAGTCATTGTCTTTTCAGGATTGGGGTGAAGGTAAATGTCTGTCATGGAATATTTCTTGTGTGCAGGAAAGGAGCAAATCGACTGAGGTAATGTTCTCCATTGTATCATCTAGTTATCAGATTTTCTATTCAGTTTTTAGGATACCTGTCCCTGAACGAGATGAATAATGCACTATTTTTTCCCCTCTTAAATCTTGGATGTAGATATTTTTGCTTTTTTCCCCGTACAAATTATATAATTAACATAATGACGAAAATTTACAGTAATCATTTTTAAAGCAATCAAATTCAACAATGAGAATTAAAAAAAAAAATTTGTTTCATTTCATATACTATTTACAATCTGTTTTTCGTTATCAATTTGCTCTGAATTAACCTGTTTATCTGCGTCTACACGCGGGGATGGAAAACATTAACAGCTTAAACACAATATACAACAATAAGCAGTCCTAGTGTCAGTGTATATCGAATTCCCGGGGGTGGAGAGGTGACCCCGTAGCTGGGTGGACCTCGGCCTCTGACGAACACATGTGACTGGACAGCAGGGCTCGTATCATGTCCATTTCTGCCAATAGTCTTTTAATCTCTTCTTTCAGCTGACGATTCTTTTCCTCCAACTCAATGAGAATCTTGAAAATAATATTTTAGAATTAGTCTAATAGACTAGAATTTTTACTGCAAGAAATTTAAAACTCAATGTAATATTTTATTGAAAAAATATTTAAATTGTAGTACGTATTTGACATTTCTTGTATTCTGTAAACCCGTGATGTTGACAGGACCAACATCCTTCCGATAATTTGTATGTAAATATATATAGGAACCAATCGTTGCACAGAAAGAAAAGGGAAGATAGGAAAATGTCTATTTCATTTTAATATCGTTTTTAATTATCAGTTTGTAAAAATTATTTTGTTAGAAACAAACATGATTTATTATAATATTATCAGGATATTTTTCAAATGCATATTATCAACATTGTATATAAATCTTGCAAAGATGACAAAATATTCAATAAAATCTCGGTCAGTTTAATTGGGGTGAATGAGTTTTGTTTGTTTTGTGGTCAGGCCAATCCCGTGTTTCTAACAATGCTGCAGTGTTATTCAGTACATCGGATGAGAGTCTGTTAGTCATCACATTTTCACTGGATATATTTCGTCTGTGTAACTGTCTTCTTCGGTAGAAAAATGCCGTTCTTGTTTGTTTGGTTTTTTTGTGCAGTTTGAGGAAATCTACATCAAATTTATTCTCCTATTTCCAGTTATGTTGTGTCATATGGAATATTATTTTGGAACTAAATATCTTATTTTGGAATGTAAGTAACCTTTTTAACCTGATTTTTTGCAAATGAATTTTGCTCTACATTTAGATGTTTTATCAGATGACACCAAACCTTATCTTCATTATCTGTATATAATTCATAAATGTACATGGATATTAAAATGCTATAATCTAAGTTTATTTTAGGTAGACAAGGAAGTAACTAATTTTTTAAAGCCCTATTACACATGGAAATTTTTTCGATGCATTTTCCACACCGGTTAAAATATATAATTGAACCTTATTTAAGTCTCCCGATGTTTGTCGTCTTTTCTGTCGAAATTTCTTGGCGGCTCTGCGATTTTGCTCCCTTCTTCTCTCCTGCCTCTCGACTTCAAACGGCAGTAACTGGGGGAAAAAATCATAATATTAAAAATCAAATGAATGGCTACAAAAATGCAATGAAATAAAATAAAAATAGTAAAAATAAAATATTTCTGTTTTAGATCAACCATAATTAATCCTATACTAAATAAATACGACTTACTTAAGTAACATGTTATCAACATGTGCGGGAAAAGTATATTGTTTGTATGAATTTTTTTCTAAGTATTATGAAAATGTGATTTAATTGTGACTAGTAATCATTAATTTGCATACTATGCGACAGTTTACTAAAACTTGCTTATCAGAATACAAATTAAATTAAACGGACGATGAATGGAGAATTAAGAATTAGTACACACATGTAGTCAGTATGAATTTTAAAAATTTATTCACACAAAGTCTCGTCTTCACGAGTCGTGTCATTACATCGTTTTAACCTCACAAGTAATGCTCTGAAATATATTGATATTGAACAATTTAACAACTTTATAATCATTTTGTTTAAGAATAATCACATTAATTTTCATATTCAGCAACCAAGTCATTTTCATTTATTTGAATATGTAATCATTGTGTAATAAGAATCACTGTGATGTACTTATCCTACAAATAAATGTTTTAAATTATATAAAAATCATTTGAGAAATTAATTTTTAAGAACTTATCTATAAAGTGTTTCTATTCTTAAAGTGTAATCAATGTATTCTATTTGAGCATATGTCTGGGAATGTAACTGCGCAATTTAGTGCACACCTCTCCGTGAAAGTCTACCCGCGTGATTCAGAGAGGGAAATGGCAGAAAATATCTCTCCCTTATTGGAATAAAATGCAAATTTGGAAAGTGGATTACGGATAAAATTATTGTTGATTATCATTTTTAGAAAACTTGATTAATTGAATTATTCATTTATACGAATAAGGAAAAGGAAAAAAAAAAAAAACCAACAACAAACAAACAGATAAAAAAAAATACAAACAAGCAGAATATGTTGATAAAAGGCTTACCGGGCGCTTGATTTGTACCGATTTTGGCTCATCGTCCAGGGTTAAATCCTTTCCCTCCTCAAAGCACCTCTTCTGAATTCGACACTTGAGCTCGGTTTTCAAAAGGGGTGTGAGTTTCCCCGTCTGAAAAGATTCGATTGTTGCCGACAGTAATTCCTCATCCAATTCCTCATCGTCCAGACTCCCACAGTCAGATAAAGAATACGGTTCCATGGTGCATGCCTCGCCTCACGTGGTTATCAGTGTTTTGGAAAATGCAAGAGATGTATCTGTTGAATTTGAAAAATATTAATAATACCAAGTTCCCGCGAAGTCTCGCAGTGGATGACGTAAATATTTTTCTCCAGATGCAAAAATGTTGTGACGGTCAGATACAAGAAGTGAAGGATCTAAAAATAATATTGTGTGTCATCCCACTACATAGTCACCTCCCCTCGACCTCTGGAGCTCTGAAAAAAGATGGCGAAAATAAGATCAAGTAACTATTGTCTGAAAAAAGAACGTATTTGGAAACAAAGAAAAGTTTTTCTTCTTCAAAATTTGAAGATTTTTTTTTACTGAAACCGAAATTTTGTGCAATATTCCTTTCAATGGCACTGTGTTCTATGAGAGGTAAAACTTCTTTTCTTTGTCTTCAGTAACTCACCAGGAAATTTTTAATGACCGCACTTAACAATTATCCATGATTTTGTGTCATTTAAACATGTGTATTGTCAGTCAGGTTTCAGCACGTTCTGTGTTTATGTTTTATTTATAACTCTAACGTAGTTTCAAGGGGCGTAACTCGTGTCATGTATCTCTCTAACTATAGGTCGAATAATGAGGGGTCGCTTGTCTGTCTTAGAGCGGGGCAACGTGTTTTGAATGATTGCGCAGAACTCTGATATAAGCTTGTACATACAGAACCGGGTGCTAAATGTATTAATTTCTTGTTAAGAACGAGACGGAAATCAATCAATAGTGAACAAGGAACAACAGTTGAATGTGTTATATAGGCCTATTACAGTCTGCGTCAAATCGTTAATGCCTAGTAATGGGGCGGGGACGCGGATTTCCCGGACTGTAACCTGCTTCTGCATCTACCCATCGATGTGGAGACTAATTAGAAGTGACTAATTTGTAAAGCATTTGATTAAACGTGTGTAGGTCCTAACTGTCGATTTTGATCGGTGATCACTGCTGGGGATTTCCGTACACTAACTTACTCACGACCGTCAGATGTTAAGCTTTGTGTCATAGTAGAAGTGAATAGCTAGGGCGTGGTAGTTACTATAACACATTAGTACGGGCACCTGTTACACACTGTATTAATCATTTGAATGGGTTACATTCAATTTTACTTTGTTCTTAATGATGAATATGGTATTTTTGAAATATTTATTATTTTAAAAAGAAATCTTCATTTCCCCACTGATAGTATGTGATGTTTTTGTTATCGGCATTTTATTATTGTGTATTGATCTGGCCTAATGTTGATGTGAGAATGAAATATTTATAAATTACACAGTATTGCTGTAGCAGAGGTCTGAAAGGAATATCGGTCAGAAAACTAGAGTAAAAAAAATCATTGTTTTTTTTATTCAATTTCATATTTTGAATATAAAGAAAATAGAGAAATTCAGGCAAGTCTAATTCCATAATTGAACGTAATAACGTACTTCCTTATCAAAAGTCTTTGTTAATTTCACGAAAGTTACAACATTTTATAAGGATAGAAAATTTTCATAAGTTTATTTATGTATATTGTGCTTTGTATATTTATATTGTGTAAATTTGAAGTCGGATGTTCGTACACTTGATAAGAGGATATCGAGAGAGCCACTTTTGCTTTGTTCTTTTGCCAAACCAAGTCATGATAATATGCCCTTCACTTTGCTTGACATATAAATTTGAGATTCCTCATCTCTTAATTTCGACTACACAGTGTAATTTATTAATTAATTACTAGTTTATAAGATATTGTTTTATACACAAAAATAGATGTCAAGAAAAATAATTTCTGTGCGTCATGCATTTTGTGCAATTCTAATCATTATAGGATTTATGACTGGAAAAAAAATCCTGGACTTACCATTTATAACTTAAATCAATCGAGTTTGTAATCGCGATGTATATTTGATATGTTTTAGAAGAAAATTTGTGATTGATAATTATGAACAATGATAAAGAAACTTTTTAAGACGTAATAAATTCATGAATTAAAGATTGTAAATACATTTATATAGGGAAAACGACTTCGACTCAAGCGGGGTATTCGAGATAAACCATATTCGAGATACAGATATTTTATTGTACATGTATGTATATAACACACCAAATTAAGAGGCTAAATCGATATGTATATCATGTACACATTGTTGTAGTTATATATCACTAGTTGCAACACACGCAAGCACAGGGAAGTTTGAGAAAATAAGATAATTGATATTAATACAATGAGATCAGACTCGTTTGAAGTATATCGTAATATGATCTTGGCAGGCAGTGTTCTGTTCCCTGGGGGTGTGCGGTGACAATATTATTTTATAAGCTGTTCAAAACATAATTTCTAAGCTTTCAGAGCTTCCTATATATTTACATAAAATTAACCATTAATTAATGGTCGTTTTGTAACCATTGACCTCAGGTTATGACGCAGACAGCTATGAGCAAGTTTGCTGACCCCCCCCTCCCCTTCTTCCAGCTCTACCCCCACCCGCCCCAGTAAAACTCAACCTGTGGATGAAATTTTATTTTTTAACTTTCAATTTTCAACACTCAGAGATAAAGACAGAAATGACCTTAACTAGTGATCTTCTAGTTCCTCTGCATCTAGAACATTTTCTGAAGGGAGAGGGGTGGGGTTGTACCTTAGATGTTTTTTCCCTACCCTCAAAGGGGCATTGCAGTTCCCATCATGGAACAAAACCGGTATAGCTTTTTTAGATTAAAATTTTCAAATATAATCCTATACCATCCTTAAATCTCCCACTTCATTTCATTTCTTCTTTGAATGTGTCCAGTTCTCAGAACTAAGACTTAATTTATTTGAATCTATAAATGCAATGCAGCTGCATGTTCCTATATCCTTAGAATTATTACTCTGTGGAAATGAAACTCTTAATTTCAACGATAATGCAAAGATCTTCAAATTTGTTCAAAATTACATCTTTCAAAGCAAAAGACTTTATTAATGCATTTAAAATATGTATTTGTAATGCATTTATCTATTCTCTGACTAGTATGTGTATTATGTATTTAGCCTTGAACCGATACCCCCCCCCCCTTTTTTTTTCTTTATGTTTACTTGTTATCAAAGTTCTTCTTATTTTCTATTAACCATCTACCTTATTTTTGGCATTTTTTCTGTTTTTGTTTGTTTACTATACATCTACAATACACATTTCCCATGTTATCATGACATGCTATGTGATACATGATACATGTATTCTATCTTCATCCTTTTGAATTATGTATTGATTTTTATATTGTCAATATTTATCATACACATTGTATATATACTCATGCTCATCATTATACATACATGTAATCACCTTGTACCTTATTGGAGAAGGCTCATATAGGCTGCAAACCTGCTGTCTAATCCATTTATGTTTCATACATAATAAAATATTGTTTAAATTAATCTACACTACTATATAGTGATTACAACACAATATATATTATGATATATTATCAGCATTATCTCTAACATTCAACAAACTACTATAGTATTACACAAGATCGTAAATACCGAGTTAGCGGAACTCTCTTGTAAAGAAGTCCGGAAAAGCGTGTCTATCTTGGGCATTTTTTTGTTTATTCAAACACGGCATCGGAAGACGATTTAACCCGTGCTTTCCACAATTAAAAGCATTTTTAAATGAATGGTGTGTGAAACGTCTGGATACAGGAAAAATGAACTGAATTTGGCTCGTGAAGCTCTATGTTTTGACGCAAGCTCTTCTCAGCTTTGGGAATTTCCTGGACAGCAGTGGGAAGAAATCCACATAATTTCCATTAAAATCTATCATTTGTGGATATTTCTGCATATTAGGTTTCTTTCTTGAATCATTACTACAGCCTACTGCAATGCAATGATAGTGCACCATTGTTAAAATCAGGTGAATCGATCACGACAAAAGTTGCAAAACTGGTATTATTTACCAACATGCCCAAATTCTCGCATACTCTGGGTCTCGCGAGACTTTGAAAGGGGAAAGTAAAATTTAAAACCAAGACGGAAAAAGTAGTCGCGATCTTGCGTATTACAACACAGTATATATTATTATATATTATCAACATTATCTCTAACATTCAACAAACTACTAAGCAGTTAGGAGTTAACATTGATATCGAGTGTTTCAGACTCCTTTGAAATCTATTTTTAGGTATGGGTCACGTCTCTTACCCCTCATGCTAAATTTGTTGCTCGAATGCAAAGTGACAATGGGATCAGCTAGTTTTACGGGTGGATCTATACTTTTCTTGCTACTTTAAAGCTAGAAACCCGCAGACATGATTTTGAAGCTCTCTTAGGACTAAAAAGCGTCTTAATCAAGACATGTTAAGGACTCATAGGAGAATATTAGGAGTTATGAGATTGATCACTGTTTGTTATCTTCACCTTTCATCAGCTCTAAGTGCCTTTTTCCAAAGTATCATAGAAAAATTCCTAAGAATTGTCTTAATTTTATTATAGCTACTAAGCCTAAGTTGATATAAGGAAAATATGTTAGGGTTCGTCCATGTTGCTTTCAATAACTAGCTGTAGGAAATCCCCGTATCAGGTGTGATAGAGTGCTCTGTGGACGTTGATGACCCTCTTGGTTATCTTTATGATCACCCTATCCTTTTTTGTACAAACTATCTGAACAGTTTTAAAATAAGGTGACGGGGGACAGTTTTCTTGGTTCTGAAACATGTGGGTAGGGGGTATAAACCAAAGTCAGATTATGACAGACTAATGAAAAATCATATTTCCCTTTTATGTTAATACTTGTATTTCATATTGGTTTAGGTAATAGATAATGACCCTAAATTACATGTAATATATACATACTGGTGCTGGTGCACAAAACATGCTCTGAGCAGGTGCCCCTTTCTCGCTTTGATTTTCTCCCATTTGGGCTAATCCGCACCACCCCCACACCATCACAGTACCGTACGAGGGAATTTAGTCTGTCCTTCTTAAAAATCAACCTTTCATATGAGGCCATCCACCTTCCCTCTCAGCTATAATCTCGGTTGAGATTCGGCTTGGCTGAATATTTGGACTGACGCCTTCACCGAATCTCGGAGCAGTCCTTCATAATTCATGTCTGGAAATTTACTTTCAGCTTCAGCCAGTTCTACCAATTAATGTGCACGTACGTGACACTGCTGTTCGCTTCAATTAAGTGATTTGACTGTTAAACTAACTCTCTATCACTATTAATGCTGTATTACTTACCGTCTAAATATGTAAATTCCATAAAATAAACCATCACTAATTTTCCCTTCAAATGAAGACTTCAATGGCACAATATTTTATCTCCCAAAATTGAAGAGTTCCTATAATTTGTTTTTTGAATTAACGAAATGCAAGTAGGTATGTAGAGATACGATGTATCAGTAACTAGATAAAGCAGACTATAGGAAATCTTCAATTCCATGAGATAGAATATTGTGCCATGGAAATCTTCATTTGAACGGAAAATGTAGTGCCTGTTTTCATTTTGGGATTTTTTATACCTAAATGGTAAGTAATACAACATTAATAGTGATAGAGAGTTAGTTTAACAGTCAAATAACTTATTAAACACCCATCTATATGCCAGGAATCATGTTGCATATCAACTTATTCATTAAGCACTCAGCTACACTTGATTTGTATCCTTAAATAATTTTATACATGTTTACATATGTAACATCACTTCAAATATAGGGTATTTCCATTTTTCAAGAACGTTGAACGGGCCCATAGTGCGAAACTAACACCCAAATATGAGGTCTCACGCATCTTTTTATTTAAACAATATTTCATTCACAGATAAGTGAATGGGATCGGGCAGCAGACATAGCCTGTTTTAGCCCTCTCCCAACATCAATGTCACAATGAATCAAACACATGTACATACATATGTTATGTGTATAAGATAAAATGTATAGAAAAAAGAGACACGAAGATATATATAGTTATGAAAATAAGCATGAAACAAACGGTAGAAGTAGAACAAAAGTTCTCGTGCATTCCCTGTGTCTTTTCATGTCCTAGTGTTTGCAAAATAATAAAATACATATATCATATCTTCTAGATGTGGCCAATACAACAAATTATCATATCTGTGGAGTCGAATGACTTGACTAAAAGATGACTGAATTTAACAAATATGTCCAATATTATTGGGTGTATTGATGGGGCACACATTAGGTTAAAGTCCCCAAATGTTGATGAACATCTTTTATGTATTTATATTTCTAATACTCTTCTGGTTTAGAGGTTAGAGCGTTCGCCCCGCATGCGGAGGGCTGGGGTTCGAATTCCGGCCGCGACAAACCTAAGTCGTTAAAACAGGTAGTGACAGTTCCATCGCCAAACGCTCGGCATCAGGTGTGAATGTCAAGGGTCCTTGGAGATGACCTTAAAAACGGATGTCCCGTGTCACAGTAGGTGTGGCACGTTAAAGAACCCTCACTGCTCAATGGCCGTAAGCGCCGAGCAAAGGCCTATATTTGAAGCCATTCACCGGTCTTGGTGACGTCTCCATGGGAGTGGAAAATTCTCGAGAGAGACGTTAAACAAGATGCAATCAATCAATCGAATTGTATACTGATAGCCATTTCCTCATGAATGCAATGCAGTTGTGAACAACGCGGGTATGAATCTAAATAAATGTAGTACGTCAACGGCTGGAAGTAGAATGTAAACATAAAGACTGAACTTCAGTTTTGTAAATACATGAGCTTATGAACTGCAGCGCTTCACGCCGTCGTACTTTTCATTCCTAAACATAGTATCAAAATGACACAACCTTATCGATTTTTCTCACCCTTCTCATTCAAGTTAAATTCTATTATCATAAACTTAAAAAAAGAGGATCTTAATTTATCAAACGATATTTATATACATTGTACAAAGTGTTCAAGGTTTTTATTCAGTGCGATAGGCTTTCAAAGTTCTTTTATTTTACTTTATATGATCATTTTGACAGTCACATATTCGTCTTATGCTAGAACAACCCTAGATCAGCTCTGATTAACATGCTTAATTGTTTCTTAGGACCATCCTAGAATATTTATAAGATGATTCATAGGATCTTTCGTTAGACGATTCTAAGTTTCGTAAACATGCCTGCTAAATTATGCACCCATCAATTGTTTTGTTCGAGGGGGAGGGTCATCATTGCAATTCCCCAAATCCAAAATATAAGTGTACTTTCTTTCTTCCTAGAACACACAACTGGCTTTAATTTGTATATACTGTTTTGTTTTAATTTTCAATACATACCCATCTTCAGTTCTTTAGTTAACAGACATACTTAATACATTTCATGTAGGAATATATTGAGATCATAGCCAGTCATTTTCATAGAAAACCTGACGATGACAATTGATGAAAAATTCCATCACACGACAAAAGATATTTATTTCACTGCATAAAGTAAAATTTACTCTGTAAAACTAAAATAGTTTATAATCAGTTTGAGGTTCGGTAAACATACCCTAAAAAATGTATCGAAACAGAAGAAGTATA
The DNA here is from genome assembly GCF_947568905.1 of Ostrea edulis. NCBI lineage: Eukaryota > Metazoa > Mollusca > Bivalvia > Ostreida > Ostreidae > Ostrea > Ostrea edulis. The sequence continues at coordinate 69,818,570 of NC_079168.1, read as the reverse complement.
CTCATTGTAACGTTAGAATCACCAAATATGTTGACAAAGCAGACCGACTATCGCCTCAAAGACACCAGAAGTGGACCTATTGCGATCATGAAGTAGTGGACCTATTGCAATAACAAATCTAGAGAGACACCGAAGTAATGGACCTATTGCGATAACAAATCTAGAGAGACACCGAAGTAGTGGACCTATTGCGATAACAAATCTAGAGAGACACCGAAGTAGTGGACCTATTGTGATAACAAATCTAGAGAGACACCGAAGTAGTGGACCTATTGCGATAGCAAATCTAGAGAGACACCGAAGTAGTGGACCTATTGCGATAACAAATATAGAGAGACACCGAAGTAGTGGACCTATTGCGATAACAAATCTAGAGAGACATCGAAGTAGTGGACCTATTGCAATCACAGAGACATGGGAAAGGTCAACCTATCGCGAACATTGAGACACCGAAAAACTCAACCTATTCCGATTAACACTGAAAGTCAATCTATTGCGAAGACAGAAACACTGAAAAAGTCAATCTATTGCGAACGCAGAAACACTGAAAAAGTCAATCTATTGCGAACGCAGAAACACTGAGAAAGTCAATCTATTGCGAACGCAGAAACCCTGAAATGGTCCATTTATTGCGAGCACTATCAAAATACTAAGTCGTACATGACGAATTGTGACGTCAGAGGAAGCGGAAAAGTGAATCTATTGTAAGTTATTTCAGAGTAACGAAGAAGTAGACAAACTTCAGACCCACCAAATTTGTAGTCCATGATGATTTAAAAGACATCAAAACATTGACCTGTTTCCACCATAGAGACTCTAAACACCCCCCAACCCGACCTCCAACTTTTCACCATTCGCCGCCAGAATATGACTGAAATATACATCGTAAACCTAAACGTTATCGATCAATCATTCATTGTTAAAATCATTCCTATTATTAGAGTATATATAACTGGTACTGAGTTGGCATGTGCACGTATGTTCATTCGTTCCACCACAATGTTTAGACTTCTAGAATAGTCTTCTACAGTTAGAAACACAATTTTATCCTTAAAATGACTCTCAAAAAAATTTTTTTAAAAAAAATGCATGAATTTTTTTGGAGACAAAATGATTCTGATTCTAAGATGCAACTTTATGGTTAGAAGCAATATTCCATTTAAAACAGTTCCACTTTTTACTTTTTACCACAATTAAAATATTTTGGTAAAACGTAGATTTTTTTAATGGCTTGTTTATAACGGCGTCTTAATTAACAATATTTAGAATTTTAGTACACGCGTGTATCTTTTCACCAAAGTTGGAAAGTAGATCTTGTATTGGAAAAAAAGTATGTGGGGTTTCTGGACACCCCCCCCCAACCCCCCAGACAATTCACCCTATTTATGTGGCGCAAAATTGGTTGAACACATTATAATGGATTTGTCAAGCGAGAAATGGAGCTTGAATATATTTCACATAAGATCGTTAATTTTTGATGGACCATGTATGAATATTTAGGTATCGTATCTTAATTGAAAGAGAGCGAAAGGTGGAGTAAATTTGAAACAATTATAAAGAACTATATATGATAAGTCTTCCTAGGCTCCATAAAACTGAAAAACTAAAAATCCTAACCCATCCTTCACTGGAGTACATGATATTACAAAAGACAGTATCTTAACTTTACTCAGTTAAAATACTTATCTTTAGAACATTTCTCTTTCAGAAAATATAGAACTGAACTTTAGGCAAATGAAATATCCCTGTTATATGGCATAGAAAGTACTTAATGTTGGAAGAAAAATGTTACAACACACACACGCGCTCGGCGGGAAAATGTACCGTTTTGATGTGATGATTCTCAATCTAGATAATTTTAGTCAAATTTAGAATAATAACGAAATTGCATCAGAGTTTTTGCACGAAGCAGACTTATGATTAATTCTGATTCAGAAGTAGGATTGTAAATTTTTAGGGGCAATTAAAGCCGCTATATACATAATTCCTTCATTTAATGAGATGGCGGTCTGAATATTTATTTTTTAGCTTCGTTGAGTTTAATGTTTAATTTGTTTAATAAGCCAATTGGTATAACTTCGTAAAAGAAGTTCACTAACAATAGAAAAATGGCAGAAGTGGTTGAGAAAATTCTCCTTCCCATGACCAAGTTTGAATGTGATTCCAGCAAATAACTAAATTTTCCATATATATATATATATATATATATATATATATATATATATATATATAAAGTTTGTAAAAAGAATTCAGTATTTGATACAGTAAATACATCCAATAATAAAAGTCAAGAAACACAAAACTCGAGTTTTGTGTTTCTTGACTTTTATTATTGGATATATATATATATATATAAACGTCTTCAAAATAAGAACAATCTAGAGAAAAGTGATATTGTAAATAAATGAAGCGGGTTAATATAGACAATGACTGCAGCCTAATGCTGATTATGTGTCATGTTGGTTGCATAATGAAAATTATTTGTCTCATCACAATATTTAATGCTGAACAAAATTATTAGATAGAATCTGTAGACCTTGAATAATTTACAGAAACCACATCCTTTATGTAGGACCGGACAAAAGATTTTGTGGTTTCGTGGGCTGTTTTCCGATATGTTTATACCTGATGAGGATTATAGGACACACAAAAGTGGATTTAATTCCATCGATTTATTTAAATAAACTTCATCAGAAACTAGGGAAGCTAGTGATAATTTCACTCAGTGTCAGGGCCTAATGACGACCGGGAGGATCATTACTGCTTATATTTTTCTCTTGTCTCAGATGTAGGTCTGAAATATATTACAATAATTTATTACAAGGATAAAATCAATTAAAATACCAATTTTGAATTCTGGAAACTTGATTCAAAAGATAGCCAATCTGTTTCACGGTGGAATAATTATTTAACACAGAGAGATAATATTATTGCACACACACACACACACAAACGCACACACATACACACACAGAGATAGTATTATTCAACACACACAGACACACAGATACCCCCGTAAGTACATACTTTATAATGATTAGTACAGTGAAATAATGATTAGTACAGTGAAATAATGATTAGTACAGTGAACTAAAGCAGTGTGTGGTTTTATAAACATGAAAGTGTTATGATACGTTAGCGTGGTTTTATAAACATAAAAGTGTTATGATACGTTAGCGTGGTTTTATAAACATAAAAGTGTTATGATACGTTAGCGTGGTTTTATAAACATGAAAGTGTTATGATACGTTAGCGTGTGACTTGGCACATTATGTAAACCAGATGTGAACAGGTTCAACAACCTCAGGTAACAAGGTAGGTCCTTCTCTGCAGATAATGCTATCGACCAATTGACATGTACATGTTGTGTAATTATCAGCCTAACAACTACTAACATTGGTTTCTACAATGGTAACCGATTCAAGAATAGCCATGTTGATGAAATTGATCATTATAGCTTTTACCGTATCTAGTACCTGCTTTCAGTATTCAGATCAAAGTTTCTTTGTGGAAAAAAAAAATTAAATTGCGCCATTCAGTTCACTTCAGCACCGTCTATCATCGCAAATCGAAATTATTTAAAGAGAAATTCTCAGGGACTCTTTTCTTAAGAGGGACTCTGACGATCTGTCTGACGAGAGACTCTCTCTGACGAGGGACTATGCTTTTACGATCTGTTCGACGAGAGACTATCTGACGATCTGTCTGACGAGGGACTGTCTGACGAGGGGCTATGTTTAACAATTTGTGTGACGAGAGACTGTCTGACGAGGGACTATGTTTGACGATCTTTGTGACGAGAGACTATCTGACGATCTGTCTGACGAGGGACTCTGTTTGACGATCTGTCTGATGATTGGCTCTGTCTGACGAGGGACTCTATCAATTCTAAAATCCCAGGTTGGCTTTACAGAAATATATAAAAGACGAAACTTTGGCCAAAAATATCAATGTATTGTGTAGAAATATGGACAGATGTAGGGTTTCTTTATAAGAGAAAGGCAGGCTCATTAAAATGTTCTGGGTTGGAAAAACGTTCACATCTTTTTGAGAAAGGGTTTGTTGGGGATGGGTGGGTGTATTACATGTATGACTTGCTGCCATTTTGTTTTACGCTTGTTTCCTGTTAGCCATGATCAAAAGATAGGACTATAGGAAACAACTCTTTGTTTTCTGAAACTTTTGTTTACACTCGTGTGATTATCTACAACTCCATATCCTGTCACCATGCGAAAATAAGCAGGTGTCAGGGAGATAGGACAATATGAAGGTTGTTCTCATTATTTCATTAGGATGATAAAAAGAATACACCACTGTTTAAGAATATGTTTTTATTGAAAAGATTGTTGTCATGGATGAATTTCGTATTTGACAGATTATTTCAGCTTTTTAGAATATAAACACCGATAAAGATGATTAGATCCCAAACAATTATGGGATTTCAATTGCAGCCCGTCTATTCTAAGGCAATAATAAACCCTCCAATTTGATATGTTAATCTGATTGGCAAAGTGTGACCATGTGGTTGCTGTTTTTCATGGCCCTGGTCGCAGACGAACAAAACTGATTCAAACTATGTGAAGTGTAAACAATAGATTCAGGTGAGAGATGTTGTACGGTGTCTGTAAAGTTCGGCGGAGGAATGATTTCATCGCGAAAGAGTCCCATTGTGTAATGCTAATGTTTCTGTCATAAGAAAATTGACAAACAAATCGATTAAGATGAATTGATTCTAATGTAAAGTCCCATTGTTTTATTGTTCATTCACATATTCTTGTATATCCTGAGGCTTAAGCTTATGAACACATTAAAAATCCCATTATTTGCAATTTTTAGAATCTAAGTTTGATAATTGATATTAATGAAAATAATTGTTATTTCAGATTCACGTTAAAAAAAAATGTTGACTTATTTAAAAAAAAAAAAAAAAAAATACTGGAATGTCCTAAAGATACTTTTCCCACTATACGAGTCGGACTGGTCACGGTAGTTCAGTGTTCGCTTCATCACCGGGAGGCCCCACTCGTGTTATGGTCGAGTAAAACCTTAGACGTTAAAATAGATAGTGGTTGCTCCTTTGCCAAACGCTCGTCATTTGGAAGTGAGAATCACGGGTCTTTCGGATCCCGTGTCGCGACAGGCGTTGGCACGCTAAAGAACCCTCTCTTCTACGGCTTTAAGCGTTAAGCAGAGGTCTAAATTTGTGGTGCCTACCGCTGGTGACGTCTCAATATGAGTGAAACATTCTCGACGAGACGTAAAACAAACAAACAATCAATCAATTCGCTGTATGAAGAGAATTGTGGCGCGTGCTATTTCGTTTTATTTTACGTTTATTGTTATACACAGCTCTAAAACTTCATTGTTATTTCGGATTTCAAACATTTCGGTTGAGCATCACTGAAGAGACATTATTTGTCGAAATGCGCATCTGGTGCATCAAAATTGGTACCGTATAAGTTTTACATACACACATATAGGTGCCTTACTCCATTGATCCGTCAAGGCATTGTTGTCGAGGTTTACATAGCTTCTCCGATCAGAATTAGAGAGAGAATGGAAATCGAAAATCATCACTGAATAAATACTTTACGAAGTTCTGCGATTCAACAAATTTCCAGAATAATGGTAAAAGATCAAGTTTGATTAAAATTCACGGGGATATTTCTTTGCATTCACTCCTCTTTCTACTTTGAAATCTAGATTCTCTACTCCAGTTGCCTTCGCACATCACGCATGTCTAATCTTAATTAGATCAGGTTATCTCGCAGTGTCCGCAAAGACGCAATTGTCCAGCAACAACACCCATTCATTATCGTTTTTCAATTTGCTGAACAAAAAATCCACGAAAAATGATATATCAATTTTACTCTCATGGTACATATACTTGACATGTGATATTTAGTTTCATTGATTTTTTGATAGATCTTGTGAAATAAAAGGAAGAAAATAGAGTGCATACATGGGTGTAGTGATCCTATTAGATAAATAATAGTCATAAATACATGTATATATATATATATATATATATAGAGAGAGAGAGAGAGAGAGAGAGAGAGAGTCTTGCGTTACGTTGGGGCTATGAGAGAGAAGACCGGTAACACGATCGAAATATTTCTACAAAGTGTTTAAAGTTGTTTATATATATCTATATATATATATATATAAACTTGCTACAAACAATGAATTGGATTTGTGGAGTGGTATACATGTATATGTTTTAGTGAATTCTAGCTGCAATTAGTACACTATTAAATTCGTGAAATATTAGGAATTTGTATATTTTCTAAGATGTTTAAAAATTGTGATTTAGTGCTCCTCTCTATATAACTATACAAAATTTTCACTCTGAATTGGACATGGTTTTTAGAAATCGTGGTCAAAATTTGAATTTTATTTTACTTTTATAAACATAAATCTATAGTATCCGTTTTTATCAATTTTGAAAAAGAGTTTGTTTTGTAGCAAGTGACCTGAAAGGTATAAAAAGACTTGGTGAATGGTGTAAATACATCGCATTATGAAACCTTACCCCACTTACATCAAGGCAGAACAAAATATACAGGAATGCGATCATGAATTCATGAATTTATACTCTATAGATTTGTCCTAAACACCGGTCGTATCTTGTTATTGATATTTAAATCCTTGATTTACAAAGATTATATTACTACAATAATTTTAACAAGCTGAAATATGTTGTGTCATGATGACTGTTTCAACTACTAAGTACATGAACTTATTGATGAATGTAAGAATTAGAAGTAACAATTAGATGTATGTGGGGGTATACTGCCAAAATCAAAATTAGAATTTTCAAAATGTATATAATAGGTCATTAATTTAGAATCGGAATATTGATTTTATCCGTTAATTAACCACGTTTTTAGGTTAATGACATGACTTTTGTCATGGCCACTCACTCGACTAGTTCAAGAATGTTTGAAATGGAGATTTTGTAGTTAAGTTAATCTTATAAGTTCTCTTGACGAATCTAGAGGGGGTGGTGGTTATGGGGGATTCTTGGTTGGAAAAGATGCACATTTTGGATCAGCCATATTATGAGAGTGTGATTACATTGGTTGTGTGATTCTAGAAATACAAGATGTCACAGTGTCACTGTTGATGTCTTAGAATGTAGTGTCCAAGGACACATGGAGACTATCTTCACTGATTCGCCCATCAAATCTACCATAAATATATATACATCTCCGTAAAATACATAGTGTGTATACTCAAGGACTTTTTGTAACACCTAGTTTTTATATGAAATCCAGTACCTTAATGAGTAATCTCGGAATTCTCGATTCATTAAGGACATTAACACAATGACAACGAGTAATTTGTACTAATGAACATTTTCAGGGTGTATATTTTTCAGACATAAGAGTAAACTACAGTACTTTAATCAATCTCTCTTTCGATTTAGACATTGCAGTTTGCATTTATGTTTTAATCATAATCATCAACGCCACCAGTAAGAACGCATGGGTTTGTATAGATGAGACCCCCCCATATATATATATATATATATATATATATATATATATATATATATATATATATAAAGCACTAAATAATCACAACTAGGTACTGAAAATTTTCGCCCCAGCCCGGGGTCGAACCAGCGACCTGCGGCACCCACCGCCTAGCAAGACTGTCAAACCAGTGCGTAAGTCCACTCGGCCACAACGACTCCCCCCCCCCTCTCTCTCTCTCTCTCTCTCTCTCTCTCTCTCTCTCTCTCTCTCTATATATATATATATATATATATATCGTACAATCAATATACACGGGCGCCACCTTTAACATTTTATTGGTCTCCGTTGCTTTGAGGGTTTCCTGATCTTGTTTGAAACCTGTGACAAATCGTAAAATTGATTATTTGAATTGAATATTTCATTATTCATGAAACCCAGATTGTGAAATGAATATAGTTGTAAGTGTTGTACGTATCTGATCAGAAATATTTTATTTTCTAAAGAAACATTCAGTGTTAAATAATTTTTGGTCTGGATTTATTGGGAAATTAAATTTGAAAAAAAAGCCAAACTATTTGCGAATTCTTTATATAAGATTGTAACAACAATAGAACTTCAAATTGTATAATTTTCCTGTTTTGAATATTGAGATATGTCATTTGATCAGAAAAGCTCGAATAACATGCAGCTATGCACGATAAGTTTTGATTTTTTTGGCTAATCACTGAAAATTTGATTATATATAGATTTATTGACTGAAAATCTGATTCTATATAGATTTATTGACTGAGAATCTGATTCTATATAGATTTATTGGCATATTGAAAAGGTTTTAACATATCCGACACAGCCCTTCTATCATTTGTCAAAATGGACAATATCAAGGTATTGTATGCTGGTAGCAATTAAGTTCTCGTGTTTTTAAAATAATCAGCAACAATGATCGATCAAAATTAGTTCAAGACTCTTGGGAATGCATTGGGTCTGTTTTAAATGATTTTTTTCTTCTTTAATAAATTAGTGGGTCACTGAACTAAGTTTCTACTCATTAAACGAATTTTGAATTCACAAAATATTTATATATTCCTGAAAACAATTTCAAAAGGTCTATCACGCCTCCTATGTTTGTTCTTACATGAATATACGAGCTGATGATGACCGGTGTGTAATCTATTTACAAGGTTAGTTAACGGTCATTCGAGTGAACTCAAGATGGTACGCGTAGTACACAAAAGGAAGCGATCCTATAGATCTGGACTTTGTCAATACAATCACATGTAAAACTAGCGGGGAATTATAATGGGTATGTATAAGTATTACAGAATAGCTTTTAATGCAAAATTTAACATTGCGATTTTTCTCTGAAGAATAGTTACCAGTGAATAACATACATGTATGACGACTTTAACAACGCAAGGCCTAATCTACAATACTCGCCCGATGATATATTCTCTGTTGTATGATTGATGGAAATACACTGTCTCCCTCGTTGCAAGACTCTGACCTTGAATTGCTTAATTTAGCCGTAGTAAATATTTCCAAAATTGCGACTATTGTTTGACCGTCAAAACTTCCAAATTATGTTAAAACATTATTAGAAATCATTACAAGTACGGATCTAAATAGCTCTCTCTTTTTTCATATTCTTGGCTTTAATTTGTTTGACATTAAAATGGGCAAAATAAAGAAAAATGAAAAAATGTATTGAACTTGAAAACTAGTATATCATCTTTAGACCTCTAAACTATGATAAAACATTATTAGAAATATTCATAAGTACGGATTCTTATAGCTCTCTATGTTTTAAAATTAGAATTTCAGGATTGCGGCTTTAATGTGTTTGACCTTGAAAAAATGAAGAAGAAAAATGTATTGACCTTGAAAACTAGTACATTATCTTTTCCTAGACTTCTCTCCCACTCATCTTTTGGATTGGTAATTTTAGTGCGGGATTCATTTGGTTATTAATTGGTTGTGTTGATTATGTATTTTAATCGTGCTATTGCAGTATTTGTTGTTGGCACTGTTAATCATATCCGAATCCATAATGGTACGAATTACCAAATCTTAGATGTTTGCCGAACTATCTATTTTGTATTGCTTGTGGGAGTTATGAGATTGATCACTGTTCGTTATCTTCACCTTGCATGGCAGAGGACAATTTCTTTGGTTCTGAAACATGTGGGTAGGGGGTGTACATCAAAGTCAGATTATGACAGACTAATGAAAAATCATATTTCCCTTTTATGTCAATACTTGTATTTCATATTGGTGTAGTTAATCAATCATGACCCTAAATTACATGTAATCTATACATACTGGTGCTGGTGCACAAAACATGCTTGGAGCAGGTGCCCATTTCTTGCAACGAAGACAACCATTTTATCAATGTATTAATATTTGTCATTTTTTCGTAGTATTTAGTATGTGATATTCGTTTTTAGCTCACCTGACCTGAAAGCTCAAGTGAGCTTTTCTGATCACCCATTGTCCGTCGTCCGTCTGTCTGCAAACTTTTCACATTTTCGACTTTTTCTCCGGAACCACCAGGCCAATTTCAATCAAACTTGGCAAAAACCATCCTTGGATGAAGGGCTTTCAAGTTTTTTGAAATGAAGGGCCATATCCCCTTCAAAGGGGAGATAATCGCAAAAATAGGGTGGGGTCATTTAAAAATCTTCTCAAGAAGCATTGGACCAGAAGAGCTGAAATTTACATGACATCTTCCTGACATAGTGCAGATGAAAACCATGACCCCGGGGGTAAGTTGGGGCCACAATAGGGGATAAAGGTTTTATATGCGAATATATAGGGAAAATCTTTTAAAATCATGGCCCCTGGGGGGTAGGATGGGGCCACAATAGGGAATCAAAGTTTTACATACAAATGTATAGGGAAATTTTAAAAAAAATATCTTCTCAAGAACCATTGGGCCAGAAAAGTTTGCATTTACATGAAAGCTTCCTGTCATAGTGCAGATTCAATATCTACATTTGGTTGTTCCCCGCTTTAGGTATTGGTCTTTTTTCTGATTGATCAAATAACAATTTCCTGTGTTTATTACTTTCGGTTGGAAATGCAAACCTGGTTGTATCCTACATCATTATTCTAAATGCAACCTGTTTGGAATGTGTTCACATTATCATACAATCGAGTTGCTCCATGTTTTTGCTGTCCTGGGGCTACAAACCTTACAGATGTTTGGATGGGGCTCTTGCTATTTGTTCTTCTGAAGAATTTGAAATCAAGAGAGTTTATGCTAAGATTGGTCTGTGGTCGATCTGGAGATCAAGATGAATATAGAAAAAAAGTTCATTAAAAAATAACAGATAGATGGTCAGTTGATGGATCTCTGATTAGAAGCTCTGATAGAAATGTTCAGTTCAATGTTTGTCGAGAATTTTTCACTCGTTTTGAGACGTCACCAGCTGTAGGTGAAGTACGACAGATTTAGGCCCATGCTTAGCGCTCAGGGTTGTAGCAGTGATGGTGTCTTTAACTTGTCAATGTCTACCGCGACACGAGACCTCCGTTTTTAAGGTCATATCCGAAAGACTCATGATTGTTACTTCTAAATGCCGAGCGTTTGGCGAAAGAGCAGTATCTACCAGGTACCTATGTTTACGTCTAAGGTTTGACATGGTCATGGCATATGTGTGGGGAGGGGGGAGGGGGGGTCGAACTCGTGACCTCCCGGTTACGCAGTTCAATGAGCTAACGGATATTTTCATCTTCCTTTTTAAGTAGCAGTGAGTGTAAGAATCACTCAGAACATAATTTATTGATGAAAAGGCTTAATTTAATATTTTAATCTCAAATGCTCAGTTGTTTTTAGCGTAGGGAAAATTATGTTTCTACAAAATTTGTGATGGCACTCAACCGCATTCAGTGCTGGTTTATACATACATTGTAGGAGGAAAATAACTGTACTTTACAATAAGATACATACATAGACATTATACAGTTATTTAATGAGAGAACAGTACACCTAAACTTATTACGTTTTCACGACATACACCTCTAATTCTGACTATACAAGTATACTAAATGAATAAACTGAATTATTCGTTAACCGTCACGGTAAATTGGAGATTAGATATCGGACTCAAGTCTTCTCCGTTTCCTTAATGATCATTTTACCCTGCCATAATTTCCATCCTGCGCGTGTCAAGCTGAGTATTGTGCGGTGGAGACACCAGCGTGAGTCAGAACATACAACAATATCGGCCGAAGTTCTTCCTCTCATTATAAACTGTCTACGTGTTTTGAATTTCTCGTGATTGTAGAAGATACGGTGCTTTTGAATATTTAGAGGCGGTTACTGAGGTTGTAACCCCCCCACTTTTGAAATTTTAAATTAAGAAAGATTACGCTGTGTCTTAATACATTTAGGGACCGCAATTCCCTTTTGGGGGCAGAGAAAGTACCATTCTAGTTCTGTGGCAGATCTTAGATGTAAGAAGAGATAATAAGGTCAAGACTGGCTTTTAAATTCGTTCCTATAGACGTTAAAAATTCATTTTCAAAGCTAAAATCGAACTTTGAATTTGTTTATACATATGAAAATCCATAGGTAGAGGAGGTGGTCCAGCTAATTTGATAGGCTGCTTGTCTTCCACTTCGGATTTAGCATACTTAAAACCCAGAAAGCTTAGAAACTGCCTTCACGCTAGATATTGTAATAATAATAATATCTTAACCGTTCACCCTGGAATAATTATATCTTAACCATTCACTTTGGAATAATAATATCTTAACCGTTAACCTTGGAATGATAATGATATCTTAACCGTTAACCTTGGAATGATATTACTATCTTAACCGTTAACCTTGGAACGATAATAATATCTTAACCGTTAACCTTGGAATGATATTAATATCTTAACCGTTAACCTTGGAATGATAATATCTTAACTGTTAACCTTGGAATGATAATAATATCTTAACCGTTAACCTTGGAATCACAGCGAATAATGGCTTTACTCTTATAGTACAGTAGAACCAGGTATATAGATAAATATTCACCGTTCTTTTATTGACTATGGCATCATTTTACAAGTGCAGAGGCTTTTTAAAAAATCCGTATATCTTTTTATCTTATTTTCAAAAGTGCGAAGTACGAATGAAAATATATACTTATAAGCATTCTAACAGGTTCACGAGTGAAATAATAAAAACAAGATATGTAACTACAGGATGCTGAATTTTAGTATCATATTATTAATTAACATTTTCCGCACTTTTTACTTACTAATGAAAGTTTGCGAAAAAGGTTCCAGTATTATAATAATACATTTTCCTTATGCTGACCATTTCGTTTTCAGCCACTGAGAAGAGGCTTAGAATGGAGGACAATGGCTGAGAGTCAGACTTTGCTAATCAGAGGGAAGAGGTATATGAAGTATTTCTCGCCCATTTAACAAAAACACCTCACGATAGGGAATACAGGTATAAAACAAATAATGTGATTTGTTGATAAAAAAAGTTCTGCATTATAATATTTAGAAAAATCTGTAAATGAACGATTCATTATATCAGCCATGATGTGTTATTTTTCTGTTAGCAGGATTGTTTTCCTGTCACTTGACTGATAGTGCATTTTATCCCAAGTTTACCAATCACACGTGAGTTGTACAGCATACCAGAAATTTCCTAATTTCCTCATAACAATGAGAACAAGGAAAATATAGCAGGCACGTGACAGAGGTGCACCGGACATGTATAATCTTTGAAAATAAAGTTTACGATACTTTGTCCTTCTACTTTCATTTGTTTCTATTTTTAACGAAAAGCACTTTCTATTTTTTTAAAGAACAAACAATACATCATTAATGACTTAAAAATAGAAGTGATCGATAGTGAAGAGAGAGAGAGAGAGTGAAAGAAAGAGAGAGAGAGTGAAAGAAAGAGAGAGAGAGTGAAAGAAAGAGAGAGAGAGAGAGAGAGGTTTACTTAAAGATTATAATGATAAAAAAGAAACGACCCACTTGTGTCGTTTTTTATTAATCGTGAAACATACACAAACATTAGCAGAGGTACATGTAATGTTTTGCATAAACTGCCAAGGTAACGGTCAAAATATTCTGTTTATCTAAATATCATTATAATACCGGATTTTGATGGTCTACTAAATTAGATGTGTGATAAAAGTTTGATCACAAAATTAAATTTCTAAATTTGTGTTCATGATCCTTAGAAACAGGAGTGCAGACTGTTCAACTGCTAACGTTATAATCAAGAGAAAATCAACTTGATTTGTTCGCTTTTCATTTGGCAATATAGAAACATTTTAGTAGGAAAATCGATCGGATTTTTCTTTGCTTGTACATTTGATAGATAAGTAACACTAAAGCTTATATATATTTGTTGACACTTGTTTCATTTCATCTCCGATTTCACCGCGAAACTAGCATGAAAGCTTTTGTTGAAAACGCAAGATTTATCCCTGAAAAGGGGCAATTAAAGTACTTCCTCAGAGTGGGGACGTTTTCCCGCGCTAGCTTCGTCTGCTACATATTTAGGTTTATTTTTCTGCAGTACTAATCCGCCTAAATGTTTACAGCAAAGACTAATGAATGAAATCAACGATTGAGACATTATCAGTGGTCAATACAACAAATAATGAATATTAAATGAAGGATCAATATGTAGTTTGATCAGTTTCTTTAAAATATATTTTGAAAATATGAATTTCCAAATTTACTGAAGAATAACGAAATGTTGAAAAATTAAAATATTTCCTTTCAAATATTTATTTTTCTCTGTGTTACACTTCAAAACTTGAACGCGATCAAAAATGATTTCAGATCAATTTATTCCATGATTGTTACGTAGCATATGAAATAATATGATATGATTTATCCCAAATTAGGGTCCAAACAGGACTATATATGATTCAAATCACAACTACAATACCAGAGTGAGTTCCGGTACACAAATAATAATAGAAGACTGCTTAAATATTTTGGGTACAGTGAAATCTGACAAAGTTTGCATTGACAGGAAGTGGGTCAATTAAGAATGATGAGATGACAAGAGCCAGATTCCCATAAAATAACAAAATGGGGAGTGAGCCGTCAGTGTCGGTGATGTGCAGGTGTTTTAATCTATCAATGCTGAACATTCATATTTCAATGATAAAATATCTCTCTCGAATAGACTGCAAAATTCAAGAGAATTGAGGAAGCTTGGGTATTTGATAAATTATAAATAGTAAATATATGGTTTACTTAATTGAATTTGTTAATAAGGATAAACCAAACTTGGGAATGCAAATGCCTTTACTAATTTTTAATCATAAGTTAAAAATTAGTACTTGGCAAAGTATGGTTTTTTGACTTGTGATTATAAATTATTTAAGGACACAAACTGGACAATACACCGATTACATATAAATCCACAGGGACTATTTATAAAGTGTAACATAATGCCAATGAATCGGGATGTACAATACACAGTGAATATCATATTTATTTTATACACTGTCTGTTAACATAAAGTTTGTGAATATACACATGTCACTATAAATGAATAAACTACTATTACGACTACTATTTACAATGTACTGTATTTGAAAATAGTCATGTTTAAAAGTTATACAAAAATTCCTAAAGAATAATAATAAAATATACTTGAACTATATTTCCACATTACATGCTTTGAATGTGGATTTAAAAAGATAATTTAAAAAAGAATATGTAATTAAATATAGAATATTACCTTTTTAAATACATAATTTTTTTTGTTTTTTTTGAATACTTTTCAAGAAATTAATCTGCATTCAAGTCAGTTGGAAGAAGAATACCGATTTTGCTACACAAACTGTCAAATCAATCATATCAAACACTGTGGTGCATACCCCAAAGTGAAGCACGGTGAGGACAGTGCCATCTGATACTACAGACGGATCCCGAAAACAAAGTGGAGCCAGAACTGCTGGACGTGCTTGGTTCAATGCATTTCCTTGTTATTAGCTTTGTAAATTACAACATGACAGTTACTTACTCAATGACAAGAACGGCACATTACAAAATTATGAAATCTACATGCAGGATTGCAATCCATGTAAAAATCATGCAACGGGTGATTTGTTTGCAGTGTGCCAATTTCCATTGTGAGATAAAACTTGTAAAAAAAAAAAACCCAACCAAACAAACGCACTGCTTCATCCACAGGGGACAAAACAGAAAAAGCTTAAAATATTTTACTGAGGAGCTAGTATTCATTTCAAGTTATTTCATAAATATTTAAGATATAAATTCTATTTTTGAAAGTAAATGTATTTTCAAAACTGAAATTTATTTCTTAT
Organism: Ostrea edulis; assembly: GCF_947568905.1. Classification (NCBI taxonomy): domain Eukaryota; kingdom Metazoa; phylum Mollusca; class Bivalvia; order Ostreida; family Ostreidae; genus Ostrea; species Ostrea edulis. The sequence continues at coordinate 69,802,781 of NC_079168.1, read as the reverse complement.
ATTTTACTTTTATTTCTGTCGGAATTCCCGTTGAATTAGGTATATGTATATTCCATTATCACTTGCATATGGTGTTTCATTTCTCAACTGATTCGATACGCAAGAGCTTGTTCTGCGTATAGTCAGTTTTTAAATTGAGGCAAGCTACTGACAAACAAGTTGATGGTACAGATGTTCCAACAGTCTCGTTTAAAATCTGTATTTCGCAAATTCTATGGTCGTTATAACGATCTAGTTTGCCAATAAAACCTATCATTGGGTCAAATGCTGTCTGACGTGTTTCATACCGATTGTTAGACCGTTCTTAACACACTGATTTTGACTACGGATAACTCAGTTTAACTGATCAAGATATAGGGCCCACGGCGGGTGTGACCGGTCAACAGGGGATGCTTACTCCTCCTAGGCACTTGATCCCACCTCTGCTATATCCAGGGGTCCGTGTTGTCCAAGTCCTTATAGGAGTTATGAGATTGATCACTGTTCATTATCTTCGCCTTTCATACACTACAGTGTATTTTTTATCAAGATTCATACGCAAATTGTTCACAATTGCAACGCATTCATGAGGGAATGGCTATAATTAAGATTTGTAAAATATCAATGGAAATGTAAATAATGTGCATTCTCGAAAGTACTGTAAGATCTCCAATAAAAATACATAGCCTTTTGTTTGATAAGTTGATATTTTTATGGCATGGTTCGATGTGACTCAAGGGATTCTTTAGACTGGATAGCCTGCCCTTGATTCCAAACGCTGCCGCTAGGAAATACATATCTGCACAATGAAAACAAATGCCCTGTTCTGAAAGTGCGCTGCTTTTAAATTCGAATTCATATTAAAGACAACACAACTGTAACACCTTGATAATATGTAAATTGATATCAAATTGAATTCTATTGAATACAAAAAATATCAATAAATCAATCATTTCATCAGTATACTTTTTGGTGTACTAGTACATAAGTTAAGAAGGGAAAAGAAAATAATTTTGTCAATAGACTCATCAATAGATAATCATTAAAATCAATCAGATTGGTAGTAGTTCATGTTTATTCTAATGTGCCTATGTCATTTTATCCTCTACAACTTTGAAAAACTAAAATAAATAATAAATCAATGAAATCAATTATAATTCTAAAGATTTTTTTTTTTATATGCCTTTCATTTCATTAGTTGTGTAATCTTTTTTGTGTGTATTAGTACATACAGATATGAAGGGAAAAGAAAATAATTTAATCAATAAACTGATCAATAGATATTCAATAAAATCAATCAGATTGGTGGCAGTTCATGATTATTTTAAAGTGCACAATTACAAAACAACAGAAACCTATCATTTATCTGCTATGACTTTGAAAAACTAAAACCAATAACAAATCAATGAAATCAATCAAAATTTTGAATGAAAAAAACTTTGTTTTGGTTGAGGCCCAAAAAAAATTTAGAGGCCAAATTTGAGGCCAGGCCAACTTCTGAGGCCAGGTCAAAATTTGGAATGGAGCATAATTAGAGGCCAAAATTGGGACCAGGCCAATTGTGAGGCCAGGTCAGGCCAATGGGGCCAGGCCAGGCCAGGTTTTATAGTAGACCAAAAACGTATGGTCTTTGGCAATGTCTAGTATCTAAATATCCTATTCTAATTTCTGCAAAAACAGTACATTCTAAAATGTAATGGGATTTAAGATATAAATCAGTACTTATATACTGTACGTTAGAGTGTGACTAGAATAAACAAACAGGGGTGTATACTAGTATATAACTGAATTTCAAGCAATCGATAAATACAGCGAATATTCAACATGTATGAAAAACCGAAGACATCGACGAGCAGTGATTAATCTCATAATTCCTATAAAAATACAAATTTAAGAGTAGGGCAAACATATATTGTATATAAATATTAAATTGTCAACCAATTGTCCATTAACATATCCTGCGCCAACTCTAATGGAATCTTTCAGTTCCTTGTGTCATTTAATCATTGCAGATAGAAGAATATTCCAACACGCCAAAAAAAAAATCACATTCGTAATTGTTTGTTTTATACATTTCATTAGTTAATAATTGTTATCCTGAGTAATTAGTTAGATATATATATATATATATATATATATATATATATATCATTCATTGGTTAGATAAATACAAACATTTAGCAGAAAATGCCCACCGTATCGTCAATACTGGATATAAAATTCCCCATTTCCACATAAATATTATGTGATATCAAGTGCCATTACATGTCCAGAATAAACACACATTTACGTTTTTAAAACATCAAGGAAATGAATTTTTATTTTGTAAAAATACATTGGAATTTACAATAATTTATTTTTATATGGTTTCAATAGTAAGTTCTTACAAGTAGTAAAAACTTTGCTAATTACATAAAATAAATATCTGAACTTACCAGAATAGTCGTCGTTTGTTCTACACTGTATATAATTTACACAGATGAATGATTATGGATTCGCCAGGTGTTTTCATTCTGCGTGGAAACATGCGTGGATATCGGACTACCCTCGGTACTGATGTACGGGTTTACAGGAACAAGACTGGTTGATTAAATACAAGGCTTTGTAAAATGGATTTCATGGTCAAATCATCTTTTATAATAAACCTGTGGGACATGATCTACTCGCTACATAATCAGTATGTATCAACATGTTATAATCCAATACGTGTATCAGAGTTCTGAACATGAAATACAAGAAGAACTGCGAGTATGATTTATCATTAATATTATTAAAATTTTGAGTCGGTCGTTTACGTGCATATTTATGTAATTTGACGTTTTTCAAAATGTAATTTTGCTAATCTTTACAGTGCACTGTATTTACCCGTGAAATATTCATTTAATAAAACAATGTAGATATCTCTCGTTGCAGGGAAAGTTTAAGAACTTTACACAAAATTGACTTAAATATTCAAAGAAATTTCATCATCATAAAATGTTAATATTAAATACAAATTACAAGTTGGGGATTATTTAGTTGATAAAAAGTGTTATCAATGTTGTCAGGAAGGAAGAAAACGATTCACATGTCACACTGTCGACACACGTAACTTGAACAGTCACACCTTGTAAATCTTGGTTTATTACAGTAAATTCATAATTTATATACAAGAAAAAAATCATAACAATATCGTTTTTATTCATCATAGGGGGCTTGTCACAAAATGATGACAGCACAACTATTGATAAAATTAATTTCAACATGTAAATGGCGTCACATGCACAAAACTACCTGGTTATACAACTTAAAAACCGGACAGCCATTGCTACACATGACAAGTCACGCAGTCACTGTCACATACTTGAGCTCTTTCTCAACCATAATCACGATAACTCACTTGACATACACTTCAGATGTAAATATATATATGGAATGTCCACGAACAGATCCAGTAATGATGAATGTTGTAACAAAGGTAACTTGGTCGGAATCAGACACAGAAAGTCTTCTGTAGTTTGTATACATAAAGTTGCAAAAAACTCGAAATATCAGTATTATAGAAAAAAAATTGTCAATGAAATGAACACATCCTAGGGACACAAACTGTGTTTCAATGAATCATCTGTCTATTAATCCTAATGCATGTGAAATTTTGCCTTCATTGCTTCCATTTGTTGAATTTTTGCTCTTAAATCCTCGTTCTTTTTCTGCAAGTCTTTCACAGTCTAAAATAAAGAAATAGAGTTTGTGATATTTTTAGACTAAAAGAAAGACATTAAGATATTTAATCAATTAATGACGGTAAATACTTTAGACAGTTTTAAATTGAATGATATTTTGAATTCTTGAATTTATTAAAATGAAATGTGATATAATAGGTATCATTAACTGACTATTTTTTAATTAAACAGTCATTATATCAAAATGAAAAAACAAATAATAAAAGGTACATGTAAATAGAATATAATAATATCAAAATCATGATAATTTTAAAGACTGACTATTCTGATGTTTAATGTACATATAAAATATTTTTGAATTCTGATTCAAAATCAATTTTACAACAACAACAAAAAAAAAAAAAATAATAATAATAAAGAAGTAAAGAAAGAAAAAACTCTAAACACTTTGTTGAAATATTTCGACCGTGTTAGCGGTCTTCTTCAAAATAAAAATAAATAAATAAATATAATAAAAAAATAAAATTATATTAGAATGATTATGCATAGAATTATTATTTTAAATTATTTCAAAGCCAAATATATACATTTTAAACTATGTAATTCAAGGACAAAATAAAATAAATTATAAATATGAATTAATAATATTTGTAATAACATTACCATTGAAGATAATGTTAAACATTCGAAAGTATAACGATTCGCTATGTTTTCATAAAATTCGTTTTCACACAAGTTTCTGATATTGCAATTTTGATTTAGATAAAACATTGTGTATTTTTTCAATATCAATTTTGATACAAAGGGTACATGTAATGTATATCAATATCATTGGCGAGACTTGCATTTAGTTCTTTATTTTCAAGAACAAACTCGTACCTGATGTTTTAAATGATTTATTCCTTCTATTCATATTTACACATAGTGCCGATTTTTATTTCCAGTTGAAAAGTAATTAAGTGTTTTATCGAAAAATTAAATTTATTAAAACAGCCATTTATTTTATTACTGACAAAATTATTAATAAATTCAAAATTCGAGCGTGTCCATTTCCAAGTTACAAGAACATGATTGTATTGTGTATAATTAGCCACCTGATGAAGTTGTGCTTTTTCTTTCTTCTCTTTCTCTCTGAATTTCCTGGCCGCAGTTTTATTCTGCTCCTTTCTCTTTTCCATTCGCTCTGATTCCTCCTTAGTTACCTAAAATTCACCCAAATAGTTTTCTTTTTATAATTGCCTACTTTAAAATAAAAAAAATGTAATCGTTTGACGATAGTCCAAAAGTTTGATTTTATGTTAGGAGAATGAAATCTCAGCATACCTCCGCACGCCGTTTCCTGGGAGGTGATGACATCCGCAGATCTATTTCATCTTGTCCTCGCTCTAGCCGTCTACACTGGATTTTACACTGCAATTCGACTTTTAGAAATGGCATAATGTTTCCCGACTTATTGGCTTCCAGGGAAGCATTTTGTAAGACTTCGTCTTTAATGATCGCAAGGTTGTCTTCCGCCATGCTGTTCACATCAGACTGAGGAAGAGCGCGAACACCAGCCAATTGTTTTCCTGTGTTTCAGCTCTACGTAATATCCGGTCTATATGAATTTAAATATAATGCTTACTTTTTTTATCGAGAAGATTCTGATGGTAACATTCTGTTCGAATTTGACTTGTATATATGTATACCTATCGCTCGTTTTCTGAGAAGGGATAAATATATTCGTCAAAACCGAAAGTAGCACGATAAATTAGTAAACTGGCAGATTGCCTTGCAAGTAAATAAAACGTCGATGAACTTTAAAACTTGCATCTTATATGGTACTGACTGCATGTAAAAAAGCGAGACTGAAACACACAGTCAGTACTCGTAGCGTCCCAATAGTATTTGTAAATTCCACTTCAACACCAGCTGTATACCGGACGAACTGGCAAGTTTGGGGAACAATAAAAATTCTCCTGTCTATGTATCCAGATATGTCCTTACTCATACATATTTCTCCTCGAACAGTTTTCATTGCTCTATATACACAACATGGAGTACGCATTACTTAGGTCAATAGCTATCTAGGTGGCTATTTCATCACCTTAAATGATTTTACGTTTACATTTTGTATATTGTAAATAAAAAAAAACTTAACAAGGAAAGTAAAGTTTTCTGAATTTTAAAATACTTTAAGATTAATATTTAGAATAATTAAATTAATATCGTCATGCTGCTGATTACAAATCGATTATTGTGGTTCAGTATAATTTGACTTTTCCGTGGTTTGTTGGTGAACCTCACAAGGCCAAGAAAGCAGGATATAGTGTGAGTATTCATAATGTGTGTGTGACTATAATTAACATTCTATTTTAAGAAAATTTAACATTTATGTACTATCATTAAGTTATAAATATGACTTAATGTTGTTTATTTATAAATACACACAATACATATAATTATATGTTTTCTACGCCACGCAATCAATGCTGTTTAACTTTTTAAATAGTATTTCTTGATTTTTGATAATAGTGTGTTTATGTAAAGATTTGCATGTTCTTTGGGTTTAGAAGCTCGCCTGAGCCATAAGTTCAAGTAGGGTTTTCTTAATAAAAACTAGTCCATCGTCTGGCGTTGGTCTAGCTTTTTATATTTTTATATATTCTCTTCTTCGCCAGAACCACTGGGTCATTTTTAAATAAATTCACACAAAACATCACTTTGATGTGGGGACTCAAGTTTAATTAATTCATATTCATTGTAATATAACACTTACAATGGGATTGGATACAAGTTCTTAAAAACTTGAAACGTCTTCTTCTCATTCATAATCTTGAGATTCAAGTATGTTATATCTCCTTCTAAAAGCATATCACAGTGAAAATTAGGTGGGGCGTTTCAAAACTCTTCTCAAACACCCTTTATATCAGAAATGCCTAAACTTGAAAATTAATAGAAATTCAAGTTTGAGCAAATCATGATCCCTAAAGCCAGGGAGGGGCCAACTCTGGACTTTGTAAAGAATTCATACAAAAACTTATCCTGGGAAGCTCAAGGCTAACATAAGTGTAGATTCATATATGTTCGAACACGATCTACGGTGCCAGGCCAAGATCTATTAATTAAACGTGTACATTCCAATATAGAACCGTAGATATAAATTTCGGGGAGCGGATATAATAGGGTGTCAAAAGTTTACATATGAATATATTGGATCGGATAATTCTGAAGAACCACGGATCAACTATTTGTCAAATTAACATGAAAGCATCTTCATTATGTTGCTCCTTTATATATATATATATATATATATATATATATATATATATATAAGCACAAACAAACAATTATAACACCCAACCTTACGTTTACCCCTAGGATCTAAACGATACATGTGATAATTAATTAATTAATATATAGAGCACTAAATAATCACAACTAGGTACTGAAAATTTTCGCCCCAGCCCGGGGTCGAACCAGCGACGTACGGCACCCACCGCCTAGTGTCTAGGACAAGTAAGCATCTCCTGTCGACCGGTCAAACCCGCCGTGAGCCCTAAATCTTGATCAGGTAAACAGAGTTATCCGTAGTAAAAATCAACGTGCCAAAAACGGCCTAACAATCGGTATGAAACAGGCCAGACAGCATTTGACCCAATGATTGGTTGTATTGACAAACTAGATTGTTATAACGACCATAGAATTTGCAAAATGCGGACTTGAGACGAGACTGTTGAAACCCCTGTACCATCAACTTGTTTGTCAGTAGCCTGCCTCGATATAAAAACTGACCATACGCAGAACAAGCGCTTGCTTATCGATTCATTTAAGATATATGTACACCATCTGCGGGTGATAAATATGGGAAGTTAACGATGAAGAAGCTAAAATCATCCCGTTTATCATAAAGTTGAGTTGTTAGTTTGCCGTTAATATCTATGTTCAATAAAATATGTATGAAGCAGAAGTGGACGACTCTGTGGTGTCTTTTTTCAAGTTCACAGGGATATATCGAATTGACATATGAATGAACATTATTGGTGTTAATAGATAATACGTCGTCAATATATCTAAATGTCGCACTGAAGGCCAATGCATGATATTGTTTCTTCTCACGTAGAAGTTTTTCAATAAATTCTGCTTCATAAAAATATAAAAACAGGTCAGCTAACAAAGGATCACAAATCGTGCCCATAGGAATTCCAAAAGACTGTTGGAAGACCTGATTACCAAAGACTACGAATATATTGTCAATGAGGAACTCCAGCATATTTTTAATTCTAACTTCAGAGTACTTGTGCGTGGAATCAGTGTGGTGTTTAACAAAATATTTTTTTGATGACTGGTCACTAAATATAAATATTTGGGTTTATATTCGATTCGGAAAGCATGCTTAGCGCATGATAGATTTTAATCAAGGCAGGTTGTGACAAAAATGTTGATGTTACAGGAGTTTTAACAGTTTAGCTTAAAGGCAGCATTTCGCAAATCATATGGTGTTATGGTGATGAACAAGTGGAGATAACGAAAAGTGATTTATCTCATAAATCTTATGTAAGATACAAAAAAAACAACAACAACAAAACAACAACAACAACAACAACAAAATACACTGGCCCTGGACACAGCAGAGGTGGGGTTAGGTAAATAGTAATGATTTAATTTGCAAATACATCCTATCATTAGGTCAAATGCTGTTTGGCGTGTTTCATATCAATTATTAGGTCCTTCTTTACACACTGATTTTGACTACGAATTACTCCTTTTACCTGATCAAGATTTAGGGCTCACGTCGGGTGTAACCGATCAACTGGGAATACTTACTCCTCCAAAGCACCTACTCACACCTCTGATGTATCCAGGGGTCTGTGCTTTCCTTATTTTCAATTATAAATTCTTTATGAGAACTATGAAATTCATCATAGTTCGTCATCTTTACCTTTTCGTCATGACCATCGAACCTACCTCACAATCAGTATTCTCATGTATTGTAAGATTAAAATTTGTTCAAACAATGATTGTACGATATGATATATAAGATCAGGGTTTTCTTCACAGGATTTAGAAGGGTATAAAATACAAGCATCCCAGTCAACAAAGATTCAGTATTGTTAAAAGCATGACCCCATGATGCAACGCCTTGGCCATAGAGGATTAAAGTTTTTATGGGAATATATCCATAGGGTAAAATTGTACAATCCATATTGAAGATCCTCATGTGGTGTAGACTTGGGTTTTAAACTCTTAGTGTTCTAAATTTCGAGAATTTATATAATACTCAAGTGAGTGTTAAAGGTCTCTTGTTTTAAAGTGTACTGCACTTTGGTTCTTACGAAATAGAGTGATTACCTTGTTTTCTTCTATTGACGCTTGTTGGAAGCTATGATCTTCTTCCTCTAGTGTCTGTAAATTCTGGGTAAAGTTTTCGGGCTAATTAAAAAGAAACATAACATTTTTCACATAAAATATTTTAATTTCAGCGGTATCGGGCACTGGAACAACAGAGGATGGTAACAGAATTTCGGAATGGTAGAGTATAGTGTGACTATCAAAAATGTTTTTAAAAAGATAAAATTCTTAAAAATCATGCTTCAGTTTTAATATCCCAGTCAATGGGACGAATGAATGTGATTTACCGTCCCTATACTGAATTCCTCAACTTACCAAAACCCTTACAAACAAAGATACATTGTTGGATCAAGTAAATGTTCTACCAATCCCCTATTTTTTTTCCTCACGCAAATATTAAGAACGGTAAAGGAGAAACTTCAAACGAAACGTTGTGCCATAACATTTGCTAGAAGTGGTGTGAATCAAATTTCTAAAAAAAAATCTTTTAGTAAATTTGAAATCTTAAAACTTTTCTCAAATCAACAACATCAAAATGTATGGCTTTTCAGCACTTTACACGACCATTCCTCATGATGAATTAAATACTAGAATTGTTGACATCATAGACAGTTGCATGGAAAACGGAAATATTCATAGCTAGTGATGTCATTCAAAAATTACTTTCTTAAAATTGATAATATATTCGTAGTCTTTGGTGATCAGGTTTTCCAACAATCTTTAGGAATTCCCATGGGCAAAAATGTGATCTGACCTGTTTTTATATTCTTATGAGGCAGAGTTTATTTAAAATCTACATGAGAAGAAAAATTCTCTTGCTGTGACCTTCAACTCGACATTTAGATATATCGACGACGATTTATCTATTAACAAAAATCATTGTCATTCATATGTTGATTCGATATATCCCTGTGATTTCGAAATAAAAGTCACCACAGAGTCCTCTACATCTGCTTCGTACTTAGATATTGTATTGAACATAGATGTTAATAGCAAACTAACAACTTAACTTTATGACAAACGGAATGACTTCAACTTTTTCATGGTCAACTTCCCATGTTTATGTAGCAATATTCCATTATCACCTCCATATGTTGTTTATGTCTCTCAACTGATTCAATACGCAATAGTTTGTTCTGTGTATGATCAGCTTTTAAATCGAGGCAGGCTATAGGCAAATAAGCTGATGTTACAGGGGTTTCAACAGTCTCGTTTAAAGTCAGCATTTCGCAAATTCTATGGTCCTTATAACGATCTAATTTTCCAATACAACCTATCATTGTGTCAAATGCTGTCTGACATGATTTATACCAATTGTCAGGCTGTTCTTTAGACACCGGATTGCACTATGGATTGCTCCGTTTACCTGATCAAGATAAAAGAGTTCACAGCGGATGTGACCGGTCGACAGGGAAACTTGCTCCTCGTAGGCACCTGATCCTACCTCTGGTATATCCATGGCTTGTGTTTGCCCAACACTTAATTTTATATTCCTCATACGAGTTTTGTGAACGACCTTCACCTTTTCATGAAAGGTGAAGATAACAAACAGTGATCAATCTCAGAACTCCTATAAGCAATACAAAATAGATAGTTGGGCAAACCTGGACACACCAGAGGTGGGATCAGGTGCCTAGGAGGAGTAAGCATCTCCTGTCGACTGGTCACACCCGCCGTGAGCCCTATATCCTGATCAGGTAAACGGAGCTATCCGTAGTCAAAATCAGTGTGCCAAGAACGGCCTAACAATCGATATGAAACACGTCATACAGCATTTGACCCAATGATAGGTTGTATTGACGAACTAGATCGTTATAACGACCATAAAATTTGCGAAATGCTGACTTCAATCGAGACTGTTGAAACCCCATTACCATCAACTTGTATGTCAGTAGCTTGCCTTGATTTAAAAACCTGACTATTTGCAGAACAAACTCTTGCGTATTGAATCAATTGAGAGATATAAACACCATATGCAGGTGATAATGGAATATTGCTATATAAATATGGGAAGTTGACGATGGAGAAGCTGAAATCATCCCGTTTGTCTTACAGTTGAGTTGTCAGTTTGCCGTTAATGTCTACTTTCAATAAAATATCTCTAAGTATGAAGCAGAAGTGGACGACTCTGTGGTTTCTTTTATTTCGAGCTCACAGGGATATATCGAATTGACATATGAATGAAAGTTATTATTGTTAATAGACAAAATGTCGTCGATATATATAAATGTCGAATTGTAGGCCACAGTAAGAGATTTTTTCTTCTCACGTAAAAGTTTTTGAATAAATTCTGCTTCGTATAAATATAGAAACAGGTAAGCTAACAAAGGAGCACAATTCGTGCCCATGGGAATTCCAACAGACTATTGGAAGACCTGATCACCAAAGACCACGAAGATATTGTCAATGAGGAACTCTGGCATATTTTGTATTTCATCTTCAGAGTATTTGTGCGTGGAATCAGAGTGGTGTTTAACAAAGTAAATGTTTGGATGACTGATCACTAGATATGAATATTTCCTTTCTCCATTTTTGTTGAAGAAGCAACTGTGTATGATGTCAAAAAATCTAGTCTTTGATTTATCGTGAGGAATGTCACGGGTCTATCGGATATCTCCTTAAAATGAAGGTCCCATGGCGCGGTAGGTGTTGACGCGATGAAAATTCCTCAGTGTTACAGCCTTGAGGTCAAAATTTGTTGCCTTTTACCGAAGCTGGTGACTTCTCTATCTGAAAGAAAAATTTTGAAAATTAACTTTTGTTTGTTACTAATGTTGTTTTTATTTTTTAAAAATCCACACACTAAGCCTAAAAGTGTACATAAACTTTGCATTTTTCGAATAAATTAATTTTGTGTATGAACCAAGTATTTATAGCATGACCTAGCAAAGTACTTTGAATCTTTTGTTTACAAACAAAAGGTTACGAAATGTGAATATGAAATCACGTTTTATCAGAATCACAATATTACTGACATCGTTTCACGAGGCCTAAGAAGCGGCATGTGACATTCTCACGCGGTGGGACACTAACACAGGAAATGTTTCACGTCCCTTGTCACTTTCATACTGGGGGTAAATATTAGGTCAGAATTTAAGATTTTATAATCTTTAACTACTATAATGATTTCAAAATAAAGTATTTTTCAGTTTTTAAACGGGCGATAAAGTTTCTGTTGTATTCCTCAAGTCTGTTCATAATGTCGCGTTGATTATAACATACAGAATTACAATGTATTTAAGGGGAAAAAAACAATTTTGTTCTTTTTATTGGGTCCGTGTTTGCCCAATTCTCTCTTTTGTATTGCTTGTAGGAGTTATGAGATCGATCACTGTTCGTTATCTTCGCCTTTCATTGCACGAATTCAATAATGCATCGTATAATGATATCAGATGGTGTCAGTAATTTGTAAGTAAGGTATCAGAACATTTCTTATAGAATATAGAAATACATGTCTACTTAAAACATATTAAAAGAAATCCTTCTAATTTTTTAAATTTCTGTTGATAATATAATCAAACAAGTGTCCATTTAATTTTGTGTAAATTATTTTACAAAACATTTTGTTAACACGGTTTTTCAGATGAACACGGATAACTTTTCAGCCAGTATATAAAGACAGAGAGTGCACAATATAGTGCAAAACACTTTAACTTCCCTACCACAGTCCATATACAGAAAGCATTAAAGCAAAACAAATATTGTTATCTTGCAGGAGAAGTGTAAGAGAATGCACATTGTACATGCATAACATCTTGTGATGGATTACAGACCCTACACTGAAACGATTTCAAGATATGCAGGTTTACATTTTCTCACGTTCATTTACATTTTTCCATGTGAATTTCGGTGAAGTGGCAGCATTGTGCGGATTCTAAAGGCTAGTATATAGATATAAGGAACAGTGATCAATCTAATAAATCTTATGGAAAATACAAAATTTTAATTAACTTGGCAAACACGGTCCCCTGGAAACACCAAATGTGGGAACAGCTCCTAGGTGGAGTAAGTATGCCCTGTTGACCGGTCATACCCACCATAAGTCCTATATCTGAATCAGGCAAACGGAGTAATAATCTGTAGTCAAAATCAGTATGTAAAGAACGGCCTAACAATAGGTATGAGATACACCAAACAACATTTTACGCAATTAAAGTTTGTATTTGCAAAATTAGATCGTTATAAGGATCATAGAATTTGCTTCAAACAAAACCGCTGTGAAACCTTTGCACCATCAATTTACCTGCCTTGGTCCAAACATTGATCTTATACAGGACATGATCTTGCATATCAGATAACCAAGAGTAATAACCACCACGTGAAGATGATAATAAATATTGCTACACAACTGTAGGAATCCGACGAGGAATAATCTGTAGTATTCCCTTTTGTTCTATCTAAATATAAAGACTGTGATGTCGTTTATTTCGAGTTCAAAAGGATATATCGATTCGATTTGACATGTAAATGAAAGTGAATAGTAAATGAAAGTGACTATGTCGTTGATGTATCTAAATGGCGAGTTCAAGACCACAGCAGCAAGAGATATCTTCTTCTCATGAACAAGTAAAGATAACGAACATTGATGAAGCTCATAAATTCGATAAAGAATACAAAATTAAGAGAAGGACAAACATGAACCTCGTGACATACCGAAGGTGGGGGGGGGGGGGGGGGGGGTCGAGAAAACATCACCTGTAGAGACATTTGAATAAAGTCTGCCTCATAAGAATATAAAATCAGGGCGGGTAAAAAAGAAGCACATTTTGTGTTTATTGGAATTCCAACAGACTATTGGAAGACCTGATCTCCAAAGACTACGTGGATAAACGAAGAACTCTAAGCATCTCTTTAAAATCGACTTGAGAGTATTTGTACGTATAATCAGAATGGTGTTTAACTATTTAATGTTTTGGTTGACTCATCACTATGAATATTTCCAAGTTCCATTTTGTTGACAAAGGCAGTTGTATGTGACGTCCAAAAGCTTAGTCTTTAATTTATTATGAGAATTGGTGTCGAAAAGTGTTCAAGTCTCGTACGTTTTTTGATTCTGTTGTTTGTTTGTTTTTGTTTTTTTTTTGTTTTGTTTTTTAAGAAAAGTTCGGATTTCTTTCGTAAAAGTAGTTTGTTGAACAACAGTTAATATTTTTGTGAGGAATAAAGAAATGGGATTGGTAGAATATTTACTGGATCCTACATCTTTATAACTTTTATTGGTGAAGTTTCGGAATCCAGTATAGATACGGTAAGTCATATCTATTCGTCCTGTTGACTGGGATATTAAAAACAACCCAGCTTTATGACAAATGGGATGACTTCAGCTTATCCATCGTCAACTTCCCCTATTTTGTTGCAATATTCCATTATCACCTGCATATGGTGTTCATGTATCTCAAATCGAAGCAGGCTACTGACAAATAAGTTCATGTTACAGGGGTTTCAACAGTCTCGTTTAAAGTCAGCATTTCGCAAATTCTACTGTTTAAACCAAATTATATGGTCGTTATAAAGATCTAATTTACCAATACCACCTATCATTGTGTCAAATGCTGTCTGACGTGTTTCACAACAATACGCAACTTCCGAGATATCAGCTCTTCTGTGATGGAGGTACGTTTAGTATTCTGTAGTACACTTGGGTGGGTACAAAATGTATACATATATTGTAAGCAACTATGTAAATAAGGATAAAAGTGTAAATTTTGTTTATATCAGCCGTTGATATACATTAAACTGACAGTATAAAGTTATAACATTTGTTTGAATTAGGTCATTAAATTAAATATGATTTTTTAAAAATGTCCTCTTCTGTACGAGTGATATTTTAATGAAAGAAAGATGGTGATATCGATTTTTGTTTGAGCCACTTCATTATTAAATATTCATACACTTACTAACATTGTGTTTCCCTACAGTTTGGGTGGTTATATGATGTCTGATAATCTGCCTTTACGTAATATATAAAGGCAGCGATAAGCATTTGTACTAATGTCGCCAATTGAAAGTACGGAGTTCCCTGTATTTCGGACCTTTTCAAATGAGTGACTTCAGTTCGTCATTATGATCTATATTTAGATACCAGTAATGACATGTCCAGCTGGACTATAGTTATAATGATAATAATAAGACATTTATATAGCGCTTTATATAATGCAAATTACTCTAAGGCGCTTTACAAGGGTAAGAAGACGAATGAAACAATAAAACACAATTAAATGAAATTAAATCACAGTATGGCATAATATATCTGTAAAATTACCAAAATAAAACACTATGATTAAGGTCAATAGCTAAAGATTTTTGTTGGTTTTCTTATGTTGAGCACTATACAAAAACAAAACCCAAAACAATTAGGTTGTTCTTGGCACACTGATTTTGACCACGTATTACTCTGTTTACCCGAACAAGATTCAGGGCTCATGGCGGGTGTGACCGGTCCACAAGGGTCGCTTACTCCCCCTAGGCAACTGATCCCAACGTTTGGTACGTTCAGGGGTCTGTGTTTGCCCTACTCTTAATTTTTCATTTTTATAGGAGTTATGAGACTGATCACTGTTCGTAGTCTTCACTTTTTTCTGTATGGGATTTATGAGATTGATCACTGTTCGTTATCTTCGCCTTTTCATGGTTAACATGGTTAACATGAAAGGTGAAGATAACAGTGATCAATCTCAGAACTCCTATAAGCAATACAAAATAGATAGTTGGGCAAACACGGACTCCTGGACACACCAGAGGTGGGATCAGGTGCCTAGGAGGAGTAAGCATCCTCTGTCGACCGGTCACACCCGTCGTGAGCCCTATATCCCGATCTGGCAAACGGAGTTATCCGTAGTCAAAATCAGTGTGCCAAGAATGGCCAAACAATCGGTATGAAACACGTCAGACAGCATTTGACCCAATGATAGGTTGTATTGACGAACTAGATCTGTCTTTATATGATGTATAACCACCAGTCTGTAAATCGGACGATGCAAGACCCCTTCAAAATGTTTTGGTCATTACATAGAACCGCCGTGACCGTTGCCGTACGCTGACTGTGGTTCTAATGACCGTGATTTATTGCCTGGCAATAATCACTCTGTGGTAAAATGAAAACTTGAATTACAAAATCTATATCAAGTACAAAGCTATGATCCAGGTACAAAATTAGAACAGAGGAGACGGGGACAGACATAGTGATACCAATATACCACCCAAACAATGCAGGAGAGAGGTCTTCAGGAGTAAAGAAGATTTTTAACATTCTTTGAATTGTATAATCCATACTGCCACGCTCAGGGACCCGATTCCTTGATCGATCTAGGGGGTCATGCATTTCACACTTCCAAGTTCATTAGAGCTCAGTTTGTGTATAGAAAAGTATCTTTAATATGGAATGATTTTTCATTATCTGATCGCCATGGTTCCGTTATATTGGTCTGAACTCTTGACCAAGTATGCATCTATTTCACAATACTACCAGTCATGTGCAAGATGTTCAGAAATCATTTTAATTGATGAAATCTGGAGGGATACACTACACGAGAATGCTTGCATGTTGTTTCCTACAATTTCTAAGTCCGTTACACTTTTGAACAATATTTTCAAACAGATGCTCAAATATTCTCGTGTAAACATTGTTTCCCCGTTTATAACTCCAGGGCTCTGTATAGAGATAAAGCGTTTCTACATTTTATAAGGAAGCAGTTACGCATCTAAACAGGTGTCTTTGAGGGGAAAATAAAATTTTAAACATGCTCCTATTTTTATTTTATTTTTACTAATCCCTAATTATCTCCCCTTGATCCTCGGGCATTTGCTTCTTGTGCCGTTTTACGCGTCTGGTCCTCACCTCCACACAGGGGCTACAAATTCCACGATTTAGGTGAAGGCCTTCATTTTAACTATTCACTCAGTTAGGTAACAGTTAAAGACTGCAATATTATTCAAGGTTTTCTCCCCACCTCCATTTCCTCACCCCAACCACCTGCAAGAAATTCTCCCGATGCTATAATTTTAATTCAAATACAGTAAAACACGCTTAGAGTGAAGTGGTGTTGATAAACAATTCCTTATTGAGTTATCATGATTCAAACTACAGGGAATGAAAAAGCATGAATTCATTATAAGCGCGTTTGCTGTAACCGTGTTTTACTGTAAGTGTGAATTCATTATAAGCGTGTTCACTGTAGCCGTCTTTTACTGTATTTAATCATGCACTGCCCATGTGATAATTTCACTTTTCATATACATGAATAACTATTATATCATACATAAACAATTTATTTCACATATAACAAGTATAAAAAATATAAAACAATATACAACAATATACAATATTGCCAGCACCGTTGGCATTTTGGCTATGTGCTGGGTCTCTGAACACATTACTGTCAGCATTTGATGCCCCCCTCCCCATCAAATAAAGAGAACCATCAAAATACTTAATATCTAAGCCATCCCATCAAAAAAATGCCATGTTTCAAAATCTGCACCGACGATCTAATTGGAACATGATTTTACATTGCATCTATGAACGGCGAAACTTGATTACTAATGATAAAACTGACTACCGCACGGAGCTATTATAAAACTCAATAATGGCAAGACACGTGTTAAACAGTCAAAAGAAACATACATCTCGTTAAAAAGCAGATTGTAATATACATGATAATTGGTTGAAAATTTGCCTCGAAAACGGTCAAACCTCCATAAAAATGCCAATAATACTTCTAAAGCTGAAGCCAATCATATAAACGTAAAGACAGTTGATCAATAAGCACTTCAATGCCCAGCTGATGATAAAAAAAAAAAATGTCCACGGCGTCTCAAGATGTAGATGACCGGTGGAACATCATAACTCTCAGTAATATACATTTTATACAAAAACAAGGATAATGTATTTATAAACAATAAACATCAAAGAAATTGCAGTCGCATTTAACAAATCCAAAATCTCATAAAAAAAAATAGTATAAAAAACACACCCCAAAAAACAATGTAACACAGAGACTACATATTCTGGTTAAGCGTTCTACGTGGTATTTACAAATGCGTTTACAACCTAACAAGAACAACTAATGCAATCTACGCTAAAACTACTTCTTTTTAACATTGTATGCCATTTTGATTTCATTTTGCCTAGTGTAATGGTGAAAGAGATGATAATGGAATGATTACAACAAATTTTATATTTGATTTCCCTGAGAACTGAGTTCAATATTAATATTTCTGACAACAATTAGGAAACAGGATGCTCATGTACATTACATTTTAGGCTGAAAACTGCTTAAGGATTATCTGTGCAATTAGTAACAACCAGCAATAAGCTGAAATTTATACACGTTTCTAAATTACAATTCCACTATGATTGAGGAATAACCAAATATAGAGTTCAGATTTTTTTCTTCTTCACATTTAAAAAAAACCAATATAGGACACTCGTTCAGTCGAAACAAGACCTCCATCAGCAATGAAGAATTTTGACAACATGATGGGTTTCATTTGATGAATATCTATAAAAAATGTTCAATAATATCTTCCCCCGTCCACAATCCGGGGACCTGCTGTTCCGGCGAGGCCGGGTTCAAATCCACCTGCGTGGAGGACTCAATACTGAGGAACCCTTTATAAAATTGCAGCTCTTCCTCCAGCTCAGCTGCTTTTTCTTTAAGGTCTTTATTTTTTATCATTAACTTCTCCAACTCCTATGAAAAAAGAATCCACTACAGACACAAATACATGTACATAGATAAATGTTTTAGTTCCCAAAATCGATCACTGTTAGTTTTAATCGAGTCTAAAATCTAATCACTTTATCAGAAACTGTATGTCGCTTTATATTTCCTTTAAAATGTCAGTTTGAAAATCCCTGGTAAGACACCGGTAAATCTTCGGCTTACCTTCTGGTTTTCGTTTTCGCGGGCCTTGCGCCGCTGTCTACAGCGATGGGCCGCCTCCTTGTTGCTGTCCCGCCGTTTCTTACTTTTAACTTCTTCTTCCGCCGTCAGCTTAATAAAAATATCACATCCAAATCAGCAAATACGAAGACACAAATACGTTATGCTTTGTGTTATTTGACTTCCCTTCCATGCGCATTATTAACACCCTCTTTTAGATATCAAATTCCTTTAAAAACTAAGGGACTTGTAAATTTTCTATGATGTTCAAAAGTTTAAATATATCACGCCTCTCTATAGATAAGATAAGATAAGTTTATTCCAATTTTGGGCCCAGAGGGCATAACAGTAAGACATTTTATAAAGAAGGAAATTCAAAAAAGAAAGAAAGTTTACAACATTAACTACAGGTTACATAGACTGCAAACTGCATGTGGATGCAGCATGTTGGGGAAACAAGTACATAAATATATGAATTGCTAATCATGTATATATACAAGTAGATGGACAGTATCAGTATTATACCAATATATGAATGATTTTTGCAGTTTTAAAGCATCACTTCTTTTTCTGAAAGTTTGCACTAAATATTCACTCAATTTGACAATTACTGGTTTGTCTTCATTAATCATCAACCAAGTAAATTTGTCCTTATTTGTTAGATAGATAAAATTTTTGTTGAGCTTGTATATACCATTAAAAAACATATTTCTCTCTTCAACATAGAATGGACAATCAGTAAGGAAATGAAATTCATCTTCAACACAATTAAGGTTACATAATTCACATATTCTTTTGTTTCTTTCTAAAGAAATCTTCTGGCCAGAATTGGTTTTTGTAAATTCATATCTTCCTCTTTCAATTCGAAGGTCATGTGCACTAATTCGAAATCTACATAGAGTTTTTCTTAATTCTAGGGATTCTAAAAATATATAACTTTCCATAGTAAAGTTTTCTTTATACGAAAAATATGTTGTGAGATTTCCTGATTTCTGACCCTCTTCACGTCGTTTTGACCAGTAAAGTAAAAATTGTTTCCGTACCTGATTCTTCATTTGTTTTTTGAAAAATGAGAATTTGAGATTTTTACAATTGGGTACCAAAATGCCCATTTTTTCCTTAAAATAATTAACAATTTTGTACCAACAATTTATATTATATGAATAACTCTGTACAAATTTTCCCCACTGTTTTGGATTTCATTGAGAAATCATAAGAATAAATTACATTTCATACGGTAAATTGTATTCATTTCACTTATAAAAACATAAAAGCTTTCGTTTTCATCCTTTTTGAAAAAAGAAAGTTTGTTTGTAGTAAGTGTTGTTAAATTTCTCCTTTTTCAGTAAATAAATCACACCTGAATTACAAATATCAGAAAAGAATATTGGGGTTGCATTTGAAAATAGAGTATTCGCTTTTCTGAGGAGTTAGACGTAACAAGACTAAATTTTCAATGTACAGTTTTACAAAGCTACTCACAGGTGTGTGATTGGGCGCCGTGAACTCGACGTTTAATTCTTCCTTCCCCTCCGAAAGCCTTCTGGCCTGAATCTTGGACCACAGCTCAATCTTAATCAGCGGAGTCAGTCGACCGGATGCCCGAGCCTCCTCCCCAGCCCGCACTACGTCATCATCCACTTTGTCTATGTACTGCATCTGAAATTTAAAAAAAACAACTTAAATCATATATGACGGGCATCATATGGGGTGATTCTGATGGAACAATTAATCGATGTATTCTTTGTCCCTAATATAAAGTTTGTATA
The DNA here is from genome assembly GCF_947568905.1 of Ostrea edulis. NCBI lineage: Eukaryota > Metazoa > Mollusca > Bivalvia > Ostreida > Ostreidae > Ostrea > Ostrea edulis. The sequence goes on along the minus strand of NC_079168.1, from coordinate 69,782,156 downwards.
TTGCTTTTTCTTTCAGTAGATCGACACTAGAAATGTTTCAATAATAAAAATAAAGAAATAAAATAAAGAAATAATTAAAAAAAATTAAAAAACCCATAAATTCATAAACGCTTTTTTTTTTCATGCAATAAATAATTTTTTAAAAAATCACAGAATTATCAAAAGTAAACAAAAACTTGTTTTCTGTAAATATCTAAATTAGAAACTTTTTAGATTAATTTTGAGTGAAGGAGTGGCTCGGCAATGTTTTGGCTGTATGGGGCGTTTACTTTTGCACCCTAAAACCTAAATAGCAATCTGCTACACCAAAGTTTATGTCTGCAACCATAATTCTGTATTCTAGCTTGAAAATTAAGATCGACGAATTTCATCATTTTTTTTCCAAAAAAAACCCAACCTAAATAGCAATCTGCTACACCAAAGTTTATGTCTGCAACCATAATTCTGTATTCCAGCTTGAAAATAAAGATCGACGAATTTCATCATTTTTTTTTTTCAATGCTATAAATTATATTCGATCAATTTATTCAGCCTCTTTTTGAATAAAATGAAGTGGATGGATTTCTCTAATGTTTGAACATGGAATACCCTTTCTTCTTATACGCTGTTTGGAATAACACTCTCAGGAATTTCTGGGGATTAAATCTTTATGACTGAAAGCTAATAAGATCTGTTTTTCCGACTGAAAATTTCATTAATGCCTCAAACAAACGTTGTCTTATTCTCACTTTATCAATAATCTCAATTCTTTCTCAACCACTTACATATATGTTTATTTCATGGTACGAAACTTTCTCAGGATTGGGTTTTTTTTATCGTGCGCAAGTACACACAATTTTAACGTAAGCTCTATCTAAAAGAAGGGGAAAATATCGTAAAATTGACTGTCATTGTGTCGTTATTTCACATTTTGCCCCCTCCCATCGGCATCCCCCCTCCCCCCACCAACTTGCCCACAGTACATCGGCAGAGGGGAAACGAACAAGATACATGTACTATTTAAGGAATAAATCGACAGGTTGTATGTACATTCATTATGGGGTATGATAATATAATAACAAGTTATATCAATCAAGGCCCCATGAAGACATCTAAACAATATCTTTGAAACAGCAAAGAACAAAGAAAACATCCTTGATGTACAATGTCTATATTTATCAGTGAAGGGGAAATATATACAGGTTTTATATAAATTGTTCCAAGAACCTGTTCAGACAAAATATTTCATATGAAAACCGAGATTTTGTTGTTGCGACAAAAGCTAGGTAAGAGATCTACTTTAAAAGAGAGATAAATCTTGTAGGAATTATAATATCATCTGTCTGGCCATGATTACAATGTCATCACACTCCATATAAAGTAGTGATGACTATAACGATAGCATATATACGTCTATCACGGGATAACGTCACTGGGGGGCGTGTGTTGTTAGATGTATTCGGAATTATAATTATAATACATGTACAAATATTTCCTGTGTTTTTGAAGAAACAATTTATCATGTATTCCGGTAATTTTCTTTTCTTTATTCAAGAATGTTTCAAAATACTTCATAATCTTGATTGATTTATAATGTGACTCGTATTTTGTAAAATGAATTTCATCGGCAAGATAATAATCGTTAAATTGGTTTTTTTTTTATGGGTATACCTTAATAAAAATACAATCTACATCAACCTCAATCATTGTCAATTCTTGCCGATTTTCTTGTTGATCTATCTATCTGTTTATCTATCTATTTAACTATTTGTAGTAATAATTCACAGTTATTTCGGAATGTGCAATAATTAATAATAATACTACCCTGTATAGACATTGAAAGTGTATTGTACAGACATCTAAATTGTCACAAAGTTAGAAACTGGCAAACATAACTATAAAAATAGACTTCGACAGCTGTATATTATGTATGCAAATTTCTCCCAAATTCCCCTTGTTGTGGCGGGGATTGCATTCATCCCGACATCAACATGTTTTCTATTGGTCAGCTTGCAGCCCGCGCATTTTCTTGCATCCTTTGACCCTAATTATGCATCATTAATTTCATTGGCCCATATTATAAACAATATATAAAGCTTCCTTAAGAACTTATTATTATTGCTGTATTCTTTTCTATTTTTTTTTTTTTCAAATGTATAAAAACTAAATGCGTGTAATGTAAATTTTATAGAATATTTGCGTTTGGTACCACCTACAACTCCAAAACAAATAATTGTTGTATCAAAGAATATTTTATTTCAAAATAATAACAACTGTACCCATTATGTGCATTTCTTAAACAAAACAGGAATTTACGCACTGCAATAGTACATTTAATATAGGGTTGCAATAAGATCTGTCCATTAATCATAACCATTTTAGTTGAAAATTTTCTTTTTCTATATTCATAAAGTTTGCAGTTTAAATTGATTAATTGTGGATTTTCTGTTAACTACTACAAATATTATTATAAGATTCACTAACTTGAAATATTTACAGTGATTGCACACTAAGATTTTTTCTCGTTTAAAATGTTTTTGGTTCAATTTGCCCTTCTCATGTGCTATAGACAGATGTGGAAAAGAAAGTCATAGATATTTCCTTTTTAATGATAATGTTATTCTAAACAAATTTGAACTATACTAGTATCCCTTCTCGGATTGAAGGGTTGGGTTTTTTTTTTTGTGTATTAGTAAATAAAATATTTAAAAATTGTACATGAATTGGATTGTATGACCACATCACTTTTTGTATTAAAGCGGAAACCAAAACTTCCTAGTATTTCAACACAAATAACATTTTTCTTTAAATATATACAAAATGTGTGGACATTTTTTTTTCTTCTACAGTCTGAATTTGATTTTGAAATAATTGATTTGGATCTTCATATACACTGAATTTTACTGTGGGTTTTTTCCGAATTCATTCGAAATATTTCACATATTTCTACAGTACTGAGAATTTTGTATTATTCTGCAAGATTTGGAAAGTCTTTATTTCATGGGCATATTTGGTGAATATGATTTGAAACTATTCTCAACGGAAAACATACTATGTATCATAATCAACGTATTTCATTCGACTAAATGTATATCAAAAAATAACAAAACGTTGAATTTAATTCATGCAAATGTACTTGTGGTGGCCTTGTTCCTCAGACCTCAACACCATATAAACTTATAATATAGACTTAGTCTAAAATTCGATTGATTTTATATTGTTTAATGTCCTTCTCAATAATTTTTTTTACTCACATGGAGACGTCACCATTGCTGGTGAAGGGCTGCAAAATTTAGGCCTGTGCTCGGCACCTACTAGTCTAAAATTCGAATCCAACTACCTTTTTAAAGATAATTTTCATAAACAAATAAAATTTTCAGTATATGTTTGTATTAAATTTAATTTTTTTTTTTTTTATAAACCAACATTTAAAAAAAACAACACAACAACAACATATGTGCTAGATAAATCTTAAAGTATAATAATCAAAATTTTGACTTAAGTCTATTCTGTCTATGGTCTTGGGGCTTTGTCTGCCTCCCACTCCTATTGTGCAATACATATTGAAATATGTTTAAAGTAATGATCTACCGAAATGGGGTAATTGTGCCAAGAGTGTTGTTGAGGTTTTTGTTTCGTTTGCAAAACTTCATACCGCAACAAATCAAAATCTGAATACACCAGACGCCATATTGAATCACACGGATGTCGAAAGTTTGGTCAGAGTGACCTGCTACAACACCATAGGTCCTTGCCCTCGGTGATGGAGAAATATTGCATTGTATTTACGTGACCACTAGTTCATATGACCAATTAGAAGCATATCATTTCTTGTCAATAACTATGACAAATCGTTTTGCACATTCTAGGGGGTGCAGCCACCCACGCATTGTTTTGGAACATTTAAATGTTTTCTTTTCCCCCCCAGTTGTTTCGGTTCATAGAAAGAAGGTATGTTTACATGCATTTTGATTTAAAATGCTTTCTTTTATTTATCTACATGCAATACTCACAATTTAAGCATGTTTAGAATTTTTTATTTCACTCTGTAAATTCCCAGTGTATCCTACTTCAGTACAGATCTGAAATTCTGTGGAACATATGCAACATATTTTTTTTTTTTAATAAAAATCTCCATATTTCTTCAAATGTTAATAATTTTGTTCAAACCAAAACGTAGCGAGAACGAACAAAAATGGCCGATTTCTATTTTTGCATCATAACTGGGGACCTCGATTTCAGCCATCAATCTGCACAGAGCTCGTTATTCCAAGACATAAAGTCAAGCATTCGAAAATGATGAGCAAAGGGGAAAACATGAATAACTGAGCTCAAAGTTGATGAAAACAATTTTTGCAAAGCATGAGCGGACATTTGAATATATATAAACTAATTTTTTTAAAAATCAGAATTACATTGCTTTAGGAAGCATACTTTTAAATGGGTTCCAAGGTCTACAAAAAAGCATCACATGGCTATTTCATCAAATTGTGTACATTTTACTATTGTTGGTAAACAATTCATGTGCATTGTTATCTGATATCTTTTAAAAGTGATGCAAAAAAATTAATGACAACTTAATATGAAACTCATTCCTACCTTCTTATTGGTCATACATCCAAAATCAATCACTTCTGATCACTTTAAATCGTACCTTTAAAAAGTCCGCTATTCAGCGTTTCTGATTTCTAACATGTCTCGACAAGTTTTGCTCGATCAGCAAGGGAGGCTATTCTAAATACACGAAAATGACGTCAGCCAGCTGAGATTTGCTTAAAATAGTAAAAGGTACTTTCCAAAAAATATGCACTTTTGAGGTACGGAAAGGAATATGATATCATAAAATTTGAAAGATAAATAATAAAATATTTTTAGATGGGAGCGTATCATTGCAATGGCAAATGATAATAAAAGTATATTCTTTAGTTTTATTTATTGTATAAGCAAGTATATCTAATATTTCGAAGAGCCATTTGAAAGGATGCTAATCTTTCCCACATTTGCCTCAAATTTTCAATTTCCCTTTATCATGGCACTATAAACTCAAGCAAAAAAATATTTAAACACAAAGTTATAACAAAAAATCATAATCTTAATATGTAAACAACACCTTGAATTTATTGATAAATCAATTTGTTAAATCGTCGTCAAAAGTTCCACGTCACTCCGAGATCATCTCCGTACTGAATATGCAATGAGGTACACAAAGGGGGTAATAAATTAGAAGACTGGCGATTTTATGCACATTATGGATGCAATGTCATTGCAGCGATGTGCATAAAATCGCCAGTCTAGTCATAGTTATAACAACCTCGGATAATTTCAGGTGAATACAGAATAAAATTATACAAATACAATTCAAATATTTATTGGCACTTGTAAACACAATTACAATAATTGGCAAAGGCCCATTGGACATCAATGCATAATGTTTACATAATTTTTATGAAGTTGAAAGTAATTGACTTTTGTATTCAAAACAGTCTCTAATAAATTTCACAGTAATTTTTAAGACTTTCTGTATATCACTGTTAAAATATATTTGTAACATGTATCTTTCACTGTCCAGAGTAATATTTTTCTGTGTTATATTATAAATGTTTTTAAGGTAGGTGTTTCTTAGCTTCGAATAAGATTTACATTGAAATAGAAAATGAATTTCATCTTCGATCACACCAGTATTACAAGCATTACAACATCTTTCATTCATTGATTAAATCTACCACTTTCTATTGCAAGTTTATGTGCACTTCATCTAATTCTACTAAGAGAGGATCTCTCAGATCTTTTTCTGAGTAAATCAACATATCTACACTGTATATCAATTTAAAAGTTTATAATTTGCAAGCATGCAGGATCCAATGTCCCTAATGTTTAAATTTGATGTGTAAAGCAGGTAGGCCTATAGGTTAGAATAACTACATGTATATATAAAAATGGTGTCTTGCCTGATTACAGGGGGCACTAAGGGACAATTCCTGAGGACAGTCTGGTAATCCGTGGGTCTTGTATTTCCATTAATTAACCAAGACGGCTTTATACAGGTGTAAAACATGAACAATAAAAATGTAATTCTTTTTGTAAATTATGTTCTATTGTTTAAAATCATCTTACTAATTTGAAGGAGGATATTTTCAATCTTCATTGGTCATTAGCCAGATAAGCTTTTGATCACAGTCCATCTTTACAAAATTCTTACATGATCTGGTCTACCATCTGATATAAAATAACCCTTTCTTCTGTTACATGTCAACACGAGAATAAAAAAGGTTTCTCGTCATCCACTGGATTGTTGCAACTAAGACAATATACATTTCACATGTCTAGGAATTCTTTGGTAACGCCCTCTTTCAATGTTCAGTCTATGAGCTGATATACAGAAACGTGTTAGTCTTCTACTTAATTTGCTCAAAATTTTTAGTTGATGTTGAATAATTCTCAAAACCTAAGTTTTGTTTAAAAGTGGAAAAGCAACTCAATTATTTACCAGAGTTTGATTTAAGGTGTAAATGTCATTCTTTGTTGTAATGTTTGAATAAACAATCTTTTATGTCCGTGATGAGGCAATACAAGGGAAAGTTTCGTAAGCTTGAAAATGCTAAATATATGTGTATTGTACATCATGATCATTTGCTTGTAATTTGTTTTGCATCCCATTTGAGAATTTTTTACTCACTAGTTATACATGTAGCTGTAAATTGCATGGGCGGATCTAGGAATTTGTGAAAGGGCAGGGGAGGGGGAGAGGGTGTTACATCACATAATCGTATAAAGGCAGTTTTTACAAACACCCCTTTACACACCTGCTAGTTTACTTAACATGTTGGGGAGACCTGGATATAGTGTTTAGTTACGATAAATATTTTTCTTTTTGAAATGTTGAATTAGTAATTTCGTAAATACAAGGAGGACATGATTTGTATTACCACAGGCACCTGAAGTATGGATATTACTACCCCCCCCCTTTTATGATAATTTTTTTGGGGGTGTCAATTTTTTTTTTTTTTGAAATGTGTGAATTCTCTGTCTATCTCATCCCTCTTTCGATATATGTAATTGTTTCTTGCTTTTTGTAAGCTTCAGAGATTGACCTTCTACCGTTATTATAAAATACACACGTGTGTGTCTATATCTTCAGGTGCTTGTGGTGTTACATGTGTGACGAGTGATATGAACCTTCTCAGATGAAATAGCGCAATAATTATCTATGCAATGGTAAAACTCATTTTGAAATATATTAATAATGGGAATACATATTGTAATATTTACGTAGACATTTAGAAGTCAGAGTGACATCAGTAATATTACCGCGTTTTTGCTACTTTGCATAAATCGCCATATATTGAATTCTCGGTAGCTATAATTGGCCGAACATTTAGGATTATATAAGGGGGGAAAATCAACAACTAGTTTCTGTTACAGATTTGAAAAACTATGCGACGTGACTGATATCATCCATGATCTTAGAATGAATTGATATACCGATATTGACAAGTTTACTTCATGTAATACATATTACATATCATTTTGATTCATTGTCGTGTTAAAATTGCATAAATCATAACATGAAAGTAAAACCATACCATATATTTACGGTCATTTTTCTCTTGAAACATATATAACAGAAATCAACTTTATAGTCAATTTATTCAAAATCGTACATGTTTAATCGATTTCCCCATGGATAATCTCATTAATGAAAATTCAGTATTTTTCATCATGATTGATCATGTACACTTCCGGTCCAGAAATATTTTTATGAACTCTTGTTATTTTCTCATGTTTTATCCGCAAAAAGGGGAGAGCAGGGGGCTGGGTCCTTCCTCAGGATCCGTCCTTGGATTATGACGTAAGAATGGCGCTCAAGATCGTAGCAGTGAAGGTTCCGAGAGAGCCGTGACTTTCGGGGTGCATGCTTGATGAACAGTTACATGTATTCTATGGTATGATGGCGCCCGGATCGAGACATTCCGGTGATTTGTACATAGGTTTTGAATACCTAGAAGTATCTATACGAGTGTATAACATGGACATTAAAATGTTTTGATCGTTACTTTTCACCTAAATGTTCATTTCACCTACAAACCAGGTTGCACTCCCCATTTGGAAGATCGTCTGAAATCCGCGCCCTTGATTTGACATAAGATATTGTGTTCATCTCTTTCCATTAAAATTCACATTTTAAAGTATTTACAGGTCAATAGAGTTAGTTAAGATTTATCTTATAAGGCAAACTGACTAAAGTCTGAGTATTTAACAAGTATTTAAATCAAAAATTTTAAGCACTGATTTAAGAAATATATTTCATTTTTGAAAATACATGCATGCGTGAGAGTATGATACGCCAGCATACTTCATGAAGCGTGTCATGTTGTTTATACCCTCATGTATGAAATTCAGTTTTAAAAAATATTTATTTACATTGTCTTTCATATTACTGCCGGTCGTTAAAATAGTCATACTATACTTTAAAAAAGATCCATCCGCATATCATTCAAATTCATGTGAACAACTGACAAAGATGTCGAAGGCAAAAACATCGGATTTAAACATTGTGTTTTAAGGAGATACTCTACATCGTCATAATGGCTGACCTCCTTTAAAAACATGGAGGGGAAAAATCAATATCAGCAATATTTGACTTTTCCTTTCCAATTAAAATACCTAGCCGAGCAACTCAGTAGATTAGCATACCGACTACTAAACTGTAGGTCGCAGGTTCAAGTCCAGCAGGGGTTTTAATTTTTTTCAGATTACCTTCTACTAAAACTGTATTTTTTGAAAAAATAAAGTAAATTAAAATAATTTCAACCTCAAAATATTGTTGTACATATCCTCCACTTTTCATCTACATCAAATTTCTTTGGTGTAGCATAACTCCTTAAAGTATTTAAAAATGTACTTGACATAGTTCTCTATTTCTTGGGAGATTTGAGCAATGATTTCTTTTTCTTTGCAATTTTTATTAATTAGAGCCAACAGTATTAAGATCGAATCGATTGACTGATGTCTAAATTTTGATCACGAAATCAATACAAATATTTCCATTTGTAACATAGTTCTAAGATACTGACACATTCCAAAGGTTGGAAAAAGAGTTAAAACGTGAAGAAATCAAGCCAGTATTATTTAAATGAAATCTTGAGCTCTCCAGACTTCAATATACCAACTGAATCAGATTCACGGACATAGCCATGTCTTCCTTGCCCGAACACACACACAAAAAAAGAACAGTGAGGGTTCTTTATCGTGCCAATGCCTGCCGCTACCCCCGTGTTAACGGTCATGTCGGAAAGACCCGTGAATCACATTTCTAAATGCCGAGCGTTTGGCGAAGGAGCAATCAATACCTATGTCTACGTCGAAGGTTTGATGCGGCCATGGCACGAGTGGGGCTCGAACTCACGACCTCCCTGTTACGAAGCGAACGCTGTTACACTGGGCTTACGAGACCGGTCACGAAGTGAACTGTCTACCTATAACCCCACTTTTTGGTTGGAACATTTTTAAAAAAGTCTTTTAAAAGCAATTTTGGGATTTCCAACCCCCCTTTATGGACAAAAAAGTAAAAACTTCGGTCACACCCCTCGTGAAAATTTTGTAGATCCGCTCCTGAGATGGATCCTAGAAATTCATAAAAGTTATGAATTTAAGGTTTGTTTTAAGTGCAAGGTTTTTGCAGTTCACTGAATAATCACCCTTTGAAGTAAAAGTACAATGCACAATTGTAGAACATTTACTCAATGTTAGAATGGATACACAATGTTATACTTCATCTGCCGCTCACAAATTATTGTCAAAATGATTGAAAACAAACATGGCAGTATTGCTATACACATTGTCAATCATAATGTCGGATCAAAACAAGAACATTATGAATCAAAGTTTCGGGAACTTGGATGTCCACAATATTTGACAGTTTTCTGGCAGAATATTGATCTTCGTACTCCTCATTTTCCACCTAATTAAAACGCAAGACAATTTGTCCTACAATCTAGCGTGCAGCAAAAAATCTCCCTTTTCAAGGAAACTTTGCAAAAACCCTCCATGGAGACCTTATACACCAAGCCCCCGGGCCAACACAGTTAGATTCACGGGATATGACGTTGTCTCCCTTGCGCGTGCGCAAATATATAGTACAAGGTGAGCGGCAGTAAACTCCTTCACAGTTTACTGGGCTTCACGATGCGACAATTGCGCTCGTTGACATGGACATTGGGGCGTCCATACTAGCGGCGGATCCACACATTGCCTCTCTAGCGGGGGCGTAGGGATGTGTTGTTGTGGTATGACAACCCCAAGGCCAAGGACTTTTCGCCTTCTTTTTAATCAAGCTCTCGACGATGGATTTCTGCTCTTCAAGGGTGCGTACGGTCTCCAATAATTCCCGGTGACGCTTTTCTAATTCGACAAGCATCTGAAGAGTAATGAATAAACAGAACTTAACAATGTAACAAATTACTTAGTAATTTAAATTTTAACACAATCACGTGATACGTAAATTTCTCCCAAGAGTACCTCTAACATCATGGTCGGAACCCATGGGTTTTCTCTCCGTTAAACTGCGTTGAATGCAATTTAATGGAGAGAAAACTCGTGGGTTCCGACGATGCTCCAACATGCATACTTCTTAGATCTATCAATATTTACATTCACTTCATTTTTCTTGCTATCTGAAACTGAAGGTCAATATCCCAAACTCATAAATTTTCCACAGGCTAATGACCGCGTTTGAAATGTAATTGAAATGATAAAATATAAGAATTGTCTTTTCCGTTTTTGAAAGAGCGCTAAATTATACATTTTATATTCAATACTGGGGTGGAGTCAGAAAATTTTCAAAGGGAAATAGTATACGACCCATGTCAAATGGTAAAAATTTATTTTTGTTAAAATGTTTAACTAAATTAGGGGAAGGGGTTGCATCCCTTGTGCACCTCTACTGTTTAGTAATACGCCAATGTGAAGAGGTTCAAGGAATATCATTTCATATAAGTTCAAAAACTGAAAGACATTTCTTAATTATAAATGAAATGATGGAACAGAACGTTTAGTTTTCTTCAAGGTCTACTTACCCCCCCCCCCCCACCCCCCCCCACCCCCCATTAAAATGTAACGTGCAAAGACCATGTTTTAGGGTGAAAATACGATATATGAGCCAATTTTTCCCTAACAATGGGCCTTTCTTTCATAAATAGTTTTTTTCATATCCAATTTCCTTATTTTCCTGCAATGTCGCATTACTTGGAGCTATTCCTACCTGGTTCTGAGTGCTGGACTGGGCTCGTCTCCGCTGTCTGTACGCCTGGGCAGACACCTTGTTTCTCTCTCGTCTACGCTGTCGTTTCAAATCTGAAGGCTGACCAACAAACAAAAATAATTAAATAAAATGAACTCGGAAATGAGGTAATGATACTCAAGATAAATCATGTGACACATCATTCTTGGCGTTTGGCCTACCTCCATTTTGTTTGCAGTTGGATCCGCCTCAGCCATGTAAAGCAGTTTGGTATCCATGTCACTATCGCTGGAAGAACCCGAGTCGGAGGTTCCAGAAAAATTGAGGTCAGAGCTAAAATTTGAATCATCGTTGTTTGCATTCAGAGCCTGTGCAGCACGGTTGGCCATCTCAGCGTCGATGACACTGCAGGATTTCCCCTCTGTGAATTCCACGGGGGTCAAGTCATCTATTTCTCTACGACAACACCCTCCCACTTGATTCTGACACAAAACTCGAACCATGTTGAATATTTGATATATTTCCTCTTTTATACCACACACAAAACTGGAATAGTATATCGTACTTTTCTTTTAGCTATGCTGCTGTAAAAAGACGTAATTCAGACCTGCCTGTCGTCTACCGGCGATTCTCTCTCTCAGCTGATCAGTGCGTGAATGTTGGGATTCACCTTGTTCCGTAACATTTAAACGCAGTCAGTGTTGCATCAGAAAGTCGGCGAATATAAACTACGGCTGTCCATCACTGTTAAAAAACACCAGCCACCACTTACAATCAACCCACTTTAAACACATTATATAAACATCTAAGTAAACACCCCGATGGAAAAAAAAACTTGAGACAGTTTAATTATTGCTCCAATATTGTTAATCGAGGTTCCTGTTTCCCGCTAAACTGTCATCCTCCTAAATGAAAACAGAAGTTGCTCACCGTACCGTTTTAAAGGTGAAGGCCGATTTATTTATAACGAACCACGGTATTTTACACCGGTGACGAAATATTTTACTACATTGCGTGCCTATAAATATCCTTTACGAATACGAGGTGATCTCTGATTGGCTGTGTAACAACAGAGAATATTCTGGACTGTAGTAGGTATAAATGGTTTAATGTAGAATTGAAACTACATAATTATCATGTATTTATATAGCTTACATTCATGACATCCCCTCAAAGATTGATTAAAATATATTTTAAAAAACCGCATTCAGCACGCAATCGCATAATAACTCAATCGAATTAACTTATATATATGTCTCTGCTTTTATACCGTAGTTTATTTTGCAAAAATAACAAAAGAGTAACCCTTCTGCACAATAAATTATGTGCCCCCCCCCCCCCTGCCCGCGGACATATCTTGAAGTAGGTATGCGTGTGTGAGGCAACGATTTCACATATTTCATAAGCCACAATCATAAGCCTTGGTTAACCTTTGTCGGCAGAAACTTCGTTAAAGTATGCTGACCTATATATGAACCTGCCACAGAGAAAACAAAATAAAGCCCAATGCCTGCATTAGTTTTAATGTTCCAAGGGTTTGGGTAGAGTGAGGTGGGCAGTTTAGTTTGTGTGATAGACTACATAAATCCAAACCTATATATACACTGTATCTTGATAAAAATGTCTCTCTTTGATACAGGCATGCATGCATATTTCTATTGGTATTCATTGATTAACTCTGCACACACCACAGAGCCCTGCACGTGTTACGTACATATCTAATTTCTAAATTGTTCACACTGGACGAGTTCTTAGGCCTACCTGGGTGATGTATGTACAAATACTCCTAACACAAATGTGATTCCTGGTAACTAAAACTGCACTCATCTGAAACTTTCAATCGTTGTTAATTGATGAGGCAACAATTCAGTTTTTTGCATCATTAACAATACGAATCGTCAGTCGTAGTCAAATGAAACAAGAACAACAAACAAACAAAAATATTGACAGGGATTTTTCAGTGTCGGGTTTGGAGGAAGGTTAGCACCCCCCCCCCCCCCCCCCCCTTCTCTTTTTCTGATTTCAAACAAAACTTGTAATTTTTTGCCATTTGGAGTTTGGAACCCCTCTTCTTTGGACGGAAAAAAGTACCATCTTGGATCGCAACCCTACCCGTCTTGGAATTTTTTTTTCCCGATCCACCCATTTTAAATTGCCAAATAATGTAGGAGATTTTCATGTTGGAGTTATGCCCCTTTTCGTACTCTGTCTTTTAAAATCACGACAATTCATCATTTTCTCGTGAGGAGTTGACTCACCTGTCCTTTAAATTTAGCCAACATGCCTCAGATCTTTGAATTTGGATTTTCCAAAGTGACTGTCATTATCATGACGTAGTTTATAATCACCTGCTTTATTTTCACCTGTATTGTTCAACCTCTAACGCGTCAAAAGGAATATTTATATTCATTATGAATGTACACAAATAATTCAATGTTCAGAATAATGTTAATTATTGCAGAGACCTGCATTTTATCCACATAATTATATATAGCAATCTTGTATGGCGATTGGATTGTTGGAACAGTAAATCATTAAAAGATCAACATATTTACTAAAGTGGAACAGTGTGTTAACGAGTCATCAAAAGAATATATAAGAAAAGAAATTTGAAAATGAAAAAAAAAAATTAAGTACTTCATACAAAATTAGTAAGACGTATATCAAAAGAAATACTTAAACAATATCCATTGCCTCCCAAAAGATATGGGTAGACGAATAAAAATTAATGTAAATGAAATAATGCACATCATACATTTCGTAATCAAGTTGTATTATATAACAGGATGTAATGATTTCTGAGATTTGAGCAAAGATTAATTCAAAAAGAATTTCTGTTCAAAACTAAACAGAGTGGAATTTTGTTGGTTAATCAATTTCAATGGCTTTAACTGATAATGATTATTGTGTACTTCTGTCGTACAAACCAACAACCTCGCCTATACATCTGTGCCTCCTCACGATAAACTTTTACGAATTCTATTATCTTGTCCTTGAGGACCTTACACTATACCTGTGAATAAGCTCTTCTAGATAATACAGTAAAACTCTAAAGTAAACTGGGAAACTTTCTCACTTACCGGCGCGAGCGGGATTCTAACCCGCGCCGACAGAGGTGAGAGGCCGTGTGATTTTGAGCGCGATGCTCTAACCACTCGGCCACGGCACTGGCAGAGAAAAAGCCCTGTCCGATCAATGCACGCAAGATTGTGACAAATAAAGGAGATGATATGGGTTTTAATTTAAACAGTATTTTATTATGAATAACATAATAATGATTAGGCAGCAGGCAATGCCTATATAAGCCTTCTCCTTTAAGGTATGTACAACGTAAAGTCCACATAATTATACACACAATAAATTGCAATATAGATATGAAGTAAGAGGATAATAAGTCATTCCAAATATAATGATTATATAAGTATTATGATTTCTTGATATGAATAATAGGCTAACAAAATAGAAATGTGGGGTGGTTAATGGGATCTAAACAGTGATTTTTGGGGGCCAAAATGCCACCGATATTCGGCTGTTTTCCCTCACAAAAATTAGCTAGTTTTTCCCAATTATATCTATGTGTTTTCCCCAATTTTTAATCTAGGGAAATTAGGCCATTTAAAAAAAAAGGTTACCGTATATTGCTGACAAAGAGTAAATACGTTTTCTTCTTCAGTTTTATTCTCCAAACCACTGCACATGCAAAAAGCTTTTGTAAAGAATATGTAAAACAATGAAGGCGTCCATATAAGCAGATATGCAGCGAAGTATATAGTTTCCAGATACACATTAAGCCATATTGTTGACACTTTCATGTTTGACCGCCATTATATGTAGAGTCAGGCTAATAACAGGAAGTGGCCAACAGTATAGGGTTTGACTAAAATCCGAAAAATACAAACAGGAGAGACATTCTGGAAACTTGATTATTAATATAATATTTACAAGATTATGGGTACAATTGCTGGTGAATTGATAATATATTATTTTCTTTATGATATTAGACAAGAAGTGCTTCTTAGAAAAAGTTAATGATATTTATACAAGGTGTGACTTCCAATACATATTTATTTTATGCTTTTAAATCAGATCTGAAATAAACCTCAAACAAAAGTTTGATTATTTTATGCATCTTTACCATTTTAATTTACTATGAATGATTTTTCCCAATTTGAGGAAAATGTCGTTAATTTTTCCCAATTCAAAAGGAGGGGTGGTAGTTTGAAAAAAAAATCACTATTAAATGACATACAAAAGAGAAAAAATGAAATCAAATAAAAATAGTGAAAGAAAAACGAATAAGTACAACAGGAGAGAAAAAAAGAAGAAGAAAGATTGATAGTACCGACTCAAACATGATAAGAATAGACATACATAACAAACACACATGTATTAAGTGCATTTTTTAAAATCTTTTGCTTTCTATAATATATTTCTGAACATATTCAAAAATCTTTATGTTACCCAAGAGTCTCATCACCACTCAGCAATAACTTTAATGATATGGGAACTTGTAGTTGCATTGCATTTATATGATATGGGTTTTGATTTGAAGAGAATTGTAGTATGACATATCCTTGACCCGCCACACGCCAAAATTCCTTAGGTAACGCTGTAATTACTTGGAAAATGTGCCCCGAAACGGGGACCCCCTGTTTGTTTACAAATTTTTGTTTCATACGTTGTGTATTTTATTATACCGGTAGAAGGCCAATCTCTAAAGCTTACAAAAAGCGTGAAACGATTACATAAATCGAAAGAGGGATGAGATAGACAGGGAATTCACACATTTCAGAGAAATTATTGCTACAAGAAAAATTAAACAAGAGAACAATCCTGATTAATGAATATTTATTCAAATTGAAGCTGATCAATTCCACAGCCTGTACATTCCGTTCTAAACTATAAAACCCAAACCTCATATTCCCGCAATGTCTCGATGAAAAGGTGAAGATAACGAACCGTGATCAACCTCAACAGACGGCACTTCTTTCCCTCTGAAGAAGAACCTTTCAGTTGTTTGTTTGTTTTTTGTCTTACGTCCCTTCGAGAAGTTTTCACTAGATTATTGAAACGCCATCAGCTGTAGGTGAAGTTCTACAAATTCAGACCACAGGCACTCGACGTTTTAAATATCTATAATAAAAAAAATTGTCTTCTAACCTGTAAACATAATATTCACAAGGTATATCACGTCGCCATCTTGGTTTTCTTTTTTACCAGCTATATCGCTTGAAAATTTCGGAGAAAAGTTCGATATATGATAATTAGACCCCTACCGTTCACCATGACGATGCGAAAGGTAAGACCTTGACAGAGTTGCTTCTAAACGGTAGGGGTCTAATCATCATATCATATCGAACTTTTCTCCGAATTTTTAAAGTAATACCGCTGGTAAAAAAGAAAACCAAGATGGCGGCGTGATATACCTTGTGAATATTATGTTTACAGGAAGACAATTTTTTTTATTATACATGTAGATATTCAAAACGTTGAGTGCCTGTGATTCAGACCTATGCATATGCTCAGGGCCGTAACAGTGAGGGTCCTTTAACGTGACAGCGCCCGCTGCCCCACAGGACCTCCGTTTTAAAGGTCATATCCAAAAGACCCGTGATTCTCACTTCTAAATGCCGAGTGTTCGGCGAAGGAGCAATCACTACCTATATTTTCGTCTTATGACGCGGCCATGGCACGAGTGGGACTCAAACTTATGACCTCCAGATGGCGAAGCGAACGCTCTACCTGACAGAGTCTCATCAACCGGTAATGTACGGTGCATGCTTGTATACACTCTAGAAATTATTTCCACTCTAAACTGTAATGAAGAAGTATTGATTACACTTTAAAAGAGTGATATAGTTGACGAGGCTAAACTACGATTGACAAATGTTAATAAAGATTTGTTCCTGTAAACTATAGTGTTAATGAAATGTAGTTTTATGATTTGCAATTTAAACCTGTATTTTACAGATTTTATAAATAAAACGGCGACCTCGAACGTACTCAGGGTATACGTGAGCGGATCAGAGGATCTAATTTTAATTAGATTGGTCTAGATCAATCAAATATGGTACACGTATTAAACCATCATAGACGGGATGTATAATGGTGCATGTAAGGTGCAGTTTCTCTCTGTGTGTCTTTCTGTTCATCAGCAAGAACGTGATTGCAGGATAGTAAGGCGAGGATAATCAAACATGGTAAACGTGTTTAGATGTCAACCATTTCTCAAGGTCAAAGGAAAAACCGTATATTGATTGATTGTATTTTGCTTAACGTCTCGCATGAAAAATTTTCACTCATATGGAGACGTCACCAAGACTGGTGAAGGGCTTCAAATTTAGGCCTATGCTCGGCGCTCACCTCACATACCCAACAAACTAGACAATGATTCCTTATATTTATATCCCATGGGGATCCGGTACCCCTTGCTTGTCGTGAGATGCGGCTAAAAGAGGAGGTCTTTGGGGATGAGACCACAAAAACCGAGGCCCTAGAGCAGCTGTGGCACGTTAAAGATCACTCCCTGCTCAAAGGCCGTAAGCGCCGAGCATAGACCCAAATTTTGCAGTCCTGTGAAAATGTACAATACCAATCTATCATTCTGCATTTCATTTTCGTTTAAATTTATATACATGTATGTCAAATAATGTAGACGATCGGATGTATGTTCATGTTGAAACTGAAAATAGCAAATGTTTCAAAAAGCTATCTATAGCATGTCCACATCACACAAATGAGAGAACACAGTTTCGCATCTGATTAACAGTCCTCTCAGTTGTGATCTGTATACATGTAGTTTACGAAGTGTAAACTATAGGTAAGCATTTGTAAATTATAGTATACGAGAGGAAAATAATATTTACAGTACTAATTTATAAATTATAGTTTCATCTTTGTAAAGATAGAATATTTACATTTCCAGCTGTTTTCTCTATGATAACCTGTTGAAGCTCCAATGTGTTGCTCCCCCCCCCCCCCCCCCCCCATCCTATTACATCATGCAAATCAGGAAATTTGTCAGGATGTCATCAATTGGGCGGTGACTATGGACATTAACATGTAATGAAGAATAACATGTGTATTTCAATTGCTATTAAGCAGTCTTTTTAATATGTCGATTTTAAATGTTCATATTTATTTCAAATTTATATTTTCGAGAAGTTTTCACTCATATGGAGACGTCACCATTGCCAGTGAACAGTAAATTTATCTCGCACCAAGGACATAAAATGTATTGTGTTTTAAATTCCTATATATTAAAAGCAGTGTAATCGAACTACCTCTAATAGTCACTGGTTATCTAAACCAAACTAACGTATATTGCAGTGACTTAAGAATTTGACGAACACAAAATCTTCAAACATCAAATGGCAAAACAAGGAAAAATGAATACGATTTTTCTCAAATTGTTCATGGTATGAAGATGGGCAGATACAATGTAGGCTGGATGACGCATTAGAGTATTATATATATATATATATATATATATATATATATATATATATATATATATATAATTCCAATCTTATTCATTACAATTGTTTTGATTGGACAAAAATAAAGCTCAACAAAAGTTTACACATCAATAAATCCGAAAACGCGATGTATTTATACACGCCTGAAAACAAACAACATAGTGCGGGGAAACTATTCAAATTTTTGCAATTGTTAATAAAGTGAATGAATTGGAATTATAAGAATCAAACATTCTTTTGGAAGAATTTATCGATGTGTAAACTCCGGACATTTTACTCACAAACTTAACATAAAAGTGCTTCGCACTTTTATTCAGTTTGTGAGTAAAATGTCCGCAGTTTACACATCGATAAATTCTTCTAAAAGAATGTTTAATCCTATAATATATACATATATATAATTATATATATATATATAATTATTTGAGATCAATTAAAAATTTTGAGCAAAGGAGAAGTCTAACACGTTTCCGTATATCAGCTCATAGACTAAACATTGAAAGGGGACGTTACCAAAAAATCCCTCGACACGAGAGATTTTGTCTAAGATGCAACAACAATGCAGTGGATGACGAAAAACATTTTTTATTCTCATGTAGTCATTTATCAGAAGAAGGGGTTATTTTATTCCAAATGATAGACAAATCATGTAAGAATTTTGTAAAGTTGGACAGTGATCAAAAGCTTATCTGGCTAATGACCAATGAAGATGAAAATATCCTCATCCAAATTAGTAAGATGATTTTAAACAGTGGGATATAATACTACAAATGTTACATTTCATTGCATTATGCATATTTTCTTTCTTCATCATATTCTACACCTGTAGGCTGTCTTGGCTACTGGGAGTACAAGATCAACAGTCTGGTACAACAATTTACTACCAGATTGTTAACAGGCACTGTCCCTTGGTACTCCCTGTAGTCAGGTCAACATATCGTGTTTTTATTCTCTCATATAACGCTATTCTCTTTTATATAAGTATTCTAACCTTTCTGCTTTAGACATAAAACATTCAGAATAACTGGATCCTACGTGTACATATGTAATATACTTGCATGCTGTATTCAGTAATGTGATACTGCAAGTACATGTCGTTGCATTCTACACATTTCCTTCACTTTACACTTGTAAGCTGTTTTGGTTGCTGGGAGTACAAGATCAACAGTCTGGAACAATAAATTTATTACCAGACTGTTAACAGGCACTGTCCCTTGGTGCTCCCTGTAATCAGGTCAACATATTGTGTTTTTATTCTCTCATATAATGCTATTATTCTCTTTTATATAAGTATTCTAACCTTCCTGCTTTAGACATAAAACGTTCAGAGCTGGATCCTGCGTGTACATATGTAATATACTTACATGCTGTATTCAGTAAGATGATTTTGAACAGTGGAATGTGATACTACAAGTACATGTCTTTGCTTTGTACACATTTCCTTTGCTTTACACTTGTAAGCTGTTTTGGTTACTGGGAGTACAAGACCAACAGTCTAGTACAATAGATTTACTACCAGACTGTTAACAGGCACTGTCCCTTGGTGCCCCCTGTAATCAACTAAACAATTCACGCCTTCTTTAACACTTCTACAATTGATCCTACATGTACATGTGTTTTATACTTGCACACTGTTCTTACTGAAATATAATTATACCGATTTGATTACAATTGCAATTTTATATGTATTCACACAACACTATCATTATCTGCTATCCCAGAAACTGATGTGTGAAGCAGTTGGGTTATTTTATTTATCATGTTGTTAATTTAAATCTTGTCTGTAATCAGTATTTCATATATAATTATAGATATGTGCAGTGCAGAAGTGTGAACTCTGTCAGTAATACCGGTAGTACTTCTAAATGATTGTTATTTATTTTCATTGTTATAATTAATTGCCTGTTAACATGTACATTGATTGGTGAATAAACTAATATACATATTATATATATATATATATATATATATATATATACACTGTATATATATATATATATATATATATATATATATATATATATATATATATATATACTCATTTGATTTTCAGCGAAGGCTGCACATACAAACCTAAATTATACAGAATTTAAGGTTTATGGGTCAATTATCATTGTAATTCTTAATTATACAATACCAGAGGTCATATACGTTTTAGAATTCATATTCTGTCGACCTTTAAGCGAGCAATTTTAATATCCATGATTGACAAAAATGATTTAATACTTCATATATGATTGCATATTGATTCATAAAACCGTACTCAGATTGTCCTATTGACGAAGTTAGAATGTATTTCCAATATATCTGTTTAAAGATTTTGGACCTTATTGTAATGCCACATGCTTTTCGGGTGAGGAGGGGGTGAATTTACAACCTATGGATGTTTGCGCGTTGATTTTCAGACTGGATATATATCCCTTACTAAACCTCAAATGTGGCATTATTCGATCCTTGGGCAATAATTGAATGCACTTCGGTAGATGTTATATGTACCTTCTTCATTATTTTCAATGTTATATATTTGTTCATTTGATATCGCCTTGGGCCTGACATCACGACTCCTTTCTCATTAAAACTATACATTTACACCCATAGTCTAAGTGTATAACACGACGAAGTAGAAGATTTCCAAACATTTCACTGGCACGTTAACTTACAGAGATCACAGAGCATCCAGTCAACATTATTCTCACCGGAAGCTAATGACGCTCTATAAGATCGAAAGATTATCGAGTCGATATTGAACTTGTTCGATTCTCGATCCCGGTACTGTGCCAAACCTAAGACGTCAGACACATTGATAGTGATTATTCCTCTGCCAAGCATTAAAAGCGAAAGTCAGGTCTTCATAATGAATAGGTGAAGATAACGAACAGTGATCAATCTCATAACTCCTATAAAGAATACAAATTGAGAGTTGGGCAAATACGGACCCCTCGAGCTCAGAGGTAGGATCATGTGCCTAGGAGAAGTAAGCATCCCCTGTCGACTGGTCACACTCAACGTGAGCCCCATATCTTGATCAGGTAAATGGAGTAATCCGTAGTTAAAATCAGTGTGTAAAGAACGGCCTAACATTTGAAATAACTGCTCAACTAGCCTACGTCAGGTGTTGTTGGAACATTCGCCAGTTTTATAATGTCCAGGGATATAAGAGGGTATCTACTGTTTCACGCATTCTGAGTAAAGTACCTGTAGAATTTGTGTTTTGCACACATATGCCACCTGGGGAATTTTAAGTGATTTGCAAATATCCGTTAAGTTGATACGATCTTAAAAAGTAAACAATATGCTTCCTCGTATTTTACACGATAACAAATATATTAACCACGAACCATTCAATAATTTAATTACCGAAACAACATCAAACAAAACATACACATACATATGTATAACCTTTCAAAACGTTGTCTTAAATAAGACAAAACACCTTCAGAACGACTGGATAAGGAGGATGTGTTGCATTTTACATGAAATGACATTTAATGAAATTCCGGCAAAAAATCGGTTCAATACCTGAGTATGTTCGACCCAAAATTCTCTTATCCTCCTTTATCAAAATCAATGTATAGAAGATTTGCTTTACAAAATATGTATGAACAAATATAAAGTTTCGTAATCGTAAAAATTCGCTGCCATTTATACAAAGAGCCATTTGATTGAAAATAACATTCTTATGTAAAAATTGGCAAGTACACCACTGAAAGCGGTTTCGTCGTTAGTTTTGCTCTGGAATACCTCAGAACAAAACATCATCATTAGTCTCTAATTAATAAACTAAATGACTACATCAGATCTTTATGATAAACAATATTAGTTTTTCTAGTCTTTCCGCCGATTCAAGAACGGAAAATAATCGTATCACATAGGTATTGTTGACCTTTTTCAGGCAGTTCCGGCTTCTCGCAGAATCAAACAAAACCTAAAGCTCTCCATGTCTCTCAGTCAGATACCAATGATGAGAAAATCAGCACAAACTGTTTTGAGCTCTAATGACACCACAGGGCAACACTTCCTGTCAACATAGTTGCATTTTCCTCACAAGGAATTTCTCTGGACATTGAAATGCATGCTTGTTTTGACAACAAGTTCTTAGGAGACGACTTATTCATTTGCTACATCAAACAGTGCGAGGTTTGAGCGTCATGATGTCAGTCTAGCCATCTTGGGACAGACCTGGCTGTGAATTTTAAGGATGTCCAACAGGTGCTCTCTTTCTTCTCGGAGTTTCTGAACCTGTTCCTGTAGTTTTTCCTGTTTTTCCTCTAATTTTAAGGTCTCCTGCAGAAGAAAGTAATCATGCTGTACACAAAACACCAATAGTTTGAAAAATACTTCTGTTGTTTTGGAAAATATTACGAATAGTTAGACAATGTGCTACGTAGCTTATTACAAAATAACAACTTGTCCTTTTTAAAATCAGTATTTAAGGAAGATACACACCTCTTCTAGCGTGTCGCCCAATTTTCTCTTTTTGCTTCGACATTTCTGGGCAGCCAGTTTGTTCTTCTCTCGTTTGATCCGCCTCCGTTCTTCCTCCTCAGGGGTTAACTGCAAGAATTTTAACACCTTGTAGTTTTCTGATATATTTACTGTATTGAACAAGTGTAAACAATGCATGAAATCAACCAGAATTATTGATTGTTAATGGAGTCTAAACTTACTCTTTCAGGAGACGGTTCCTTGAACTCTACTCGGATTTCCTCCTTCCCCTCAGCAATCCTTCTTGATTTGATTTTATGTTTGATTCCTTCCTTCAGCAACGGACTGAGGTCAATATCCAGATCTGTCTGTGAAACCTCCTCCGCAAAGAAATTTTGAGAAGGGTCAAGGTCATCGAATGGGAAATGAGTCGAGACGTTTTCCTCCAAATGCTGGAATCCTTCAGAGCTGCACTCGTAACTTGAGGTAGGTGTTTGACTGCTTTCTATAATCACTTCTACTATAGGGTCTACAAACAAGTTAAGAATTAAAATCAATATTTCTATTAGTATACCCTACATTTGTGCCTTTAAAGAACAGACAGTGGATAAACTATGTACCCGAAGTGCTTAAAAATCAATGTACCTTCTATCACAGGGACAGATGTGTCCTGCTCGTTAACATCTACCATTGATGTGACATTATCATTCAGCTGAAAATCTGCTTCACTGTAGAGGGCGTTGTCTAGATTGTTATCCGGCTGGACGTCCGTCTGATTGAAGGGCGGTATTACATTGTCCATAACGACACGAGGGTTAGAAAATGGCTGGCTTTCTTCCGAGAGAAACTGTCCGATATCCACCCCACTCTCCAGGAACAAGTCCAATATATCAACCCTGTCCTGTTTCACCATATCTTCTGCAAAGAATTTAAATTTATTTTTTAAAGCACGATGATATATATCAAGGTATAATGTTCAAACCTTTTTTACCCATTTATTTCAATTTATTTATTTTTAGGTGCAGTGTGCTTGTGATATTTTCAATCAAATTTGCTAAACCACGAATTTCCCCCTATATTTTGCACAGTGAAAAACTTGCATTATTGAATTGGAGGAACTCATGACCCGTATATAACGCGATTCATTTGTTTACATACATACGATTATTTGTTTACATATATATCTAAGCTGCAGAAAATTCTTTTTATTTTTCTGTCCGACAAAAATATACTTTTTATCAATCTTACCCCTCTCATTCACAGGTATTCCAACTACGCACAGATTAAAATATCCCGTGTAAGCAATGTCATAAAAACATTTCACCAAGATTGTGAAATACTCTGCTAGTTTGCTAACGTATGCTCTACGTCCGGTATTCAGTCATGGAAATAACATCAACACAGCCGGCGTGCTTTAAATACTAGCTCGTGTTTATCTCTATTAATAGACAGTCATATGACGGCGATACGTCACACTTTCTAATTAGAATATGTATATAAACTACCGGCGAGCGGCGCGGCACTTTAGAGGGGGGTCTGTTACAAATATCTTAGTAGTGAATAATTCGTAATATTTCAAGAATATGACTTCATAAAAATTGACCTTGATGTTTCCATAGTTGGACTGAAATCAGAAATCGATAGACGAAGGAACTAAATCCACGTGTGTTTTGTATACAGTGGATCGCGCCACGCTGGAACAAGTGACTCAGAATCACGAGAAAGACTTACTCATGATCTGGGATGATATTACATGTATACATGCCGGCCGGTGCACGTGGCCAATAACCAGGACGCCGGTCCACTTACAGAATTGTTTGCAAAACAAAAAAAATCTTTTTTTTTTTTTTTTTTTTTTTTTTTTTTTTTAACCTTAAAATATTTTTTTTAAATCTTATTTTTGAAAACATTTCACATACACGCCCCATATTAGAATTAGTATATATTTCGGAAAGAAAATCTGAAGATACAGAATGAGATAAAAAAAAAGGAGATTGATTGATGAATGCATTCTCTAATTGTCCTCGTAAGTTGAAAGAACAATTGTGTTCATATATATGCACTTATATAATAAAATATGTTCAAATCGACCTAACTGTCCTATTTACTCCTAATAGTGCTGT
Organism: Ostrea edulis; assembly: GCF_947568905.1. NCBI lineage: Eukaryota > Metazoa > Mollusca > Bivalvia > Ostreida > Ostreidae > Ostrea > Ostrea edulis. Next base: position 69,756,912 of record NC_079168.1, on the reverse strand, counting down.
ATTATTACATTGTTTTTGTTATTTAGTATTTATTGCTGTATGTATTGAGGATGATATTCGTAAATATCTGCACTTTGTTCTAATATGTATCCATTTGTATCAACCATGTAAATATCATGTTTACAATTTTTGTACTATTCACCTAACATTAACCACTGTTGTGTATATAATTTTTGTACATATTCACCTAACATTATCCACTGTTGTGTATATAATTTTTGTACATATTCACCTAACATTAGCCACTGTTGTGTATATAATTTTTGTACTATTCACCTAACATTAGCCACTGTTGTGGATATAATTTTTGTACATATTCACCTAACATTAGCCACTGTTGTGTATATAATTTTTGTACATATTCACCAAACATTATCCACTGTTGCAGAAACTGTCACTGTCCTACGATATCTGAAGCGGATTGGTTATATTTTTATTGTATATCGAATTGTGTAGTTTAAAATTTTGCCTGAAATCCCTATTACATTTGTAACATTAGGTTAGAAGTGTGCATTGCTGAAATGTGAACTCTTACAGTAGTAGTACATCTGAATGATTATTTATTTAAATATGGTTACTAATTTATTGTTTTAGAATTGCACATGTATGCCCTCCGAGGCCTTTAATTGGTAAATCTATGCAAGGGGTTTATGGAGATCTTTAATGAATGAAATATACACTGTCGGCCCTTTGAAGTGTACGACCCAGTAGAGCATGAATGACCTCATCGAGCATCCAATCAGAATCGAGGTAGTGGCAGCCATAGTGTAAGAATTGATAAGAATAGATTGCTGGTTTTTCCAGCTATTTGACATAGATTTGCATTCAAAATAAGAGGTTCCCAAGGGTAAATTGGACACGTGTTTTATGTTTAATGATTCAGCATTACCCGAATTTTGGTATCGCCGGTGTAATGTTGGCCCTGATAAATGTTGTTTTTGTTTTATATTGTAAACATGCTATAATTTTCATTAACATTTTCATGAGTAGATCTAGGTCAAACATAGAATAACGATTTTATTTGTATTTCGCAATATTTTGTAAGATGTATGTGACTCAAGTTACGTCAGATACTTGTCTGAAATATTATTGACTTTACCAAAATTAATATTTTAATACAAATAGAACTTCCATGTACTATGTTTATTTTTAGATGTGATATTTATATAATGTACGTGTTATATTCATATAATGTATATTATCTAATTGGGTATATATATATGACACGCCCTTGTATTGGATGACTATCATGACTGAGAAAAAAAAATTACATTAGGTGTGTCTTCATTACATCTGAGATCACAAGTGAAATTTTTATCATTGTCTTCCAGGTTTATTTTTTTCATTTCGACATGAAGGGTTGTTGTATGATTTCCTGAAGTGGGTTAAGATTTTGCATTGAATGTTACAGCCCGATTAAATAGGCTCGATCTCCCATCGATGCAAAGATTTTTCTACCCTTCTTTGCTACAATAGCAGCATAACACTTCATATAATCGAGTGTGCAAATGTTTGGGCGAGGCTTCTCGTAGGGCACGTTTGATTGACGAGTTACGCGAGTGGCTAGAATTGTAAATAAAACGTGTATTTCATGACATTAGTGTTGAACGCGAACTCCTGACTTTAGCGGGAAAATCAAGTGTTCAACGTGGCGGAGAATGAAGAGAAATATTGAATTTGCCATGTGAAATTTAAACTTTTTGGGAATATAAAGTGAAAAAATGAAAAAAATTTTTTTTTATGAATAACTAATGTTTTTAAGTAACTGATGTTTTTAAAAAAAATAATTGTTATAAATATTTGTTAGCATTGCAAGATGTATGTTTTGATTCCAATATATATGTATGGTAGTCTATTTTTGGGGGTGAATTTTATACGGTCTACGTTTGGTTTAATTTTGTTGATATTTACACTATTTTAGTACTGTATGTACATGTATATTCATATAATAGGAATTAAATACTGCTCGGTATCAAAATCAACTACCACGCTTAGATAATTTTTCATTGATACGATTTTCGTTTCACCTGAGTACTATCATTTGGATCTTTTTCTCTGTTTATATTACATTATTTCATTTTTTGGGTCAATATTCGCGTTATATTGTTCTGAATACCCTTAATGAGTCCAAAATTGGAAATAAATGATATTCTATTCTATCAAACGCCATTTTTCAGTTGTTTTATTCACATTCAAGGGGTCTATCCTCTGCGCATGTACAGGCATCACTTTAGCGTTACCCGAGTCTTCATGTACAGGCATCACTCTAGAGTTACCCGAGTCTTCATGTACAGGCATCACTCTAGAGTTACCCGAGTCTCCATGTACAGGCATCACTCTAGAGTTACCCGAGTCTTCATGTACAGGCATCACTCTAGAGTTACCCGAATCTTCATGTACAGGCATCACTCTAGAGTTACCCGGGTCTTCATGTACAGCCATCACTCTAGAGTTACCCGGGTCTTCATGTACAGGCATCACTCTAGAGTTACCCGAGTCTTCATGTACAGGCATCACTCTAGAGTTAACCGAATCTTCATGTACAGGCATCACTCTAGAGTTACCCGGGTCTTCATGTACAGACATCACTCTAGAGTTACCCGGGTCTTCATGTACAGGCATCACTCTAGAGTTACCCGAGTCTTCATGTACAGGCATCACTCTAGAGTTACCCGGGTCTTCATGTACAGACATCACTCTAGAGTTACCCGAGTCTTCATGTACAGGCATCACTCTAGAGTTACCCGGGTCTTCATGTACAGACATCACTCTAGAGTTACCCGAGTCTTCATGTACAGACATCACTCTAGAGTTACCCGGGTCTTTATGTACAGGCGTCACTTTAGAGTTACCCGAGTTTTCATGTACAGACATCACTTTAGCTTTACCCGAGTCTTCATGTACAGACATCACTTTAGAGTTACCCGAGTCTTCATGTACAGGCGTCACTTTAGAGTTACCCGAGTTTTCCCCAATCAAACGTGCCCATATATAGATTTCAATGAAACAGGAGTTTACTTTTATTCTCAATGACCAATCAAATTGAAAAATTGGCATAGCCGTAGTCATCCAAACTCACTTTTCTTGAACCTACATGTACAAGTGTAGCCATGCAAAGATTGAGCGAAGTGGCACATCTGTTTTTGGAATGGTAGTAGTAATGTCCATACATGCAACCTTCTGTGATGCTTTATATTTATACTTGCCTCACGAAAGTCTATCAGAGTATGGAAACTCTAAATACATGATCTGGTAATATACCCCAAGTTTTTATATATTTATTTTATAATTTATGGTACCTAAAATGTGTTACGAATATTTATATTATAGGGAAATGTCGCGTATGTGGTTAATAAGAATCAGCGCTCTCACACGCACTAATTTAGTGCTTGTTCAGAGCTGTATGCACCCTAATCGTTATTCTCTTTATTTGAGACTGTGGTGAAAATTACACGAAAAAAAAACCCTTATAAAACACATGAAAATCAAGCTCACTAAGCCTGGTAGTACCAGTTACACGTCCCTGTTCTTTGACAACGATGTGTAAAAAACAAATCCTAAATTTGCTCTATTTGATGATGAAGTGAATACCTTAAGTCTGCTATATTAGAACACAAAGTGCAGGTAAGGAATGTATTCACTAAGCATGGTTGATTTAATGTCCCCCTCGAGAATTTTTCACTCCTATGGAGACATCACCATTGCCGATAAAGAACTGTAAAATTTAGGCCTATGCTCAGCGCTTACGGCCTTTCAGCAAGGAGGGATCTTTATCGTGCCACACCTGCTGTGACACAGGACCTCGGTTTTTTCGGTCTCATCCGAAGGACCGACCCCATTTAGTCTCCTCCTTCGACAACCAAGGGGGTACTGAGGACCTATTCTAACCCGGATCCCCACGGGACACAGCATGAAAATATCCATGATATATACACACACCATAAAAAAAAAAAAACACCAGAACCACCTGTCAAACCAAACTACAGACGGGAACTCGAAGAAACAGCCAGGTATTTAAAAGATTGCATTCACAGTGCAACTATCTCATTCCTATTACACCTGTTTCAATCACAGGCATTCACGACACAACTAAGATGGATTCATCAGCAAATAATAAAAAATTACAGAAATGCAGTTTGTTGGAGAAAGTGATGTACACAAGTCTGTTTCCAATATCAATTTGTTCTATTTTGTCAGATTCTGAGAGATTAACGTGAAATATAAATGGACAGTATTTATTATGGCGGGTCATTCCGGGATACAGCAACTATTAAATAAACATATAGAATGCTATTTACAATTAAACAAAAACAACGAGTAATCATTTTCTGTTAAATTGATTTACATTTAACTACAACACCTTGACGAAGTCATAACGAAATTTTCCAAAACTACAGGAGTAGTAATTTGTCGCAGAAAAATGCAATATATTCAATGAACTTTAAAAAGTTGTATTTTTGAAAATAAAATATCTATGTTGCAAGTTCAATTTAAAAAGAAAACTTACCGATGAGGTTACCACTATGTATAAACGTAAAGACTCCAAACATTTTGCCAAAATGATAACAACAAGCAATGAAGACGAATTTTGTACATTTATTGTTAGTTTCGTCATTTCCTTATATGGCATCGTACACAACCAACCAGTCGGTGAATTTTGTGAGATTATGGTTCAGGTTGTTACAGCTCCGACCCTGACTCGGATTTGAATTCGTTGATAGCCGTACCTCGTAGGAAACAAACCAAAGCCTTATAAGGGCAACACGGTAGACCGATACCTTATATGCCGTATCACGTGGTGTAAACATTTTGCTGAATGGGAGCTTTAACTTTGGTATTGACCTTGTTACTCGAGTAAAGTGCACAGGTAAAATAACACTATGCAGAAATATTCAACAAGAAATGTAATTATACTCTTATGAAATGTGTACATCAAGTCATTCCAGTCACTGACTACAGAGCAGTATGTTAGAAGTTTGATTAATACGTGTTATCAGAAACAACGGATAGATGTATAGCGAAGAAATAATACAAATATGAAACCCGAATAACTAGAAAAATCTACACAAGTACAATGAAGTAGTATAGTGAAAATATCATAAAGCCGATTAAATATACTCGACTGTTTCTTTACTTCTCAGGAAGAAGTAAAGAATCTAGTCAAATATACTCAATCGGCTTTATATATATATATAGAGAGAGAGATAGATAGATAGATAGATAGATAGATATATATCTTATCTGATTTTATATATATATATATATATATATATATATATATATATATATATAGTTACACATACCTGTGCAAAAGAATACATACAATATACCTCTAATGCAGTGCTGTAAATCTATCTATCTTATCGATTAAATGTAGTAGAACTGAAAATTATGTATCGATGTGGCCAATGTGAAGCGCAATGCTGACGACGTGTTATTTCGTGTGTTTTACGCTTGTTCGACCGTAATGAACTTGGAAAAACCCAAGAAATTATGTCGCGTGCGACTTTTTAGATCACGTGACTTAAGAAGTATGTACGCTCCTTTATTGATTCCTGAGCATACAAATGGTGTTGATCTGAGTTTATAGAAACGACCTTGACGTCCGAGTTAGATCTCTGTAACATCTAATTGTAACACTGGTCAGATTCTGATATTTTCACTATCTTTAGAAAGAATTGGTATGAATAGGCCTACCCATCTATATAATTAGTGTGAAAGTTTCCGAATCCTTTTTCTGTTTTGAGATAAATGTATGTACATTTATATCTTGCAACATTTGAAAATCTGACACACTTTAGTGTTAGTTGAAGCTTGAATGTGTAAATACTCTTTCTTGTAACGTGGATCTTACAAACTTTCCTTGCAGTTGGGAGTCATTTAAGTGTCAGCGAAGTGTACGATGCTGTTCATTGATGCTTTACAACATCTATTACGATAACAATCGGACTAATTGAAGTGTAACAATCAATTTGTAGTGAAGAAGGCAACATCGCTTGTTTGAACACACCAAACCGATTAACTGAGTGTCAGTTTCAGTCAGATTTATCAGATTCCCAATTCTTTATTTCCTTAATCTATACAGCTCATCGGTCATAAATACAAACTACTTACAGATATATACAAATAAGACAGTAGAGGGTGAGTAGACATACAAATACAATTTTGAGGATATAAAATCCATGCATTTCAACATACATACAACAACATGTTGCAAGTACAGCTTTTCATAAATTACACGAAGATGGTAACTTTATAGCCTGCTGTAGGAACTTTCCTAAATTATTGAGTTCTTTTGTATTATTTAAACTATAATAAGCTTTACTAATTTGGAGATACTGGGTTTCTTGTAATAAAATTATTTGATATATTTAATTCTTTAACCGTTATAAAAAGGACATTTTAAAATAAAATGAAATTCGTCTTCTAACTCATTTAGGTTACAAAATGTAAAGTCAACTTCACACAAACACACACACAAACCAAACGAGTTATATAATTAGCACAAGCAGGTATTGTAGCATTCTACTGAATACCTGGCCTGGTTCAGTACAACTTTTCTTGTTGAATTTTTCCATAATGAAAATCATTTTACTAGTATGTAGATGAAGGCAAAAATGTTAATACCATGTAACAGTTGATTTTACCGTCCGTGTCAAATTTACCGTTTCCGTGCACTCGTCCAAGAAAATCTCTTAACGTGTATAGATGTATATTATTTGAATGGTGCATAGACCTTCGATCTAGGAAAGAATAGGGTAGATTTGAAGACACATTCAGGGGTATGGTTGCTGGAATGCTGACCGTTGTATGAACATACTTTTATTTGGAAGGAGGTTGGGGAGCTGTATGCTATTTCCAAGTGGCTTTTACTTTCTTGTCAGTCTAAAAATCAGGTTTGAATTTGCATGAGTTTTAAAAGACGAATTACGAGTTATTCTTTGAAATTAGTAGAAAAAGACTAATTGCAATGGTGTGACGAATGTTGAAAATGACAGAAACATTGCGATTGGGTATCTCATGCAGTGGCTGTCATCAAATGTTAGCAATCTACCAATTCTCCCAGACTCGAGTTCTCCCGGAATATTGTCACCAACACAAGACACTCCTTTATAAAACTTACGTAAAAACGCACTAATAAATTATTTTGCAATCGTGCTTACAAATGATCAACTTGGAAATAAAAGCCACACCTTTCTTGGCTGGGGAAACAGCTATTTTTAGTCATATCGATAATAATGTCCATAACATGAAAATACATTGTGAAAAAGAAGAGATATATTTTGTTTGTCCCTAAAACAATTAGACACAGTTTAAATTTATATACATACTCGTTAGTGATCGTGACTAAAATGGGAATAAATTTGATATTTTGTTGGCATAGTTCGTATACACAGTATAGATAAAGTAAAAATAATGTACAACATTTGTACATTAATGGTAGATTTTTGATACCGATATATACTTTTCTCACAAGGCGAATAGAACAGGACGTTTTATTCTCGGATATAACGACATTGGAGATTATTGAACTGTAGAAGTTTAAGTTTTTAAGAAAATGAAGTTTTCATATGCCGTGCATTCTTAATGACCTTGTGAATATTTTAGGTGAACATTGCAGTATCTTAGATCATGCCGTGTAAACTATACAAAAGTTTGAACGACGAATCAGTTACAACGAATACTGCTTGTACGTGTGTTGTGTGAATTATTACAAAATTTAGAATTAGATAAATATGGCACATGTTTAGACAGAACAATTTACCAATTTCTTTGTTTAATTTCACTATGAGATTTTTATGTCACCATTTTTCTGACACTTGTCACCATCAGTTTCTTCTGTGTTATTTAGTTGTGTATTAAACAGACAAACTGTTGTGCTGAAATAATGTATCATACTTCAGTTTTGTATTACAGAACAGAAGTGAATAAACACATAATAGAATAAGAGAATTGAAGAAAAGCTAAGTGGTTTTTTTTGTATCTGGGAGATGTGTGTACCTGTGGATAAAATGTGTACATAAAGCAACTAAATGTATAATTTAGAATTGTACAGTATACCTAAAGATTGTATTGTACCTGTTTGTTAGTTTTACATGTGTTAAGAAATAATCATGATTCAATTTACCATTCTATTGTACCTGTTTGTTAGTTTCAGATGTTCAATATCGAGATACTATTTACGTTTCTGACCTACGGAGGTTACTTGAGGAATTACATGTATTGAGAGTTGTGTAAATTTAAACTTAGTACACTGTTATTATACAAAAGACTCAAGGTAAATTATACAAAATCTTCAATAGTTTCTTCTTTTTAAAATATTTTCAAAATATCGTTTTTACATGGCAAATTATTTAAAAAAATCCTCAAATTCAATTAAACATTGTCGATACAATTACGTGTGTAATTACATTATATACATTTATATTTAGCTACTGCACACTCGTTTTAAGATTGCCTGTAACGTACTAACATATACTTTTAACATATACTTTCTGTATTGTCAAAGTTTTTCTTTTTTATTTAATCCAATTTAAATAAAATTATAGAAATGTGTATATATATGTGTATTTTTTTTTATTTTTATGATAAATCCCGTTACTATAATCATTGCCATATTTATGTTTTATTTACCATCATTTAGAAGTTTTGTTCAGACATATTCACAAAGTGAATTAGATTATATATATATATATATATATATATATATATATATAAATGAATCTTAGTTCTAATGCAATATCGTAAATTAGGATATAACAATGCTTTTATTGCGTATTTTCTTTCAAATTTAATTTCAATTTAGGAATTTTCTTAAGCACATTGTCGAAAACAAATTATCAAAGTTTCAATTTTGTAGAATTATCATACTTTCGGAGGACACATATATTTTAACTGTGTAATATTCTATGTATTCGTAATAGCTTATATACATGTACACAATTTGAACATTACCGCACACAATAGAATTAATTAATGCATAGTACATGTACTATAATCAATATATTCGCATAATTTGCAGGAATTTGACATCTTGATCTTGATAAGCACCCATTGTAGCAAAGAAAGAATCTAATGCAGTAAGAGTTTGAAGCTGATGACTACTACCTGTGATGCTGGGCTCAGGCAGAGGCGGGTACACCTCGTCACTCACACCATCCATTCTTCCCATGGAATTCGATGAATTGACATTTTATCCAAGGCCCCTTGGATCGTGACCAACTATGTAGGTTGAACGGGTTTTGAATTTTGGAATTTCCAGTTTACAACAAAGAGCTGTTTGCAGGGCGTATTGTAAATCGTGGAGTAGGTAGCAAGTAATTAGTTAATTTTTTTTCTTTTCCTTAATTGCGTTTATTAAATGGAGGTATAAAGTCGTCATGGTTGATAATACATTAACACACAGCTCATCATTTATATCATATCCACTACTTCTCTTTTTCACCTTGAAATTTGTTTCCATCGTTAGGGTGGAAGTTTGTTTAAAAACAATAGGAAACATATGATAGGTGTTCTACCTGTCTATTGGTATACAATACATGATACAATGTAATTATGCATTTCTAATTTTAGGACTGAAGCGAGATTACATGAAAATCAGAGAAAGACAACGATGGATAGGATTGACTACAATTAACACGTGACTACAATTAACACGTGACAATAAGTGCAGGAGTGCCAGGTAATATTCCTCTCCGTTTAGGAAAAAATATTTAGAATACAATATATTACCGGTAACCGAAAATATTTTTTATTATACCAATTCGTCTCGAAACGGCGAATCGGGGTGTGTGTGTGTGTGTGTGGGGGGGGGGGGGGGGGGGTAGGGATTTTATTACTATATTATATGTTAAATTTTATAATTCATCTAAATGTTTTCCGTTTAAACATGTTATTGATATTGTTAGCATTCATTTTAATCTGACAAAATCTATTCCGGAAAATGATTAGTCTTTTAGAAAAAAAGAGATTGTCCGCTCACCAGCTTAGAATAGTACAAGAGGTAAATATAATGACACAGTAAGACAAAATCGATTGTGTGCATTTTATATAATTTAAACGAAATTGAGGACGAATATCATTTAAAAACATCAGATCTGCATGCATTAAATAGTATTATTGGTCCCGTGCTTCTATGTTTAAATTGGTACAGCTGGTGCCAATTCAAAAATAGAAAACAACTCTGTAATCTGGGTAAATTACTCTTACGGTCTAGCCAAACTGTGATCTAATATGTATGTTACGTAGACTTTATAGATGTATTTATGTATGTCCATCCTCTAATATTCACTTCACTTATACAGCCCTTTTCTTTATATTTTGTAATTTAATATGTATTATTCTGATTCATAAAGCTAATAAACTATTACAATTACTACATGCATTTATTTTATGACTAGATGCCACTTTCAGTATACGTAAATTACACTTATTACAAAAAGTAAAATGATTATAATGTTCTCATTATATAAACACATTTACATACAAGAGAGGCCGTGCCTCTTTTCACACTTGACCTATTTTTTTCTTAAACATGGTGGAGGTCATTGACATTGTTAACTAAGGGGTGGCATGATGGGGTAATTTTGCAATATCCTAATTTAAACTATAGGTTCATGGCATGTGGTTTTTGAAATTTGAAGAAATTGTGGGTGACACAGGAGTAGTCAGGTAAAGTAAATCATCTATTAGACAATTCAATTTTTGTAGATAGGATAATAGTAAAGAATAAGTGACAGCTGCGGTTGGACAAAATATTAACATCTATTTAATTGTTATGTATATATATTCTCATTAATACTTCTGACATGCCTTGTGTCTTGTTTGTTAACATAAATCTGCATTTATATTAGTACTGAGGTAATATGTGACTGCGTTTAGAATATTGAAGGACCTGATAAGTAAGTTGTCTTCTGTATTACATATACAATGTAATATAGATAGACGTAATTACAGATTTTTTTTAATATGTATAATACAACTCTACATCCAATATTTCTTAATTCACTGAACATTGTAATTAAAAACGTGTACATTTTTTTTTCAATAATGGAAAAGCAAACATCATGTGGAGTTGCACTGCTAAGATTTTGATTATTTCATCGTTTAAATCATAGAATATTGCATATATAATTGCAGCCTGAATGAAGATTTTTTTCTGATTGCCTATTGTTGTATCAAAATACATAGTAAGCTTTATTGTATGTTGTGCTTTGTTAACGTTTTTACTGTTTAGTTTTACTTTTAAGTGTTCAGACTATATGAAAATACATGTATTAGAATTTCTACAATTTTATGATTTTCCCCGAGAAACTAGTCTTTATAAAACATATTCACATAAGGTTTTGATGCAAAATGTTTTGAACTGAATATCCCGTTTAGGACGATGCATACATTTTATCATGGTCCTATGCAAAGCACTGCTTTAATTAGTATTGTTGAAAAAAATGAATTTTTGTGAAGAAGTACTTTTTGAACAAATTAAACACTTTCACTAGAAAAGGTGAAGATAGCGAACAGTGATCAATCTCGTAACTCCTACAAGGAATACAAAACAAAGAGTTCGGCAAACACGGACCCCTAGACATACCAGAGGTGGGATCAGGTGTCTAGGAGGAGTAAGCATCCCCTGTCGACCGGCTACACCCGCCGTGAGCTCTATATCTTGATCAAGTAAACGGAGAACTCCATAGTCAAATCAGTGTGCCAGGAACGACCTAACAATCGGTAAACTAAATCGTTATAAATTTGTGAAATGCTGACTTTAAATGATACTGTGTCTATGGTAACTATGATCCAGTATCATTCATCGTTGATCAGTGTACCCTTAATTTATCATACAGTACCTTTTATTACAATGAAACCATTAATTCGTAACATTCTTGTGTTCCTTTGTATAAATTAATTTTGGCATGACTACAGGTTTAGCCCCTATTTAGGTCTCTCCGAGGGCTTGAAAAATTCTTCGAATAAAGGAAGGACAAATACGTTTTGATAAAAACTAAATGTAATATAATTGATAATCAAGTCACATAAAGTATTGGAATCATGATATACTTTTGGTCCAATGGAGACGTTTTAAATTCATCTTGATCTTTAGAACAAAGATGTAATTAGTTTTTGTACGAACTATTTCCATATGATTATATAATGAAGTAATGTGATGCAAGGCGAAGATAACGAACAGTGATCAATCTCATAACTCCTATAAGCAATACAAAATAGATAGTTGGGCAAACACGGACCCCTGGATATGATAACATCTTTATCTTCTCTTTTTTCAACTTTGTCAAATAAAATCAGTTATTGTAAACAATATATATTTTAATGCTATATTCGATAAATATATTCATGAAAAATTTCAGAATATTTGCACAATACCATTATTCAAAAATATATTGCCTTCCCCTTTAGTAATTTCAATTTTTAAAAATGGATATTATTTTATTGTAGAAATAAAATTTCCTTGTAATTCCTAATTCAAAAAATGCACCTTTAAAAGTCATATACAGGTGTTGTAATTTCTGTTTTGCCGTGTATTTACAAGAGGCTCACAAGCTTACAATGTTCTAGACCATGTTCCGTTGTAATTGTCTTTCTCTAGTGAGTCACTTAATTCAAGGTTACAAAACTCAGTGGCCGTAATTGGTATATCATAGCATCATGCAGATTTTTTTCACACAGTGCCATGATATGTAGAGATAATGCTAGTAGTAATTCTATGAAATGAATTTGGATTACATTGATGATTAGAGGGATTTCCATTGTCTCATTTAAAGTCAGCATTTTGCAAATTCCATGGTCGTTATAACGATCTAGTTTGCCAATACTACACAGGCAAATGTGCCTCACGTGAATTTCACGTGAAATGCTGTTCACGTGAAATTCACATGAGCCTTTCACGTGAAATTCACGTAAATTTCATGTGAATTTCACGTGAAAAGTGATTCACGTGAAATTCACGTTAATATGTCCACATGAATTTCACGTGAATCACTTTTCACGTGAAATTCACGTTAAAATATTCACATGAATTTCACATGAACAGCAATTCACATGAAATTCACGTTAAATTTTTCACATGAATTTCACGTGAAAAGCATTATATCACTTTTCACATTAGTTCCTTGCGAAAATTTTAATGTGATTTGATTTTCGCAAGGAAATAATGTGAACGTTGATTCACGTGAAAAGATTCACACGAATTTCACGTGAAATTTCTTCATGTGAAATTCACACGAACAATTTCACACGAATTTCACGTGAAAAGCTATTCACTTTAAAACTTTCACAAGAAAAGCGATTAAAGTGAAATATTCACACTTCTTAATATATTCAAGCGAAAAAATAAATAAAATTAAGGTAAAATATAAAACGATATGGAGATTAGGCAATTCAAAAGTTAGAGTACATTTATAAAATGTAGGCAAACGACCAATAAAGTAGATCCTGCTCACGCCTCCCTCTCCTCGTTTATTTGCGAAATTATTAACTTGCATTGTAGTTCTGTACGCAGTATGATTACATGTACTTTCCACACCTGATTTCTCTCATTTCCCATTATTTTTTCTCTTAGGAATTAAAATATAAATTAAATCTCCCATCGTCATAGATATTAATGAAAGCATATTTTCCAACTACTTGAAGAATCACTGTATTGATAGAGTTAGAATGTGCAACTTCAAAACCACGAAATTTTCTACACATGGAAAATTACTATTTTACAGTAAAATCAGAAAGAACTATGAATTAAAACTAATAAGACCATTTGAAATTTCCATTTGTGAGAGTAGTACGTTTTAAATAGCTAAGAATATTTGCCAACCCTTTAGAAATTGAAACTGGTGGATATTCAAAACCATGCATTCCAAAAGATTGTTGTTTTTGTCAGTTTTGTAAAACTACTGAAGATGAGTTAAAGTTTTTATCTCGCTGCTTTATGATGTTAGTAACAGGCTACTTGTCGGAGTGAACTTGGGCTGTTTACATACATGTGATTTGAGGGTAGTATTGTGCAGGTGGGAAAAAATGCCATGATATTGTTTTCCGCTGTCGGTAGTTTGGCATCAATTTTAATTACCCCCCCCCCCTCCTTATTAGATACATCGAGAATAATTACCGGTGTGATACCTTGGAAGCTGGTGTATGCATAAAGTTAGACTTATTGGAAATTGCTGATACACGCATGTAGAAATGAAAATTTTCTATCAGCCGTATTCACCATCCCGAATTTGCAGATCGTCAATCAAAAGGAAAACACAGATTTCTAGCACTCGGAAGAAAGCGAAAAACATGAACAATCCTTAACAATACTGTCCAGGTATATTTAGATAACTTTTAAAAATATATATAAAGCTTTACACTGTAACAGTCAGATTCCGGTAATATTTACAAGACTGTGACGTCACACTCGAGTAAACCGTCTGACGCGTCTGACGTATGCAAGACAGCGAATGTGAAAGTACTATAGGAACTCTTATAGGTAAGATGAGATTGAGCATTGTAATTATAAATGTTCAGTGTAAATTCAAGCCATTAGGCTTATTACATTTATGTGATCTAAAGTTCCTAATGCAACCGTTTATTTCAGACTGATGAGAATTACTTTAGACGAGGTACGTCAACGAATAGGCACGACAGCGAAAATACGGAAGTCACTTCGGGGACTTGTCACAGAATCGCATAACTCTACACGGTTTGTTAATCTTTCCTTATTCATCAGAGAACATGGTAATCGTAATTCAGAACATAATTTTTATAATTTAATCGATTTAGATATTGATTAGGGGTGCTAAGTAACGTTCTATATTACCTTCATAGAGGCACCATCGAGATCAGGCACGTTGAAGGGGGGGGGGGGGGGGGGGGTGATGTGTAACAATGTCCATCGATTGTTATATATATCGTAATGCCAATAAAATGTATATATATTGGTTGCCCCCCCCCCTTTAACAATACTTTTAAATGAGAAGAATGTAAGCTTGAAAGCTCTATCAATGTCAATCGTTTCATTTTAAGCAATGCATTTATATAGATTTCATCTAGATAATGAGGAATGCAAAGTCATTTTCAAATCGCCTCTGGACTAGAACATGACAATTTGAAAACATATTCCATGACTTCCTTCTGTATCTTGTATAATAATTCTATTCTATTCTGTATGATGATATATAAAAGGTTATGTTTCTTTCAAACACAAATTATTGATAATTTTGCAACTTTTTTTTCTTCGTTTCTGCTACATCTACATGCAATTTCATTCATAGTACAGTATGTGTACATAAGGCTTAAGATGACTCCTTTTGTATATTGAACAGTCCTTTTAATACATAAATATTTCTTTTTCAGAGATTAAAAGAAAGAAAAGACAATGAAGACAAT
The DNA here is from genome assembly GCF_947568905.1 of Ostrea edulis. Taxonomy (NCBI): domain Eukaryota; kingdom Metazoa; phylum Mollusca; class Bivalvia; order Ostreida; family Ostreidae; genus Ostrea; species Ostrea edulis. The sequence continues at coordinate 69,741,531 of NC_079168.1, read as the reverse complement.
CATGTAAAAACAAATTCAATCAATTAAATTATCAGCAGATTGAAAGCAGATTTGTACTCCTTTTTGTGTTCATCTGAACCCGAGATTCAGAGTATCAAAATATCCATGTATGATTTAACGTTATAAAGTTTATGTGAAATTCACGTGAATTTTATGTGAAATTCATGTTAATGATTTCACGTGAAATTCACGTGAATTTTATGTGAATTTCACGTGAAATTCATGTGAATTTCACGTGATTTTTTTTCGTGTGAATTCACATTTGATGCTCTTTTAACGTGAATTTCACATAGAAATTTTCTCGTGAAATTCATGTGAATTTCACGTGAGGCACATTTGCCTGTGTATCATTGGGTCAAATGCTGTCTGACGTGTTTCATATCAATTATTAGGCTGTTCTTTACACACTGATCTTGACTACGGATTGCTCCGTTTACCTGATCAAGATATAGGACTCACGGCGGGTGTGACCGGTCGACAGGGGATACTTACCTCTCCTAGGCACCTGATCCCATCTCTGGTATATCCAGGGGTCCGTGCATACCCAACTCTTAATTTTGTATTCCTTATACGAGTTATAAGATTGATTACTGTTCGTTATCTTCAATTTTTCATGTTGAATAAATCTAAATATAGTTTTAATCAGTAATTGAATTCGGCATGATTCTTTGATCAACCGAAAAAGAAACTTACTTGGAAAGAGATGGAGATGTTACGTAAAAAAAAATAACATTACGTTGATTAAGATCATGACATATCAGAGCGCATTATATTTACTTGTGAAATAAGTCGAGGTGCAAAGTTTTGAATAGGCACATACGTGTAATGGAAAATTCTTTGAATTCCATCAAGAGGCCCCAGAACACTAAGATCAAGAAGTGTACAATTTGTCAAATGGCTATGTAAGCATGTCTTAGAATAGATTTAAAACAGTTCACACCATGATCCCCAGGTTCAGGTCAAGGCCACGATAGAAGTTACAAATTCTAGATAGAAATATATCGAAAAATAATTTAAAACTCTTTTTCTTACGAGGCACAATGACACAGTATTTCAAATTGATATGTAAACATTTTTCTGTAGTGTACATTCAAGTTTCTTCACGTTTTCATTATGGCCCTGGTGCCACAACAGAGATTTATAGTTTGACCTAGGGATATATATGTTATATATATATATATATATATATATATACATGTATATATATATATGGAAATTCTTGAAAAATCCTAGGAATCAAAAGAGTACAAATTGTCCGATGGAGTTGACATGCAAGCATCCTCATGTAAGGTACATTCCGATTTGTTCCCCATGACCCCTGAAGCCACAGTATGTATTACCACAGTATGTATTACATAATGTGTAAATATGTCTGAATCTGAATTATGTCCTTGGCTAGAATTTACATATGATAAGAGATGTAAAGATTGCTATGAAACAGTGATATGATATTACAGTCTGTAAAAATAAGATATACAAGCACTTAGCACCCTGAGACATGTAGTGTATCTAGTGGACCAATAAGTTGGGCTTGGCTTATTGTTGAGCTGCTATTAGTGTTCTATTATGATCGCCGTATAAGCAATGTGGTTCAGGTGAGCATTGTGGCCCCCTGGGGCTTCTTGGTGGAATTCTGTCATAAATTAGCTTTGAAATAGCTACATGGGTGTAAGTATTAAAAACATTCAAGCAAAACATTTTACTTTTATCGTCACCTAGTTATAGATAATGAACTGAGTATATTATCATAGATGATCTGTGTATGTGCTTATTTCTGACCTTAACCTGATTTCATTGAGGATACACATAGATTGCACCACCTCTTGTTTTAAAAAGAGTCATGAGATAAGGAATGAGTAAGATGGAGAAGGGTACGTTAGTCAGCGGGTGATACGACAGGTAGTGTTGTTTGGGACGGTGACGGACAGGTGAAAATGACAGGTACACGCTACAAATGACATATTTTTTAACATGACTGCGCCTGTAGTGGGAGCGTTTAAAAGCTATCTGTTTGTCATGACATTGATATGATTCTTCTACAATTGAATAATTGTTTGCAGAGTTTTAAATGAATAATAATGATTGCATAACATTGATTAGGAGAATCTTAGAGATTGTTTCTACAATGATTTCATTTCAAAACATTATGACAGATTGTAGAGTTTGTATTTACATACACTGTATATGTACAATACGACAATTTGATAATTTCGGTACTTTCACCAGGTACAATACGACAATTTGATAATTTTGGTACTTTCACCAGGTACAATACGACAATTAGATAATTTCGGTACTTTCACCCGGTACAATACGACAATTAGAAAATTTCGGCACACATATGAACTTGTGGAACATTATCAAAGATTTTGATGGGTTATAAATACTTCGTCAACTTTTGAATACAATTCTATACACGTTACCCATTGTGGATTATGCAATGTCTTGTATGGATGTTAGTTTTCTTGAAAATTGGGGCATGGAGAAATTTCGTTCGACCATATCAAGGTAAGTTGGTTTTCCCAGATTCTATGTTCAAAGAGTGTCAGGTACGTATATATACATGGAATTGCTATTGTTGTGATACGCGTGTACAACCGAGGTGTGTTTTACGTAATGATCCATTAAGCTGGAAAAGTAATAGATAGGTGAAATACCGATAACACTGTGTGAATCATACATGTTGTTTAATTATATCTATTACAATTTCAGATTGCAAAACTCATGCAGTAATCTAATGGATTAGGATAGTAAACAAAGAAACGCCAGTTTGGTTTGACAAGGGTACGAAGCGTGTAAAATTTCCATTTCCGGTGGAAACAGACTATTTTAATTTCTTATCTCGGATTTATGTAGGCTATGTGTGTTGTCTAATGCATTTCAGCTTCAAACATAATAGAATAATGTATAAACAGATTATATCTATGACACAATTTATCGTTACAATTTTATTTCCGTGATATTGCCGTCCTGGGTTCTACTTGTATAATATATACTGGAAACGATTCTGACAGCTTGACGAAATGTGTATTGAAAATCAATTACATATCCATTGCTTTTGTCCTCGATATCTTTACCAATTAAAATGATGGTTATTTCCTCATTAATGTGAACAATGAATCTTCATAAATATAGTATAAATATTGTAAAGTTTGAGAATTCCGACAAAAGTGAAATCAAAATATGAATACAAAAATAAATTACGTGAAGGTATAAACAGCAATAATTCAGGCCAGCATACTTTTCACGATGTGCTAATGCGCTTCATGAAAAAGTGAAGATAACGAACAGTGATCAATCTCATAACTCCTATAAGCAATACAAAATAGAAAGTTGGGCAAACACGGACCCCTGGACACACCAGAGGTGGGATCAGGTGCCTAGGTAGTAAGCATCCCCTGTTGACCGGTTACAACCGCCGTGAGCCCTATCCCCTCGTCAGGTAAACGAAATATGCTTACTTAAAGCTCATGCCCTCATGTATTTTCGAAAATGAAATTTATTTCTTAAATAATCTTTGGAAAGAAAGAGAAAGCTAGTTAGTATGGAATTGTTATTAAATTCCATGTAGAATAATTAGTTTGAATTGTCACTGTAAGCACAGATTGAGGAGTCTAAGTATGTTTAGTGTCGTGAGAATAATTACTTTTTGAATAAAATATATTTTTCCTCTTCAAATTGCATTAAATCACTAAAAGGATTCTTGAAAGTGCAATCTAGATAATGTTGCAGAGCCGATCAAATTTATATTAACAATAACAGATTCATAACATGAAAGTAAAATAGACGATTTGCTTATGATAACCCCTTTTAAAACCAGTCTGTACTTTTCTTTTTCACCAAGGGCGGATACAAATGTAGAGTACCTGTATGTCACTAGTTCACTTTGCGATCCCATTGTGCCTATCTATTTACGTATACAATTTACCTGTCATTCAGCCGTGTCATTCACAGCTGAAGTGAACAGACTTCATGTAGTTGTACAATTCATGCTCTAGGTATCGTTTCGTTATTTTTCACCCTTCACATTATAGAAACCGTCTATATGATTTGCTATTTCAATGAAATTCAAAAGTTAATTACATGTATATTCTATGTTTGTACTATGATGTCCTCAAATGTTTTCTCCCAGTACAATTCCCTAAACATGTATTATATCCTTACAGAATGGATGATTCAACTCGATCCAATTGTTTGTTCTTTCGTGTTTCCTCACGATTCTTTTCTGCACTGTTACAAAGATCAAAACCTTTTATGAAGGGGAAAATAGCATTTGCTTATTTCAGGCGTTAAATCGTCCGGGCGAGGATTCCGCCAGGTCTCCATTAGAGTTAAATACATTAGATAAATAATCACAGTGTGTATATGTACTTGTTGAGCAGGTAGGCAAGAGAATTTAAACTTCTTCCGTCGACTTGTGTGCAGTATTCTCCCTATTGCTTGTGTTTGTCGCCCTAGTGTCCAATATTGATTTGTATAGCCAAAAGTCATTATATTAGTACACGATATTTGAAAATTTATACTGCAGTAAATCTTACCAGATATGATCAACTTAATAGTGTCTACTATGCGAGATGAAAATGCTACATTCTAAATCATCTTTAGAATTGCACTGGTTATTCTGTTTTATCATTTTTAAACATGGACATTCACAAAGGTGGTTCCAAGACCTTAGGATAAGAGCTTGAGTGTATTTTATTGTACATTACATGTACATGTATATGCTTAATGTAAAACTTATACGGTACCAATTTTGATGCACCAGATGCGCATTTCGACAAATAATGTCTCTTTAGTGATGCTCAACCGAAATGTTTGAAATCCGAAATAACTCTGAAGTATTAGAGCTTAAATTATAGGGGAAAACAGTGTGCTAAAAAAGTGGAGTCAAATTCGTCTAAGGATAAGAGCTATGCGTGAGGGAGATAATCCTTAATTTTGAAATGAATTTCTAAATTTTATAACAGCAATTAAATATACATCCGTATTTTCAAGCTAGTAACGAAGTACTTAGCTACTGGGCTGTGGAGACCCTCGGGGACTAACAGTCTACCAACAGAGGCCTCGACCCAGGGGTCATAATGTAAAACTTATACGGTACCAATTTTGATGCACCAGATGCGCATTTCGACAAATGTCTCTTCAGTGATGCTCAACCGAAATGTTTGAAATCCGAACTAAGCACATCCTCTTCACACACACACACACACACACACACACACACACACATATATATATAAAGCACTAGAATGACCAACGACATGAACAATTGGAATTGTCAAATTTTCGGGACAACCTGTCCCTTCGTCAGGACGTGAAAGGATTACATTATGGAGAAAACACAAATATAATTAACAATAAGCACTAAAACTACACTACAAAACTAGCTATCACTTTTCCAGCGGATTACATGTTGCAGGCTTTGTTATTAACTTAAAAAAGAATAACAATCAGGGTGTCTGGTCACCGTGGTATCAGTCGGTAAAGTGTGAAATTAATTAATTTAATTTAGAATACTATAAGTATACGCATATAATTATGTTTCATTGAATACATTCATACGTAGATTGACGTATTCTAGAAATACAGGGTTTCAATAGTCTCGATTGAAGTCAGCATTTCACAAATTCTATGCATATGGTCATTATAACAATCTAGTTCGTCAATATACTGTAAGTTGGTTTAATTCCACGTTGTTAAAATTTCACGATTTGTTACAAGGGTACCAATCGCGATGGTTTTATTTTCACGCTATAGGATTATCTACTTTTTATATTTAGTGCGCTCAGTCTCGGTAATATGTCTACTGTGTCCCTGAAATGACCCTCGGACTGCGACTAGTAGTATCAACTGCTGAGTAAAATTCACAAGAAACTTACATTTTGTGTGGTCATTTAATGAGTTCATTTTCAAGGTAGCCTTTGGAAAGTTAGCATGTCTATTTTAAACGGGGTGAAAAACGGAAAGCTTGCAATAAAAACCCCAAATTCATTGTATCAACACGTACAAAATACAATGCCATGAAAACACATTTAAATCATCTATTTTGAACAATTTAAGAAATGAAATCAGATTAATTATCTTCTCAATTATCATTAGGTGCTAGGTAAGCGCCAATTAAAGGTGTCGACGATAAGCGTCCCTGCTGCGTGTACGGACAACCTGCAGCCTCTTGATATTCAGATTGACGGACGATTTAAAACGCGTTTAAATCCGAATTCCAGACATATTATGCAAACGAAATCAAAACTTCTCCAGAAAAAGGTGTCGACATTGAGGATGTTGAAATCGACTTGCGCTGTCGAAATAAAACCGATCCACGCTAAATGGCTTGTGAGATTATTGGGTCAAATGCTGTCTGACGTGTTTCATACCGATTGTTAGGCTGTTCTCGGCACACTGATTTTGACTACGGTTAACTCCGTTTACCTGATCTGGATATAGGGCTCACGGCGGGTGTGACCGGTCGACAGGTGATGCTTACTCCTCCTAGGCACCTGATCCACCTCTGGTGTGTTCAGGGGTCCGTGTTTGCCCAACTATCTATTTTGCATTAATTTTAGGAGTTCTGAGATTGATCACTGTTCGTTATCTTCACCTTTATAGGAGTTCTGAGATTGATCACTGTTCGTTATCTTCACCTTTATAGGAGTTCTGAGATTGATCACTGTTCGTTATCTCCACCTTTCACAAGGTACATTAAAATCATTTTCGTGTGGATTACATTCAATAGATACTCATCCTGTGTATAACTGGGCGAATCATAACCCCCCAAAGTAGTACATTTTTAATGTTAAAAATTTGTAGTTTTTCAATTCTAGAAATACATTTGAATAGCTCATTTTTGGCATGTACGTACATGTACGTAGTACATACAAACCCACAACAATGACAAGTATCACCAAGTTTGCCGTGTAGAATAAAATAATATATATGAAAGTAAATATTGAAAATCGAATACATTTTGAAGTTGTATTTGATAATTGAGAATAATCATTCATATTGTTTTGAAAATGTAATGGTCATCGATTTTTCCACCTATTTTTATCTCTTAAAATTTACCTTTGACCTGTACAGTATTCATTTGCAATTTATAATACATGTACCATCATTGAACGTATGGTTTGAGTGACGGAACTGAACGGAATAGTGACATATACATGTATACGTATTTCAAAAGTAAATAACCTTGGGCCATGCGGTTTACACAAAAGAAACATGTGCATGAAAGAACAGTGATCAAACTCATTACTCCTATAAAGAATACAACTAAGAGTTAAGTAAACACGGACCACTGGACATACCAGAGGTGGGATCAGGTGCCTAGGAGGAGTAAGCATCCCCTGTATACCAACCACACCTGCCGTGTGCCCTATATTCTAATAATTTAAACGGAGTAATCCGTAGTCCAAATCAGTGTGTAAAACGGCATATAATTGAAAACATTAAACTGAACAATACTGTACATAAATCACATGATCAGTATAGAAAAACTTATGATTCAGTTCAGTCTTGTATTCCAAAATATTTCAAGTCCAAGTCCACACCCTGTGTTTGCTAAGGTAAACTACTATTATTGCATCCAAACATCTTAATTACAAACATACTTTACAATGTCTAAATATTGACCATCTCATTTACATGTATAATCCACCTACGTGTTCTTGGTCTTCTTTCAACTATAGTCCAGCTGGACATCTCATTACCGCTGATGTCGATATACATCATGTCGTTGAAAATGAGGACCGGAATGCACTTATTTTGAAAAGTCCTGGATTCAGAGAACCCCAGTCTTTCAATTGGCGACAGAGCTTCATATCTATTATGAATTCTGTCAAAGTTTTTGTCAGACGATGGGCTAAATATGAAAAAGAAGAACTTAATATCTTGTTAGAATGGATAAAAACATTGTCTTTATTTGTATGGATCATTATTACAACTGTCTATTAAACGAACTAGGCATTAATTCCACTTTTTGTAATCGTATTTATACTCCAACTGTCCTTTCAAAAGATGAAATTCTTGAAAACCATGCTTCAGTGTTAGACACATTTAATATCCCAGTCAATGGGTCGGATGAATATGAGTTACCGTACCTACATGTATACTGGATTCCTAAACTTCATAAAAACCCTTACAATCAAAGATATATTGCTGGATCCAGTAAGTGTTCTACCAAACCTCTGTCTTTGATTGATTGATTGATTGATTAAATATTGTTTAACGTCCCACTCGAGAATCTTTCACTCATATGGAGACGTCAGCATTGCCAGTGAAGGGCTGAAAAATTTAGGTCTATGCTCGGCGCGTATGGCCTTTGAACAGGGAGGGATCTTTATCGTGCCACACCTGCTGTGACACAGGACTTCGGTCATCCGAAGGACCGCCCCATTTAGTCGCCTCTTACGACAAGCAAGGGGTACTGAGGACCTATTCTAACCCGGATCCCTACGGGAACCTCTATCTTTGCTCCTCACAGCGATGAAGGAGAAACTTCAAACATACTGTGCCACTACATATGCCAGAAGTGGTGTGAATCATTTGTGAATTCTAAAAAATTCTAAAGAACTTTTAATATACTTGAAATCGGAAAGCTTTTCTCAAATCAACAATATCAAAACGTAAGACTTTTCAACACTTTACACGGCCATTCCTCACGAAAAACCATACCCTAGACTTCTTGAGATCATAGACAGTTGCTTCTTCAACAAAAATGGAAAACGGAAATATTCATATGTAGTGATTAGTCATCCAAAAAATTACTTTGTTAAACACCATTTTGATTCCACGCACAAGTACTCTGAAGTTGAAATTAAAAATATGCTGGAGTTCCTCATTGATAATATCTTCACTAATTTTGACTACAGATAACTCTCTTTACCTGATCAAGATATAGGGCTCACGGCGGGTGTGACCTCCTGAGACACCTGATCCTTCCTCTGGTATATCCAGAGGTCCGTGTTTGCCCAACTCTTAGTTTTGTATTAATTGCTTATATGAGTTATGAGATTAATCACTGCTTGTTATCTTCATCTTTCATATAATTTTACACTAAAAAAAAGTACAATGTTTGTAAACACAACCATAAATATAGAAAAGTTGTGCATATGGAAAATAGATTATGGAAAGAAGTATACATGTATTTATGCTAAATTTCATGCTGAACGGTTTATACTAAGATAATCATTAATTGTTGAATGTTCATTCAATGAAAGATGTAATTTACTTTTCTGGAATAAACCTATACGTTTGTATAAAAAAATATTTTTCTTACACTGCATATAATCGAAATTATTTTAAGAATATCTCGCCCATTTATCATTTTACCAGAATCATATTTAGATGTGAAATGTAATAGGTTTTGTTAACAATCTAGAATAGAGTTTTATTTAAAGTCGGTATTGTGGTTTATAGCAGGTAACCTACGCTCTGTAGAGCGTTTAACCCATGAGCAATTCATCGTAATTTTACAAACATGTCAATTTATATTAGTAATAGACAAATCAATGCGGGAAAGTTTTTACCAAGATTTAAGAAATTAATTTGATTTCCCCCTTTTTACTCTGCTTAAAATTTATGTGTTCAGTTTAGAGAATGAATTTCCTTTTATGAACATCAATCAGTGAAAAAAAACAACAACGAATAGAAGTTCATATGAGGTGTATTCAATCCTTGTCAAAATCATAAAGCTTGAATTAAAACAATTTGAAAGAGTAGTAGGGTTAATCTCTCTTTCATCCCTTTGAAAACACATGGAAATCTGAACAGTTTCATGGCTTGATACTGTCGACTTTTAGTCAGTATAATTCATAAATATGTAGTTTATTTCCGAATGTCCTCGATATTCAGCGACATTTTAAACACGTGTCTTCAATTTTGAACAAATCCGCATACAAGAAAACTGATAGATACATAAACAAGAGTATAAAATACAAATGATCATTAGATCGACCTCCAACTATGCTGTACAACCTTAATCCCTCGGATACGGATGTGTAACGTGTCTATATATAATAAGCCTTTTTCACAGTTTACCAAAAGTTTAGCTCTCTTTCAATAAAATTGTTCTAGAATGTTTTAAAGTATTTCATACGCAATTTATAAGTAAGAGAACTGTGTGTGGTTTGAATAGATTAAAAGTACACAATATTAGTAAATGTTAAACAGAGTTTCATTTAAAAAAATCTTGCTATGATAAGATCAAAAACTTCCCTTCGTTTTTGCTATAATCTAAATAGTACTTTGTCTTAGGTCAAGTTTCATTTATATTCCCAGCCCATTAGAAAAATCACGTTTTTTGAATAATTATGAAAATCGTTATATATCGTTCTGAAAATGTAATCACAGTGATAATGTTTTCGTGAACCAGGATCCATGATCATAAAATGAGGTTCAATCAAATTTTTTGCATATACATGTATCCTTGAGTTGAATCACAAAAAAGCAACCCGAGATGTGTTTGTGAACCACAAATGTCCTTGATAATGGTCAATTCCAAAGACGACCAATGTCGCAAAGACAAATATCTTGGTACCAGTCACAAGAAATGCTCATGTGCAATATGAAAGCTCTAATATAGATTTACCATTTAGAAGTTTTGACCAATGTAAATTTTTTTAAAGTAGGTCAAACTTCATGGTCAAAGTCACAGGGTCAAACATTTTGGTACCCACGGAAAGGTCTTGTCACAAGAAATACTCATGTGAAATATCAAAGCTCTAGCACTTGCTGTTCAAAAGCTATTACCAAGGTTAAAGTTTCAGACAGAATGACAGACAGGACAAAAACAATATGCCCCCCGATCATCGATCTCGGGGGGCATAAAAACTCAAACTTTAATGACATTTTTTAAATCCAGCTAAACTTTTATTTCAACATTAATTTTAGTGACTTATAGAAATCACTATCTTAAGGATTAGACCAATTTTAAATTGGTTTAAGTTTATTCCTAGTTTATAGGCACGATATCTCGTAGTGGATTCTATTTTTGTGAATCAGGTCACGGGGTCTTTTATTAAGAAGTAATTTGAATGTATGTCTGTATGGTGTTTAAAAAATTTCATGCTCTGTACATCTATAGATTTATGGTTTTTAGACCTGTATAAAAATGAACTGCACGACTCAAAAACTTTCAATTGCTTTGCATATCCATATTTGTTTCAATCTTAAAATGCAATCCCTTTCCCGTGATTTAACTTTTTTCCTTAATTAAAAGCAAATTTTATTCTTACGCTCTGGCATGTTTATTTTGAAAATCAATAAAATAATATTGTCTGTTCTACAGATTTTTCATTTGTTATATATGTAAATGTTTCATGTATCTGATGTCCCATTCCATGGTTTGAGCGAAATAAATTGAACTGAACTGGCACAATTTACAGGTCGATGCTTGCTATCTTGTACAAGCATGGTTAGTTGTATATTGTTTAACGTCTTCTCGAGAATTTTTCTTTCATATGGAGACGTCACCATTGCCGGTGAAGGGCTGCAAAATTTATGCCTATGATCGGCGCTTATTGCCTTTGAGCAGGGAGGGATTTTTATCGTGTCACACCTGCTGTGACACGGTGCCTCGATTTTTGCGGTCTCATCCGAAGGACCGCCCCATTTAGTCGCCTCTTACAAGCAGGTAGTTCTGAGGACCTATTCTAACCAGGGTCCCCACGGGAAAACATTCGGTTTGAACGTATTCTATTGTAATACAATTTGAAAGGGAATGGACACAATTTCTAATGTAAAACTTGTACGGTACAATGAAATTCATTTGATAGTTTTAGTCCTATATTAGGAATGCAGATCTTGCGTGATTATTTCTCGTTTACAAGCAATGACAAACCTCACATTAGTCTCTGCCACCTCCTTGTTTTCTCTCTCGTCTCGTTTGACACCCCTTTACAGACCCATGGGAATCTTTACAGCTTCATGACTTAAAACTTGTCGATTTTTAGTCAGTATAATTTATATACTTTTATTTCGGGAATGTCCAAGATATTCATCGACTTTGAGACACACATATTTAATTTTGAACAGTATAACCTCAAATCTACATGTATGAAATGATGGACATTAGTAACATGACATACACAAGAGTAATACGACATCGATAAATATAAATGATCATTAGATCGATCCCTAACTTCGCTGTACAACCTTATTCCCTCAGATACAGATGTGTAACGTATCTATATATATTCAACCTTTCACAGTTTACCAAAAGCTTGGCTCTCTTTCAATAAAATTATTCTAGAATGTTTAAAAGTCTTTCGTATGCATTTTATAAGAGAACTGAATTCAATAGTTTAAAAGAACAGTATGCAATACATGTAGTAATGAATGTTAAACAAGTTCTATTAAGGTCATACGCGATGGTTCTAAATCTCCTCGATTAACTATAATTATAGTAATGCAACTGTCCTGAGTTCGATCTCCGATTGATCGGGTTTTGTCTCCTCCATTGCTACAATAACTTATAATATCCATACCTGTAATACGTATAGAGTTACCCAACATTTTTATTTGCACAACCAGGGACTATCAAAATACGTATATCTAAATCAGACCTGGTAATATATCGTAAGTTTTAGAAAAGGTGCAAGTAAATTGTACATGATTATATATTCTTGGGAAACGTTACGTTCGAATTTTTACTCGTAAACTTTTATCTATTACAGAAGGTTGTGTTTGGGGATATTGCTAAGTTATTGTCCTAAGATATTTTCCTTTAAAATCATTTTACGAAAAAAGGCTCTGTTCATTTGTAAATGAGCTGGTAACAAATAAATAAAACTTGGCTAAAGGCAAAATACATTTCAGATAATATCAAGAAGCGAGAAAAAATACTTGATCTCAGGTAGGTCCGGTAGGAAATTTTGATGGAAGTGGATATATCATAATTTTACTAATTTAGTGCGGCGTGGACTTTAGTGTTCTATGTATGATAAGTCTTTTTAAAAGTTGTTTTTGTTAGATAGAGTACATTTATATTGATTCGATACACAAGAGATTGTTCTGTATATGATCAGTTTATAAATCGAGGCAGGCTACTGACAAACAAGTTGATATTACAGGGTTTTCAACAGTCTCGTTTGAAGTCAGCATTTCACAAATTCTATGGTCGTTAGAACAATCTAGTTTGCCGATACAACCTATCATTGGGTCAATTGCTGTCTGACTTGTTTCATACCGATTATTAGGCACACCGTTCTTGGCACACTGATTTTGATTACGGATAACTCCGTTTACCTGATCAAGATATAGGGCTCAAAGCGGGCGTGACCGGTCGACAGGGAATGCTTACTCCTCCTACTCACCTGATCCCACCTCTGGTATATCCAGGGGTCCGTGTTTGCTCAACTCTCTATTTTTCATTGCTTATAGGAGTTATGAGATTAATCACTGTACGTTATCTTCACCGTTCATTGCTATAATTATTTCTGTAAATTATAGGTGTGTTTAAAATATACAAGGAGCTGTATTTGAGAAAAAAATCGAAATCAACCGTGGGTATTTGTCGATATCTACATCTAATATCTATAAAACCAATATTTCCTAACTTATACATATACACAATCTGTATCTATCATTTCTCTTTGTCTCTGGGTCATTAAGTTCGAATTGAATTCTATACAAATTGCGTAAGATTCATTATGATCATTATAGGTTCTAATGATTGGATTGTATCTATGATGTTTGAATATCATGTATACAACGTGATGGCGTTTATTGTTTGAAAGAACGATCAGTAAGTCGTAATTAATTTGCTATGAATTCAGCGTAAATTTCCTTACAAATTTCTGAAAACAGAATTTTATTTTCTGATGTAAAAATTTGTTTGAAATAAATATGATTATAAATAAATTTTTTTTTATTAAAATGGGATTTTATTTTCGATTTTTGAATTGATAATCGATATGCTATAAATTGAACTACATTTTATTTAAAGTTCTTTCAAAAAATGATTATATCATTCCGCAAAAATTAAACATATCACAGACAGTCTCTCATCATCAAAATTATCACATAAACTAGTTTCATCACATCACAAAGTTTTACGAAGGATTGAAGACAGCTGATCAGAATTTGGAGAGATCCAAATTTGCGGATTTCGTATATCTTTAGCAAAACATTTCTAGAATAAGCTAAATACGAGCGATATTTTTGGGTTATAGTTTTTCTTTATCAACTTATCAAAAATTGAGGTTCAGTGAAGCATTTAATTTACACATTTATTAATTAAAACGTTAGAAAATTTATGCAGAAAGGGGAGTAACTGTGCTTGCTCAATGTTATTAAAGTTGACAACGTGACTGTTCTTGACAATCCGGCAAATTCAGTAAAATGTGTAGAAATATCTTTAATGGATTTTGTTAATCATTAAAATCTAATATAATCATTTCACAAAAAACCATTTGAGGCGTTCTATGAATTTTAAAATATTATTCGGAATATGTTACAAATTTCTGAAATCAGAATTTTATTTTCTGTCAAATAATGTTTAAAACAAATATATCATTATACATATTTAGTGTGATTTTGTTTTCGATTTTGAAATTGATGATATGATATAACTTTACATTCTATTTAACGACAAACACTTACTAATATTACCTGAAAATTGTATCTATGCACAGTCAGCCATTTATTCGTAATTGAATATCGTAGAACAAGTTCTTTCAAAAAATTATTACTACGCAAAAATTAATACATATCACATACTTTAATGTACAGTTCCCCACCATCAAAATTATCACATTTAGTTTCATCACATCACAAAGGTTGTTTGTTGTTGTGTTTTTTTTATATCAAAAAATGGGGTTTAGTGAACCATTTAATTATTAGAACGTTAACAAATTTTATGCAGAAAGAGGAGTAACTGTGCTTGCTCAATGTTGTTAAGGGTGACAATGTGACTGTTCTTCACAATCGGACAAACTCAGTAAAACTTTAATAGATATTTTTAATCGTTGAAATCTAGTAAATTTATTTCACAAAGGACCATTTGGAGCGTTCTATGCAAGGTGAAGATAACGAACAGTGATCAATCTCATAACTCCTATAAGCCATACCAAATAGATAGTTGGGCAAACACGGACCCCTGGACACACCAGAGGTGGGATCTATGAATTTTTATATATTCAGAATATGTTATATCAACATACGACATAGTTTTACATAAAGATCGAGCCAGTACCACGTGACCAATATTCAATATCTTGATTTTTAGGTGGGTTTTGACAATTTAGTGGAAAGATTGGTGATAAACATGTATGTATATATGTAAACTCCTACATATAAAGTTCATATGAAACAATTACGCCAATAAAAAAATCATTTTGTTTTGTTGTCTATTATTTTCAACAAACCAGGATTGGAAAATGCAGCATAATGTAGACTAGATCTACTATTCTGATGGTTTCCCCCCTGAACATTCCCAGCAAAATAAATGAAAGTGTTTACTAACTCAAACCATAATGCTATAAAGTGAAGAAAAAATCTGTTAAAATGCTAATCAGAATACATGTGACCTTAAAAAGGAGCTTAAAATCAAGGTATTGCATTCCTATGAATGATCAATACCAATACTTTAACATAAATGTTAACAACAAATTAATAACTCAACTTTAACCCACTTCCGACATTCTATTCTCACCTACATGAAAGGTGTAGACAACGAACAGCGATCAATTTCGTAACTCCTATAAGCAACAAAAAATAGAGTTGGGCAAACACGGACCCCTGGATACACCAGAGGTGGGATCAGATGCCTAGGAGTAAGTATCCCCTCTCGACCGGTCACACCCGTCGTGATCCTTGATCAGGTAAACGGAGTTATCCGTAGTCAAAATCAGTGTACCAAGAACGGCCTAACAATCGGCGTGAAACACGTCAGACAGCATTTGACCCAATGATCGGTTGTATTGGCAAACTGGATCGTTATAACAACCATAGAATTTGCGAAATGCTGATTTTAAACGAGACTGTTGGAACCCTTGCACCATCAACTTGTTTGTCAGTAGCCTGCCTCGATTTAAAAAACTGACCATACGCAGAACAAGCTCTTGCGTGTCGAATCAGTTGAGAGATAAACACCATATGTAGGTAATAATAGAATATTGCTACATAAATATGGGAAGTTGACAATGGAGAAGTTTGCAGTTAATAACTACTTTCAATAAAATATCGAGGTATGAAGCAGAAGTGGACGACTCTGTGGTGACCTTTATTTCGAGCTCACAGGGATATACCAAATCGACATGTGAATGAAAGCTATTATTGTTAAGAGACAAAACGTCATCGATATAGACCTCTATCTAAATGTCGAATAAAGTTGAGTTGTTAGTTTGCCGTAAATATCTACGTTCAATAAAATATCGAGGTATGAAGCAGAAGTGGACGACTCTGTGGTGACCTTTATTTCGAGCTCACAGGGATATACCAAATCGACATGTGAATGAAAGCTATTATTGTTAAGAGACAAAACGTCATCGATATAGACCTCTATCTAAATGTCGAATAAAGTTGAGTTGTTAGTTTGCCGTAAATATCTACGTTCAATAAAATATCGAGGTATGAAGCAGAAGTGGACGACTCTGTGGTGACCTTTATTTCGAGCTCACAGGGATATACCAAATCGACATGTGAATGAAAGCTATTATTGTTAAGAGACAAAACGTCATCGATATAGACCTCTATCTAAATGTCGAATAAAGTTGAGTTGTTAGTTTGCCGTAAATATCTACGTTCAATAAAATATCGAGGTATGAAGCAGAAGTGGACGACTCTGTGGTGACCTTTATTTCGAGCTCACAGGGATATACCAAATCGACATGTGAATGAAAGCTATTATTGTTAAGAGACAAAACGTCATCGATATAGACCTCTATCTAAATGTCGAATAAAGTTGAGTTGTTAGTTTGCCGTAAATATCTACGTTCAATAAAATATCGAGGTATGAAGCAGAAGTGGACGACTCTGTGGTGACCTTTATTTCGAGTTCACTGGGATACATTGATGTATATTTAATTGCTGTTATAAAATTTAGAAATTCATTTCAAAATTAAAGATTATCTCCCTCATGCATAGCTCTTATCCTTGGATGAATTTGGCTCCACTTTTTTGGCACGCTATTTTTGGCTATATTTAGCTCTAAAACTTCATAGTTATTTCGGATTTCAAACATTTCGGTTGAGCATCACTGAAGAGACATTATTTGTCGAAATGCGCATCTGGTGCATCAAAATTGGTACCGTATAAGTTTTACATTGAATCGACATATGAATGAAAATTATCATTGTTAATTGATAATAAATCGTCGATATATCTAAATGTCGAATTGAAGGCCAAAGCAAGAGAGAATTTTTTCTTCTCACGTAGAAGTGTTTGAATAAATTCTGCTTCATAGGAATATAAAAACAGGTCAGCTAACAAAGGAACACAATTCGTGCCCATGGGAATTGCAACAGACTGTTGGAAGACCTGATCAACAAAGACCTCGAAGATATTGTCAGTGAGGAACTCCAGCATATATTTTATTTCAACTTCAGAGTACTTGTGCGTGGAATCAGAGTGGCGTTTAACAAAGTAATTTTTTGGATGACTGATCACTAGATAGGAATATTTCCGTTTTCCATTTTTGTTGAAGAAGCAACTGTCTATGATGTCAAAAAGTATAATCTTTAATTTATCGAGAGGAATGGTCGTGTAAAGTGTTGAAGTCATACGTTTTGATGTTGTTGATTTGAGAAAAGTTTTGTGATTTCAAGTATACCAAAAGTTCTTTTGATTTTTTTAGAATCCACATTTGATTTACATTACTTCTGGAAGTCGCACAGTACGTTTGAAGTTTCTCCTTCACAGCTGTTAATATTTTCGTGAGGAGCAAAGATAGGGGCTAGGTAGAACATTTATTGGATCCAGAAATGTATCTTTGTTTGTAAGGGTTTTTATGAAGTTTAGGAATCTACCGGTAACTCATATCCATCCGACACATTGACTGGGATATTAAATGTGGCTAAAACTGAAGCATGGTTTTGAAGAATTTCGTCTTTTGAAAGGGCAGTTGAAGTATAGGTACGATTACCAAAAGTGGAAGTAATGTTCGTTTAAAATACAGTTGTAATAATGAGCCTTACAAACGAAGACAATGTTATTACAAGCTTTGTCAGCTGGAACCAAATCGTATTCCTTATTAAACCTATCTAATTCTTTTATCCCTTCTGGTTTAATAAACACAGAAGGATAGTTTGTTTTCATATATCTAACGCGAGATTCTAATATTTCTCTTATACTTTTAATCCATTCTGACAATGTATCAAGTACTTCTTTTTCATATTTAGCACATCGTCTGGCATAATGCGGCGTCGGTGACCTAGTGGCTAGGCTGTCAGACTCTCGACCGAAAGGTCTTGGTTCGAGTCCTGGCCGCGGCAGGGCCGACGTTGTGTCCTTGGGAGAGGCACTTTGGAAGAATTTCCTCACTCCACCCAAGTGTAAAAGGGGTACCTGGCTATAGACAGTGAAAGTTATTGTTAGAATGTTAGTGCTCTAGCGCCTTAACGGCAGCTTGCACTGTATGCTTCCCAGGAAGCTGAGAAAGTTCTAGATTGAAATAAGGTCTGCCGGAGTAATAATGCATTGTAAAGCGCTTTGAGCAGCTGGAAAAAGCGCTGTATAAAACCAATTATTATTATTATTATAATCCTCGACAGAATTCATAATAGAAATGAAGTTCTGCCGCCTATTGAAAAACCGAGGTTCTCTGTATTTAGGACCTTTTAGAATAAGTGATTTGAGGTCCTCATTTTCAACTATATCAATATTACCAGTAATGATATGTCCAGCTGGACTATACAGGTGACTCTCGATGGCTCGAACGTTCGATCTCTCGAAGTAAAGTTGGGTCCCGTAAAACACGTTTCATTGTTTTTCCCTCTCGATCTTTCGAAGTGGTGGTAGCGTATACCCAACGTTTAATAATTTCCGCTTGGGCCTTCTCTGGATTTTGTTGAATGCCGGAGGGGTAATTAGGTGTTTACGTAGTTGAAACGTCGCTCGTGCTGCTTTGTGGAGGCGACACACTTGAGTGGGTGTCGGGTGGTTTCGTCCCGATTACATATTCGCACCGAGTGGATTCGTACCTTTACCTGTACCCAAGTGGATTCGTCCTGAGTGGTTTCGCCCCATTGAGTAGGTAGCAACTGTGGTCGGAACGATTGATCAGTGCATACTCTCCTTTAACGATGAGCAATTGAAATTAGGGGATGAATGCTATTTATTAATTTACCGACGCCCAAGGTATGTTCATTTTGATCATTATACCAACAATTTTTGGATGTTTATATACGGCAACAGTGGTCAGGATGATTGATCAGAGCATACTCTCTTTAAATGATGAGTAATTGAATTGAAATTAATGAATACTATACAGTATATTAATTTACCGACGTCCAAACTACGTCCATTTCTATCATTATACCAAGAATTTTTGCCATGGCAAGTTGCATTCATTGTGGAAAATCAGTAAGTAAAAATTATCATATAAAACAGAATTAGCATTATGTAGATAAAATTAGTGTGTCTATTATGTGATTTTATTAATCTTAGGTATATTTATATAAATCTCAAATTGAAGAATTCAATTTAATAGCATAAACGTAAAGCAGCAATGTAGTAAAAGTAGTTGATCATTTTAAGAAAGTGAATTTTGAGATATGTTAAATTGTTATAATTTTAAGATATGTTAAATTGTTATATTATTTTATGAATGTAAGCTCTCTGAAAAGGGATTCTATAAAGATAATGTTAGAAGCGATAGCAGAAATGAAATAATTGAATTGCAATACCGGTAACTTTATATCAAAATCAGTGAAGGATTTGTGATTTTTTAAAATAGTGATAGTGATAACTGCAGTGCAAACTATCTACTAGGGTCGTTCAACAATATTGTCATACAAAAACTTGGATTACTATATATGCTATCCCAAACGTATATCTATTCTATTATGGATGTAATAATACAGTATGTGATTAAAAATCCAATGATATAAATTAATGGGTTTTTTTTTTAAAAGAAATACCCGTAAAAAACAGAAATAAAATATCATTACAAAATTGGGGCGAAACCACTCGATTAGTACATCGGGGCGAAACCACTCGTCTATAAGGCAATGTTCTACCTTAGGTTATCTGCATTGGGACGAAACCACTCGGTGCGAATCCACTCGGTGCGAATATGTAATCGGCACGAAACCACCCGCATTCCTTGAGTGTATAATTGGCTAATTGGTCAGTTTACACCTTGCACTGGGGTTTTGTGTCTTGATGATTAAAATTATATATAATCCGACTATGAAGAAAATCTATAATTTGTTTTGACGTGACAAAGAGAGAGTAAGTTTTATGCATAATTTAGAGATCTACAGACTGTTAAATTTCTCGAGTTTGTTCTTTGTGTAAAGTTACTTTGAAACATCGCTTTACTCATTCGTTAGAATTTTTGCTTTGGGTAAAGCGACTTCATATTGTGCTGTTTAGTTTGCGATAGTAAAGCTTCATCGGAACTTGGTTTTGTATGCCTATCTAAGCATGATTAAAGAACAAATACATACACTTTGAGGTTTTCTATTTTGATATCAAATTAACTACATGTACCTGACGAATATGAAGGAATGTCAAAACGATATCATATGATCTTGTTGGTAAACATTTCGGGTTTCCATACCGGTGGACCTTCAATTTCCGAACTTCGATCTCTCGATGTTTTATCAAGGTCCCTTGAACTTCGAGTTATCTCGAGTCACCTGTATTTGAAAGAAGATGAACAAGAACACGTAGGCGGATTAAGTATATGATGGTCTATATCTAGGCACTGCAAAGTTTATCTATAATTGAAAAGTTTGGATGCAATAGTAGAAGTATATTTGTAGGAAATACTCGGTTTAGACTTGAACTTGAAATAAGTTGGAATGCAATACTGAACTTTCTTTATGACGAAGAATGTTGCTTATGTTGAAGGCATCTATTCCTTTGTTTGTTAATTTGAGCTTAAGAAACAGGCGGCACGATTTGGAAGGGATATCATCCATGACCCTTGGTGGTTTAAAGATCCTGTGATTGGCAACATCCATAAATATAGAGTTCAGTCTATATTCAGGTGTTGAAAAATCTAAGTAAAGACTAGCTGTGGCTTCTTGAAATAAGGTATGTAAAACTCTCCATGGAACAGGGTAGAGTTTTGTGCGAATATGAAGTGGACTTAATTGTCTGTTGACGTTAGGTAAAAGTAAATAAAACGTGACATCATGAAAGGTGAAGATAACGAACAGTGATCAATCTCATGACTCCTATAAGCAATACAAAATAGATAGTTGGGCAAACACGGACCCCTGGATACACCAGAGGTGGGATCAGGTGCCTAGGAGGAGTAAGCATCCCTTGTCGACCGGTCACACCCGCTGTGAGCCCTATATCCTGATCAGGTAAACGGAGTTATCCGTAGCCAAAATTAATGTGCCAAGAATGGCCTAACAATCAGTATGAAACACGCCAGACAGCATTTGACCCAATGATAGGTTGTATTGACGAACTAGATCGTTGTAACGACTATAGAATTTGCGAAATGACTTCAATTGAGACGGTTGAAACCCTTGCATCATCAACTTGTTTGTCGGTAGCTTGCCTCGATTTAAAAATTGACTATACGCAGAACAAGCTCTAGCATATCAAATCAATTGAGAGAGATATATGTAAACACCATATACAGGTGATAATAATCATTTATACTTGGTCTTTTATATGAACGATGTCGATGACTGCGTTTCCGTCTTAGAGTATAATAATAATAATACCATATTTATATAGCACCCTTTTCATACACTATGTATGCTCAAAAGTGCTTTACAATGCATATATACCTTACAAGAGAATGTTATACACATAATACATAGAAAATAAATAAAACATTAAAAGCTGTACCTATCCTCATTGTAAATATAAAACATGAAAACACAAGATACCATAAATATGCTAGATAAGAATAAACACCAGTTTCAGGGCGTATTAAAATAATAAAATACACACACGCACACACACCATATAATGTCTCAGGTATAATGCATTAAAACATACAATCCCCCCCCCCCCTTTTTTTTTTTTTATAAAACATCACAAAATGGTACTCGAAAGCTAGGACACACAGTCTTTAGTTTTCACAGTTTTTCACAGAATCTAACCTACACGAATGACTGAAATGATAGAAACTAGTCCTGGAAAACTTGATGGAAAAAATGTGTTTTCAGTGACTTCTTGAATGCACACAGTGTTCTACAGTCCCTTACATGTTCTGGAAGGGCATTCCACAGTTTTGGAGCTATTGTTCTGAAACACCGATCTCCGTATGTTACGGTTCGACTTTTTGGAATAACTAAAGTGACTGGTTGTTTTATAGACCTAAGATTTTGGGTAGGCTTATATACCTCTAGTAATTGTTTGATATAAGTTGGGCACTCATCATGTAAGGCTTTGTAAGTATAAGTATCTTATATTGTGTCCTATACTGCACACGTAACCAGTGTAGTTCTCTTAGTATTGGAGTGATATGGTTGTAACGAGAGGTCCTGGATATGAGACATGCGGCAGTGTTCTGAATATGTTGGAGCTTGCTCAGGACTTTCTTTGGAACACCAACCAGGAGAGCGCTACAGTAACCTAACCTTGATGTAATTCGGGAGTTCACAAGAGATTTAGTTGCTTCTGTTGTTAAATATTTTCTGATGTGGCCTATTTGCCGCAACTGTGCATAACAAGATCTGCTGACAGAGTTCACTTGTTTCTCCATATCCATCTTGGAGTCAAACATGACACCAAGATTTCGAACGCAGGTTGAAGGATTAATTTGTGAGTCACCTACTGTCACTGAAATGTTCCTAATGAGGTTTGCATTTCGATCAGATGCAAACACAATGACCTCAGTCTTATCCGTGTTGAGTTTCAACATATTGCCATGCATCCAAAACACGATGTCATATAGACAAACCTCAATACGATGTAATGTATCTGCCTGTGTAGCTATGTCCTTAGGTTTAAAAGACAGATAAAGATGAGAGTCATCAGCGTGAAAATGGTGATCAAGTCCATGATATCTACAGATGGAACCAATTGGTTTTGTGTACATTGTATAGAATTTGGGACCCAGCACTGATCCTTGTGGCACACTGAAATTCATTTTCACTGGCCTTGACTTGGCACCATCTATGCAGACCGTTTGGTGACGGTCACTGAGGTAAGATGATATCCATCCTAGTGATTTGCCTGTTATTCCAAACAGATGTTCAAGTCGGTGCAACAGGGTAGTGTGTTCGATAGTGTCAAATGCAGCGGAAAGATCCAGCATCACAAGTATAGTGACATCATTTTGGTCTAAAGATTGTAGTATATCAGTCTGTACCTTCAGTAGTGCAGATTCCGTGGAATGGAACTGCCTATATGCTGACTGGTGTTCTTCATGAAGGTTATTTAATGTCAAATGGTCTTCAATACGGGAGTTCACTACCTTTTCCAGGACTTTGAAACAAAAGGCAAATTGGACACAGGTCTATAGTTCTTAAGAGTATTTGGTTCAAGATTTGCTTTTTTCAGAAGAGGTCTTATATGTGCTTTTTTGAATACTGCTGGTACACTTGCAAATTTAAGCGATAGGTTTATGTTTGTCAGAATTGGTAGAAGTTCTTGCAAACAAGATTTTAAAAGCCATGTTGGTATTGGGTCTAGCTCACACGATTTATTAGGCGAGTGCTTGATTATTATCTGTACCTCCTCCCCTGTAACAGAGGTGAACTCCTCCAGGAGAGTCATGGTCGTGTCTACGTCTGCCTCGAGATTGTACGTACATATTTCAGGCTGAGATTTTGAATTTATATTATCTCTTATACACTCTATTTTATTTATGAAAAAGTCACTGAAGTCTTGGGCAAGCTCACATGATGCTTTGCCAGATGGTAGTACAACCTCACTGGGACCTTCCAACAAATACTTTGTCATTTTAAATAGTCTTTGGGTCTTGCTGACCTGATGATAGTTTTTCTGTGTAGTAATTTAGTCTAGCCTGTCTGAGCAATTTGTTCACATTACCACACTGATTTCTATAAATATCATGATCGATTGCGAGTCTTGTCCTTTGTCATTTGCGTTCCAATTTACGCCTCAGATGTTTTGCCTCATGGAGTTCTTCAGTGTACCAGGAGCAGGTAGGTCTAATTATAATTGTTTTTGTGCGTTGTGGAGCATGCTTTTCAACAAGAAATGAAAGTTCTCTGTTGTATGTAGCAACTAGCTCTTCAATGTCCACTGATTTTAGAGAGTCCTTCAGAACTTTTGACATTTCAATGTCCTTCCGGAAAGACTCCACATTGATGGATCTGAGTTTTCTGTAAGTAACTGTTTTCCTCAAAGGAGCAGGCTTGAAGGCGCATGCTTTGAAGATTACTGCGAAATGATCACGCAACACATTACCAGAACCATCTGATAAACCAGGATCGATTACTTCCACCGTGGAAACAATCTTGTCAGTATCTCTGGTAATGATCACATCCAGAGTCCCATCATATTCACGTTATTTCCTTGTGGACTAGTCAAATTTCCAACATCATATATATTATCATTGCATCCGTATGGAAATGCAGTACCTAGGGCCATGGACCAGTGATCTTCTCGTTGTCTACGAAAAGGGGTACTTAATGTTGGACTATTTGTGTGATGGTAATTTTTCTCTCTCCAAAATCCTTATCTTCATGGACAGTATGAAGTGGTCCGGTGAGTTGAAATGCTTGCAAAGAAGTTGGTTACCATTATTCATTTGAAATCTGTGTCCCGATATTCTTTTATTAAGTGAATCCTTAGTTTCTCCAACATAAATTAAGCCACATAGGTTACACTCAACAGCGTAGACAACGTTAGAAGATTTACAAGTCAAATTATCAAAAGTTTTGGTACAGAAACTGCGCCCAGTGAGATTAGTACTAAATGAATTTCTGGTGATCAGTATGTCACAAGTTTTACGAAACATTTTGAGATCAAGTTTCATATCAATTGTTAGTAGCCATTCATTACACACTGACTTTGACTACGGATTACTCCGTTTACTTGATCACGATATGGGACTCACGGCGGGTGTGACCGGTCAACAAGGGATACTTACTCCTCCTAGGCACCTGGTCCCACCGCTGGCATGTTCAGATGTTTGTCTTTGCCAAATACTCTCAGTTTTGTATTCTTTATAGATCACTGTTTTTTATATTTACTTTTTCAAGCCAAAAATGATGTCAATTTCCCATATGTCTCTCAACTGATTCAATATGCAAGACCTTGTTTGTAAGTAAGAAAGTTTCCCAGTTTACTTTCGGAAGGTCGGTGGTCTCTTCCCAGGTTTATTGTATCTGGGTTCTCTCTTTCACCAATAATAACTGTGCGCCACCAGATAACTGAAAAATTGTTGAGTGTGTCGGAAAACATTAAACAATCACTCAATCTGTCTATGATCATATTTGAAATCGGAGACAGGCTACTGACAAACAAGGTGATATTGCAGGGGTTTCAACAGTCGCGTTTAAAATCAGCATTTCGCAAATTCTATGATCGTTTAACGATTTAGTTTGCCAATACAACCTATCATTGCTGTCTGACGTGTTTCATATCAATTGTTAGTATGTTCTTTACGAACTCATTTTGACTAGGGATTACTCCGTTTACCTGATCACGGTACACATGTATAGGGCTCAAGGCGAGTGTGACCGGTAGACAGGGGATGCTTACTCCTCCTAGGCCCCTGGTCCCAGCTCTGGTGTGTCCAGGGGTCTCTTTGCCCAAGTCGTTATATTGTGTATTCCTAACAGGAGTTATGAGATTGATCACTCCTCGCCTTTTCATGCATACAAAAGAACCCAAAGCATCGAAGAATTCATGGTTTCTCTGCAAAGTAACATAATGGTATATAGATCAACGAATGCTATTGGATCATGGTTACCATGGGAACTTATCCAGTGAAATTTCATAGGTAGTAACTGAAATCTATTTATATATGCAGGTGCTAAAATTGCGGGAAAGATAGAATATGATGAGACAAATTGGTATCCAACTACAGTTCTATAGACATGTGTCGAAGTCATGCGAGTTGGTGTATTAATAGAAATGTGGGTCTACGAGACTAATTGACAACATCACATTTGAAGTATCGCCATACATTTTAGTATTTATAACTTTTCAAAAATATTAAGGTAATGATTCTTGAAAAATCTTTGGGGTGTTGTCTGTATCATGAGGGTATCGAATACTGAATTTAGTGTATAGATATAGACATAATAATAATGTTTATGGCTATATGTTCCCTATGCATTACCCCTTGGTACCTTTAGTTGCTGATCAACTATGTTGTACTTTTACATGGAGCCCATTATTTGGCAATAAAATATCTATAATCGGCAACCTAAACATGTATTTCGCATATCTTGATTGATGAACATATGGTTAAATATTTAAGTGGACAAGTCGCCACATTTACACACTAAAGCAATACTGGTTTATCGGTCAATGTAAACACATTGGGCTGAATATACAATATAGAACACTTACGCTACACATAAATGAAAGGTGAATCCTTTTGGATTATGTTTACCATGGGAACTTATCCAATGAAATTGTCATAGCAACTGAGCTCTACTGAGTGTAAGCAGACTGATATATAGTTTTCCAACCACACTTATAGATGTTATACAGCATAATTAGATTGTAATAAAAAAAATAATTAGTACACGCCCTGGCTCTTCTTTTTATTAAGGAGAAAAGGGGAGCTACCGCTTCTTGATTGCAAAGTCTTATATCCATCGGAGTTACCTTTCCTTGTAGGTACATAATGTACGTAGTAATAATTAAAAATGGACATCACCCGCGGAATTATGAACGTTTTGCAGTCCAATTTAGAGTATATCCATGCAAACAACTTCACACCCACTCCATAAATCTTTGTGTTGTAATTTAACTTGTTTCTTGTTATAAATACATGATGTATAGAATATGTATTTAAAGAACAAGAGTTATGAGATTGATCACTGTTATCTTTGCCTTTTCTAAAAAGTTTAGATGCGATGTCAGCGTTTCCGTTGAGAAATAAAATGTAATAAAACATTTAGGTTTATTGCTGTCAAATCATTATTAAATGTAATCATTCATATTTTATTTCCCTCCGCAGAGGATGATGAGTTCATGACATGACCTACTCTAACCTGCGTCTATGTTTGTAAGGGTTTTGTTAAGTTTAGGAATCCAGTATAGGTATTCATTCATCCCACTGACTGGGATATTAAATGCTTATGAAACTGAAGCATGGTTTTGAAGAATTTCATCTTCTGAAAGGAAAGTTTGGATATAAGTAGGATTACCAAATGTGGAATTAATACCAAGTTCGTTTAAAATACAGTTGTAATAATGATCCTTACAAACAAAGACGATGTTGTTACAAGCTTTGCCAGCTGGAACCAAATATTCCTCATGTAACCTATATGTATTAAATTCTTTTATCACTTCTGGTTTACTAAACACAGGAGGATAGATGGTACGCACTTTTGTTTTAAGATATCTCATACATGATATTCATTCTCTTCTACCTTTTATCCATCCTGACAAGGTGTCAAATTCTTTTTCATATTTAGCCCATCGTCTAGCATAATCTTCGACAGAATTCATAATAGAGATGAAGTTCTGTTGCCAATTGAACAAGACGCCCAAGGGCCACATCGCTCACCTGAGTTACTTTGGCCCATATCTAAAGACTTTCCATATACATTTGCATGTAAAACCTTAGTCTGTATTGTGGACCAACCTACCCCCAGGGGCCATGATTTTTACAAACTTGAATCTACACTATGTCAGAAAGCTTTCATGTAAATCTCAGCTCTTCTGGTTCATTGGCTCTTGAGAAGAAGATTTTTAAAGATTTTTCCTATATATTTGTATGTAAAACTTTGATCCCCTATTGTGGCCCCAATCTACCCCAAGGGGCCATGACTTAAACAAACTTGAATCTGCACTATGTCAGGAAGCTTTCATATAAATTTCAGCTCTTCTGGCTAATTGGTTCTTGAGAAGATTTTCCCTATATATTTCTATGTAAAACTTTGATCCCCTATTGTGGCCCCAATTTACCCCACGGGGATCATGATTTGAACAAACTTGAATCTGCACTATGTCAGGAAGCCTTCATATAAATTTAAACTCTTCTGGCTCATTGGTTCTTGAGAAGAAGATTTTTAAGTGACCCCACCCTATTTTTGCATTTTTGTGATTATCTCCCCTTTAAAGGGGGCATGGCCCTTTATTTGAACAAACTTGAAAGCCCTTCACCCAAGAATGTTTTTGGCCAACTTTGGTTATAATTGGCCCAGTGGTTCTTGAGAAGATGAAAATGTGAAGAAGTTTACGACACCGAGGCCAACAGACAAATTTTGATCAGAAAAGCTCACTTGAGCCTTCGGCTCAGGTGAGCTAAAAACCGGGGTTCTCTTAATTTAGGACCTTTTAAAATAACAAGAGGCCCATGGGCCACATCGCTCACCTGAGTCACCTTGGCCCATATCTGAAGACTTTCAATATATATTTGCATGTAAAACCTTAGTCCCTATTATGGCCCAAACTAACCTTTGCAAACTTGAATCTACACTATGTCAGAAAGCTTTCATGTAAATGTCAACTTCTTTGGCCCAATGGTTCTTGAGAAGAAGATTTTTAAAGCTTTTTCCTATATTTGTATGTAAAACTTTGATCCCCTATTGTGGCCCCATCCAACCCCCGGGGCCCATGATTTGAACAAACTTGAATCTGCATTATGTCAGGAAGCTTTCATGTAAATCTCAGCTTTTCTGGCTTAGTGGTTCTTGAGAAGAAGAATTTTAAAGTTTGTCCCTATATATTTGTATGTAAAACTTTGATCCCCCCTTGTGGCCCCATCCTACCACCGGGGGCCATGATTTGAACAAATTTGAATCTGCAATATGTCAGGAAGCTTTCAGGTAAATTTCAGTTCTTCTGGCCCAGTGGTTCTTGAGAAGAAGATTTTTAAATGACTTCACCCTATTTTTGCATTTTAGTGATTATCTCCCCTTTGCAAGGGACATGGCCCTTCATTTGAACAAACTTGAAAGCCCTTCACCCAAGGATGCTTTTGGCCATGTTTGGTTGAAATTGGCCCAGTGGTTCTGGAGAAGAAGTCGAAAATGTGAAAAGTTTAACAGACAGACGGACGGACGGACGGACAGACAGATGACGGACAAAAAGCGATCAGAAAAGCTCACTTGAACCTTTGGTTCAGGTGAGCTAAAAAGGCGAAGATGATGAACAGTGATCAACCTCATAATTCCCATAACCAATACAAAACAGAGAGTAGAGCAAACATGCCTAGGAGGAGTAAGCATCCCCTGTTGACCGGTCACTTCCACTGTAAGCCCTATATCTTGATCAGGTAAAGAGAGTTATCCGTAGTCAAAATCAGTGTGCCAAGAACGACCTAACAATCGGTATGCAGCACATCAGACAGCATTTGACCCAATGATAGGTTGTATTGGCAAACTAGATTGTTATACGACCATAGAATTTGCGAAATGCTGACTTTAAACGAGACTGTTGAAACCCTTGCACCATCAACTTGTTTGTCAGTAGCCTGCTTCGATTTAAAAACTGACCATACACAGAACAAGCTCTTGCGTATCGAATCAGTTGAGAGATGTGAACACCATATGCAGGTGATAATGGAATATTGCTACATAAATAATTTGAGATGAAGACATCACGAACATTAGAACCATGCATTTAGTTTATCTCCCATAACTGTGAAAGTAGATAAGAGAGAAAATAGATTTTTATACATTTCCATATGTGGCCATATAGGCCCAGCCCATGAGCTTCAACCCCTGACCCAGGAACCATGAATTTCTCAATTTAGGTAGAGCTTCATGGACATCATAATCATGCATTTAAAATATATATGGGATTTGAGAGGATTTTGCTAAGAAATAATACATTTTAACCATATGGCCATATTGCCCCACCCTACGGCCTCAACCCCTCAACCAGGAGAAATGAATTTCACAATTTAGGTAGAGAGCTTCATGGGTATCATAACCATGTATTTAATTTTTCTAAAAATAAAAGTAGAGAAGAAGCTTTTCTAAGATTTTATACATGTTCACTTTATGGTCATATTGGTCCTGCCCTAGGGCCTGAACCCCTGACCCAGGGGCCATGAATTTCATAATTTAAATAGAGTGCATCATGGACATCATATAAACCATGCATTTAGTTTTTCTCCCACATCTGTGGGACTCAATGGGAGTAGAAAAGATTTTTGAAAATATGGCCTTTTTTAGCACATTAGGTCCCAACCATGAGGCCCCAGGAGTGGTAGGTCATAAATTTCACAATTTATATTCCTCTTATCCTAGAGATGCTTCACATCAAAACTGGTAACAATTGGCTTTGTAGTTTTCAAGACAAAGTTAAAAATGTAAAGTTGTTAACGGACGATGCACTTGACAACGAACGAAGACCAACGGCAATAGGTCATCTGAGTGACTTGGGCAGCCTAAAAATGATATTCATCTTCTAAAAACAATATTCATCTTCTAGTACACAATTCAGACAAAAGTACCGATCTGTAAAAATAACTCTGGTGCCTACTGGTTTTTATATTCACACAAAGGAAGTACTCCGATCTGTAAATATTATTCTTTAAAATTTAATTATTGAATGACTAAATCATATATTGAATTTTACAAAAATTGCACAAACCATGTTTGTACAGAAAACCATATATACAGTACGGTTGTGCATATTGAAAATAATTATGTAAAGTAGTATATCTATGCTAACCATTAACTGTTGAATGTTCATTCAATGAAAGATATGTTTTAAGTCTTTTTCATAAACCTATACATTTGTATTGAAAATAATTGATGTATAATTGCACATTACCACAGACTCATCACATGTTACAGTTATCACACAGATTTAAACTATCAAATCACAAATTTAAACTATCAAATCACAGATTTAAACTATCAAATCACAGATTTAAACTATCAAATCACAGATTTAAACTATTTATCACACAGTTTTAAACTATCAAATCACAGATTTAAACTATTTATCACACAGTTTTAAACTATCAAATCACAGATTTAAACTATCAAATCAGATTTAAACTATCAAATCACAGATTTAAACTATCAAATCACAGATATACATATGTAAATACAATAAGCACTTTTTTCAACATTCCTGTAACCTGTAAATAATGGTACATCAAAGTTACCATCAGGCACAAAACAATGGCTTTATTACATTCTACCAACCACTTGGCATGATGATGATGGTAATGATAATATCTAAGTACTTGAAAGTACATGTATGCAATCAACTTATAAATATATGTACAATGTATATTGTGTAGCACAATATATTATCACACTATTCCAATTTTCAATGACAAAACTTCAGGTGCATCATACACTGTACATAAGAGAAAATCAGTGTAAAACTGACACACATTTAAAGATACAAAGACATGATAACAGAATGATGCAGACTGTGGCTGATGATAACAGAATGATGCAGACTGTGGCTGATGATAACAGAATGATGCAGACTGTGGCTGATGATAACAGAATGATGCAGACTGTGGCTGATGATAACAGAATGATGCAAACTGTGGCTGTTACAAGAGAAGATCCCAAGGTCGCTTAAGACGATAAGCCAAACATCATGGGTAACACACAAAAATATAATGTATTTCAAACACTTGCATTTGACAATTTCGCCAATAACTGAATCTGTCAACCTGTTCATGGTATAACGTCATCTCTCCTGTCTATCAATAAAATGTCAATCTTTTCATGGATAACATGCATGTCTAGTACAGGCTGGAAAAAAGGATATTTCTAGGGTGTCTTCACATAAAATTCTTCAAGATGTCGTCTGTTAATATAAATAAAAGAATGATGAATAAATAAGAATTAACATTTTCTGAATTTAGTATCTATGCACTTGATGCAAGGTGAAGATAACGAACAGTGATCAATCTCATAACTCCTACAAGCAATACAAA
Organism: Ostrea edulis; assembly: GCF_947568905.1. NCBI lineage: Eukaryota > Metazoa > Mollusca > Bivalvia > Ostreida > Ostreidae > Ostrea > Ostrea edulis. The sequence goes on along the minus strand of NC_079168.1, from coordinate 69,709,388 downwards.
ATAGATAGTTGGGCAAACATGGGCCCCTGGACACACCAGAGGTGGGATCAGGTGCCTAGGAGGAGTAAGCATCCCCTGTTGATCTAAACCCAACTGGTAAATTGTCAAAACATTATGCCTTTTGGGCACAGATCAATCAAACCTGGAGTCAAACTCAAATATGCTGATAAATCTATTTCATTCAAATATTCAAAAAGTATTGCTATAGCTCTCTACATGTCCTCTACCAGATCCTGAAACCATGAATATATAGATATATTTTATCTTATACATAGGGTAATAGTTGACATGTAAAAGTATGTAATCATAATGAAAGTTAAACTTGGTCTTTAGCTGTTCACTTTGAAAACACTACAGAGGGAACTCCAAATCTTCAATATATTCAACACATATCCTAAAAGGTGCAGAAAATGAATTTTTGTGCACAGGGCTATATCTTTTGTAAACGTAAGTCAACTATGATGTACATATATGCAAGTCAAATTTGATCTGTATAGTAAGCTACACAGCAAGTTTCAAATTGATATCTCGGAGTTACATAATGAAACTCCTGATGCCACTGAGCTTGGCCATGTTTGATTGTGGAATGTCAGACTTTGATATTACAGTTCATCAAGCCCCTTGTACACATTAAAAGTCATGTTTTGGACAGACAAATACATCAACAACAATTAACACACCTCCAATCTTCAATTTTGGGAGCATAAAAAAGGACTGAAAACAAAGGGATAAACTAAACTAGCAGATATAGACATACTGATGAAGTTCTGTGACTTTTGTCAGTAAGTTCTCCCAATAAGCCCATGGACCACATTGCTCACTTGAGTCACCTTGGCCCTGCTGTCTTGATTTTTAAAAGTTATTTTCTATTTTTATTTCCATGAAAAATTATGTCCCATATTGTGGTCCCAATTTAGCCCCAAAGTGTCACAACACAACCATGATACAAAGTCAAAAATCATAGTATAAAATGTAACGTCTTGCCATAAAGAGGTCAAAGTAACTACTTTCATTCAAAGTATGAGGGCATATTCTGTTCTTAATATATGTCTGTGCCTTCCGTGCAATGTGTTTTAAACAAATAAATTAAACTTTCATATATATTGTTTTTGAGAAAAATGAATGGACCGTTTGCTTCAACTTGCCCAATTTATCTGGAACCAGAGTGTTACTGAATCTTTTCACCATGGTCATGATGGTCCACGGTGATCTTATTCACATGTAAAACTTTGATCAGAAAAGTTCACTTGAGCCTTTACATGTAGCTCAGGTAAGCTAAAACCCATATCTGAGAATGCTAGTTTGGCTTATTTGATTATCTAACATTTATTAGTAGTGTACAGACAATGTACTTCTAATCACTAAATAAATGTACATATAGAGAAATAAGTTGGGGAAATGAGAACATACCTACTGCTATTTTTGAAGCATCAAAAATATGTCTTGGGTAAACACACTTCTTGACAACTACATGCTTTCTGAAGAGACGTTTCAAAGAACACAGAGCATCCCTTGGAACAAAACTTTTCCCACTCTCTGTCTGTTTCCTTATCTTGGTAATATTAGATGACTGTGCTTCTCTAGATATGGTAGAACACCTAAATGATTTTGTGGTGAATTTCTCTGAAATTTCATCTCTTCTCTGATTCTTAAAACTTTCCTCTTCCGAGATTTCTTGCTGATTATAGAAGATATCAACTTCATCAGAAATAAGATGGTTACCATACCTGTGTACAGAAATATCTTCTTTGTCACCTGGAGTGTTGTACTTCTTGGCTGAATGACAGTTAGATGGACTATTATTCATGGCTTCAGTGTTTTCTGTGCTTAAATCAAACTCTTCATGAATACTCAGATCACTGTAAGACAACCTCCTCTGCTTGCTTTGACCCGATCCATTGTTTATGGAATTATCTTCAGTCCTTTCTCTCGCACCACTTTCTTCTACATCTGCTTGTTCACAAACTTCCTCAGACATTCTCTGTTTCCCACTCCCTTTTTCTGTGGCGTCGTCCAGGTTCTTAAACATGCTATCATTTCTTTTCTCATCTGACTCATCCATTGCTTTATCCTTTCTATTGTCAACTCCCTTGGTTTTATGTAGAATTTCCGAAACTTTTGATTTGAATTTAAAGAGTTCACTGTGTTTTGCCAGAACATTTGTCACTCTTCTTTTCACATGATCTTCTGTTGCTTTGGCCTTTTCAGTAGACTCCTGAAAAACACATGTATTTACAGGACCCCATATCAAAAATGTGAAATCCCTATAGCAATCAAAGTATCCATCTATACGTCTGTCTGTTACCATTTTTTTTTAGTGAAGCAATATCTTCAGTACAGTTTAACCTCCATATTTTGTGCGTAAATGGATAATGGTAAAAAAAGTTTGAGGTTAGAGGGTCATAGGTCAGTGTAATAACAGGATGATTTGGGGATAATGTAATGCTATATATTGAATTTATTTTTTCAGTCAACTGACTGCCAAATTTACATAATGTCAAAATAACTGACATGTTCCTTTGTCTGTTAAATTTGCCAAATATGACTCTCATCAAAGAAGAAGAAAATGTTGTATGGTATGTCACACAGAACCTGATAGACGATGCTTGATCAAAGAAAATTCAGAAAATCACAGCTAGAAGATGCACATGTAATGAGAGGTTGCTGATGAGTCATCATCCTAACATACTTACATGCTTACTCCTCCTAGGCACCTAATCCCACCTCTGGTGTGTCCAGGGATCTGTTTTTGCCAAACTCTCTATTTTGTATTGCTTATAGGAGTTATGATATTGATCACTGTTTGTTATCTTCGGCTTTCATACACTAATACATACATTTCCACTGTTTTACCTTCAATAGCTTTACCTATTGAAATGATAGCCATTTCCTCGTGAATGTGAACAATGTGTGAAATAAATCTTGATAAATATAGTACAACTATTTTAACAGCTGGGAATATTCCGACACACATGAAAGTAAAATTGTAAATATAAACAAGATGCGTTTGTAAAACACTGATGCCCACGGATTACATTTTAGTGAATAATTTTCAAAGTAGGCCAGAGGTCAAATTCAAGGACAAAAGGTGAAAAAGAAAGGTCTTCTCACAAAAAAAAAAAAAAAAGAAAAGAAAAAAGCTAAATATGAAAGCAGTGCCTTGTGGTTTAAAAGATGTGGCTTAAAAAAAGATTGATTGATTGATTGAATATTGTTTTATGTCCCTCTCGAGAATATTTCACTCATATGGAGACATCAACGCTTGCCGGTGAAGGGCTGCAAAATTTAAACTTATGCTCGGCGCTTATAGCCATTGAGCAGGGAGGGATCTTTATCATGTATGTTGACAAGGATATACTGATTGAACAAATCGCTTCCCTGAGCAACCAATAAAATTGTCTCATTAATTATTCAAAAGAATGGGCAATATGGCTTGAAATGGCTGATCGGAAAAAGGAACAATGCGCAATATCAATTGTGGGTATCTGAAAATGCCATTGATTTTGTAAAATTGTAAAGGCATTTTGTGAATTGAATTTATTGGTACTTGTAAAAGTTGGCAAGTTGATGAAGAAAGTAAATTTTTAGCCCTGTGATTGTAATTATTATCGCAAGCTGCCAGGGCCCCGGACCCATTTAAAAAAGGCCTTATGACAAATATTTTTTTACATTCATTCTATGCTTCAATTTTTTCAAATGCAAATTTGCTGTAAATCTACAGTACATTTGTCGACTGTCTTTTTAGAAATAACCTGGCAAACTTTCTCTGTTCTGCTTTTTATATCACTTTTCTGAAATAAAGAGGTACCTTATTAAACTGCAAGATCTGCTCTGCATTTATTGGAGGAGGCAACTCTATGCTATCATAAAGTGGAACAATCTCCATGGAATTCACCACAGTGGAGGAGTAAATATCCAGTTCATCGTCCTGCACAGGTGGCTGAATGGCCGACAAGTCTATCTGAAATGGTCCACAAGTCTATATCTGAAATGGCTAACAAGTCTGATGGCTGACAAGTCTATTTGAAATGGCCAACAAATATGTCTGAAATGGACAACTGCTCTACAAGCATTAATGTATGATAAACAAGAGTACTGCAAACGATACAACATACAAAAATTGGACCTGTAAGCACATTATGCACTCTGAATTAATATCATACACATTCCAAATAGAAAAGCCCTAAAGTAGGTCATGGTGTACAAATCTATCTGGCATGTGAAATGATTATGTATTTCTCTGAGAGGGAGCTTGTGACAAAATCTCAGTGCAATATCTGTATCCATGCATGATGAGAAAAAGTCCAGAAAAATATTTGACCTACTTTTTGCATTAAAGTAGGTCATGGTACACCAATCCAGCTGAAATGCAAACTTAACTTATATTCCTCCTAGAGGAAGCTTGTGACTAAATTTCATGGCAATATCTGTATCCGTAACAAAAACAAGGTTTTTCTACTACGTGATACTACAACTTTGACCTTGAGAAACAAAAGACATCCTCCACTTGGCATAAGGTGTATGTGTACCAAGTTTGATAGTCCTAGTCCCAATGGTTCGGTCTGTATCCTGCCTACAAGGTTTTCCAAAGTGATACTACAACCTTGACCTTTGACCTTGAAGAACAAAACATGTCCTCCACTTGGCATGAGGAGTATGTGTACCAAGTTTGATGGTCCTACCCCAATAGTTCGGTCTGCATTCTACCTACAAGGTTTTCCTATTAACTGATACTACAAACTTGACCTTTGACCTCTTACCTTTTTTAAAACAATAGGCATCTTCCTCTCATCATGGTCAAATGTACCAAATTGTAAGATCCTGGAGCTTACGGTTCATTTTTGCATTTTGCCTACAAGGTCCAGACAGACGGATAGATGCCATACCATAATACATCCAGTCTTTGATGTGCATATAATTAGAGATGAATTCTCTTAGTTTCTTAACTTTGGGATGGTTGGAGACAAGGGCTCTCCATAAAGAGTCTAAATTAGTTTACATCTTGACTAGAGGAGTTAGACTTGTCAGTTAGATAATAAATTCAGATATGACTTACGTAATGACTTACGGTAAAATCCTAATAAACCTTGAATAGGATGCTTACTATAACATGTATTTACAAGTTCTTGTCTAAATAGATTATCATGTAGCATTCAATCATTTCCTTACCTCTAACTGATGTTTCCCTGAACACGTTGGTGTGCTAGTTAATCGCTTCATTTCCTCTACTGGTTGGGATACCTGTTCAACACAATTATAGTCATTATGATACATATATTTCAATATTCTGTCACATGTATAAAGAGACCTTTAAACTTAACTTTAAAAATTTTGTTTTGTTTTGTTTTGTACATCAGAAATATGTATGTTTTTTTTATCAACATAATCATTTCTTACTGTCATTTGGAAGGGTGAACTCAGTAGCTGGTCTTCCTTAGGTTTTGTCACTGACTCTTTACAAATGAAAAAAGGAAATTATTCTTATTGTGACCACAATAGAGATCTCTGTACACCTTGTCAGAGTGAGTTACAATAGAGATCTCTGTACACCTTACCAGAGTGAGTTACAATAGAGATATCTATACACCTTGTAGGAGTGAGTTACAATAAAGATCTCTGTACACCTTACCAGAGTGAGTTACAATAGAGATCTCTGTACACCTTGTCAGAGTGAGTTACAATAGAGATATCTATACACCTTGTCAGAGTGAGTTACAATAGAGATCTCTGTACACCTTACCTGAGTGAGTTACAATAGAGATCTCTGTGCACCTTGTCAGAGTGAGTTACAATAAAGATCCCTGTACACCTTGTCAGAGTGAGTTACAATAGAGATATCTATACACCTTACCAGAGTGAGTTACAATAGAGATCCCTGTACACCTTGTTAGAGTGAGTTACAATAGAGATCCCTGTACACCTTGTCAGAATGAGTTACAATAGAGATCCCTATGCACCTTGTCAGAGTGAGTTACAATAAAGATCTCTGTACACCTTACCAGAGTGAGTTACAATAGAGATCTCTGTGCACCTTGTCAGAGTGAGTTACAATAGAGATCTCTGTGCACCTTGTCAGAGTGAGTTACAATAGAGATCCCTATGCACCTTGTCAGAGTGAGTTACAATAGAGATCTCTGTACATCTTACCAGAGTGAGTTACAATAGAGATATCTATACACCTTGTCAGAGTGAGTTACAATAGAGATCTCTGTGCACCTTGTCAGAGTGAGTTACAATAGAGATCTCTGTGCACCTTGTCAGAGTGAGTTACAATAGAGATCCCTATGCACCTTGTCAGAGTGAGTTACAATAGAGATCTCTGTACATCTTACCAGAGTGAGTTACAATAGAGATATCTATACACCTTGTCAGAGTGAGTTACAATAGAGATCCCTGTACACCTTACCAGAGTGAGTTACAATAGAGATCTCTGTGCACCTTGTCAGAGTGAGTTACAATAGAGATCTCTGTACACCTTGTTAGAGTGAGTTACAATAGAGATCTCTGTACATCTTACCAGAGTGAGTTACAATAGAGATTTCTGTACATCTTACCAGAGTGAGTTACAATAGAGATATCTATACACCTTGTCAGAGTGAGTTACAATAGAGATCCCTGTACACCTTGTCAGAGTGAGTTACAATAGAGATCTTTGTATACCTTGTCAGAGTGAGTTATAACAGAGATCTCTGTATGCCTTGTATGAATGATTTGAAATATAGATCACTGCATATCCTTGTGAATAATGATAATCATAATTGACATAAATAAATGTCAGGGTGAATTGCAATAGGTATCCCTTTTCAACTAACAAGAGTTAGTTACAATAGAAACCATTAAATCTTACAAGAGTGAGTTACAATCTCTAAAGAGTTAAAATAGAGATCCCTGTAAGTGAGGATCTTTACAATTAGAGAGAATTACAAGAGAGATCAAATAACTCTGATATAGAGAATTTTAGTAAAGTTCCATTGAGAATATTCTCAGACTGAGTTACAATAGAAATCCTTGTGCACATATCATCTTAGAACAAGTTACAAGAGATCTCTGCCGAGTGTACACTCTGTCAGGGTGTTGTCACTTTAGAGATTTAAAACAAGACACCCTCGTGAGTTATAATAGATTCCTGTACACATTGTCATAGTAATTCCAATGCATATTCCTGTAAACCTTCTCAAAAATAATTACAATAGAGTTCTCAGAGTGAGTTAAAAGAGAGATTTCTATATACTCAGAGTGAGTTACAATTGAGATTTCTATATACTTAGCCAGTGAATTAAAATAGAGATTTCTATGTACTTAGCCAGTGAATTAAAATTGAGATTTCTATACACTTAGCCAGTGAGTTAAAATAGAGATTTCTAGATACTTAGATAGCGAGTTAAAAGAGAGATTTCTATATACTCAGAGTGAGTTAAAACAGAGATTTCTATATACTCAGAGTGAGTTAAAATAGAGATTTCTATATACTTAGACAGCGAGTTAAAATATACTTAGCCAGTGAATTAAAATAGAGATTTCTATATACTTAGACAGCGAGTTAAAATATACTTAGCCAGTGAATTAAAATAAAGATTTCTATATACTTAGCCAGTGAGTTAAAATAAAGATTTCTATATACTCAGAGTGAGTTACAATAGAGATTTCTATATACTTAGCCAGTGAGTTAAAATAGAGATTTCTACATACTTAGCCAGTGAGTTAAAATAGAAATTTCTATATACTTAGACAGTGAGTTAAAATAGAGATTTCTATATTCTTAGCCAGTGAATTAAAATAAAGAGTTCTAAATACTTAGCCAGTGAGTTAAAATAGAGATTTCTACATACTTAGCCAGTGAATTAAAATAAAGATTTCTATATACTTAGACAGTGAGTTAAAATAGAGATTTCTATATTCTTAGCCAGTGAATTAAAATAAAGAGTTCTAAATACTTAGACTGTGAGTTAAAATAGAGATTTCTATATACTTAGCCATTAAGTTAAAATTGAGATTTCTATATACTTAGATAGCGATTTAAAATAGAGATTTCTATACACTCAAGAGTGAGTTACAATAAAGATTTCTATATAGTCAGCGCTAGTTACAATTGAGATTTCTATATACTTAGCCAGTGAATGAAAATAGAGATTTCTATGTACTTAGCCAATGAGTTAAAATAGAGATTTTGATATACTTAAACAGTGAGTTAAAATAGGGATTTCGATATACTTAGACAGTGAGTTAAAATAGAGATTTCTATATACCTAGACAGTGAGTTAAAATAGAGATTTCTATATACTCAAACAGTGAGTTAAAATAGAGATTTCTATATACTTAGACAGTGAGTTAAAATAAGGATTTCTATATATTCAGCGTGAGTTACAATTGAGATTTCTATATACTCAGAGTGAGGTTCAATAAAGATTTCTATATACTTAGCCAGTGAATTAAAATAGAGATTTCTATGTACTTAGCAAGTGAGTTAAAATAGAGATTTCTATATACTTAGACAGTGAGTTAAAATAGGGATTTTTATATACTTAGTGAGTTAAAATAGAGATTTCTATATACTTAGACAGCGAGTTAAAATAGGGATTTCTATATACTCAGCGTGAGTTACAATTGAGATTTCTATATACTCAGAGTGAGTTACAATAAAGATTTCTAAATACTTAGACAGTGAATTAAACTAGAGATTTCTATATACTTAGACAGTGAGTTAAAGTAGAGATTTCTCTATACTTAGAAAGCGAGTTGAAATAGAGATGTATATTTACTTAGACAGCGAGTTAAAATAGAGATTTCTATATACTCAAACAGTGAGATAAAATGGAGAATCCTATATACTGAGAGTGAGTTACTATAAAGATTTCTATATACTTAAACAGTGAGTTAAAATAAAGATTTCTATATACTTAGCCAGTGAGTTAAAATAGAGATTTCTAAATACTTAGACAGCGGGTTAAGATAGAGATTTCTATATACTCAAGAGTGAGTTACAATAAAGATTCCTATATACTCAGCGCGAGTTACAATTGAGATTTATATATACTCAGAGTGAGTTATAATAAAGATTTCTATATACTTAGCCAGTGAATTAAAATAAAGATTTCTTTATACTCAGCGTGAGATACAATTGAGATTTCTATATACTCAAAGTGAGTTACAATAAAGATTTCTATATACTTAGACAGTGAGTTAAAATAGAGATTTCTATATACTCAGAGTGAGTTACAATAGAGATTTCTATATACTTAGACAGTGAGTTAGAATAGAGATTTCTATACACTCAAACAGTGAGTTAAAATAGAGATTTCTATATACTTAGACAACGAGTTAAAATAGAGATTTCAATATACTCAAACAGTGAGTTAAAATAGAGATTTCTATATACTTAGACAGTGACTTAGAATAGATTTCTATATACTTAGACAGTGAGTTAAAATAGAGATTTCGATATACTCAAATAGCGAGTTAAAATAGAGATTTCTATATACTCAAACAGTGAGTTAAAATAGAGATTTCTGTATACTTAGCCAGTGAGTTAAAATAGAGATTTCTATATACTTAGACAGCGAGTTAAAATAGAGATTTCTATATACTCAAACAGTGAGTTAAAATAAAGATTTCTAGATACTGAGAGCGAGTTACATTACAGATTGTTATAAATAGAGACAGTGAGATAAAAATAGAGATTTTTTATACACTTAGACAGTGAGTTAAAATAGAGATTTCTCTATATACTCAGACAGTGAGATAAAATAGATATTTTTCTATATACTCAAACAGTGAGATAAAATAGAGATTTCACTATACTCAGACAGTGAGATGAAATAGAGATTCTTATATACTGTGACAGAGTGAGTGAAAATAGATACAAACTTTTAATGGAGGAGACACTTGGAAATTGCTCTTCAAAGTCCGTCTGTGTGATGAATAATGCAGTTGAATTGAGAGGCTGTTTATTTTTATTCTGCTTCTTTTTTGATGGTGCACTAAAAACGAAAATACAGCCTATTTACTATTAAAGCTTCATATCAAACTGATTGAGAACCATTGCTTGCATCACAAGGTGCTGAAATTTAATGAATGTAAAATTTTTGCATATCAAAAAAAAAAATTGCCAATGTTACTGGTAATTTTGAGGTGTACAAATAAAATCGGTAATCAAGTAATGATTTAAAATGGGAATACATAATTTTCAGGATAACGGTTACCTCTTTAAACTGTCAGATGGAGGATCATTTAATTTTATAATTTTAAAAGTCCTTTAAATGCTTGTAGGAAACATTGTTTAAATAAAAGTTTTAATTTTTGCAATCATTTATTTTCACTTTCAATACTTTTTAACAAGTCAATAAAGTTAGATAGTATTTGAGATATTTCATCCATGAATACTAGTATTGCATGCATGTATAATATATACACAATAACTAAATTAGTTTCAACACAGCTCAAGATTCACATAGTATCGCATGATATTCATGAGTGTCTTGATAAACATTTGTTAACCACCACATGTGTACACAAATATCTTTTGCATATCAATCTAAATAATGACTGACTACATGAAAGATTTTAACAATGGAAAACAACTAATGAATAACTTGACAACTGTGTCATTGAGTTAATTAATTATCATTATTATTATTATTTTATGTGAAAAGATAATATTCATTAGATATCATTAGTAACCTGTTTCTCTTTGTTGTCTTCTTTATAGGTGTGACTTCCATATCCTTCTGAATTTCTGCATTAAAATTAAGCACAATACAGTGAGTGTTTAGAGAATGTACATAAATGGGCCACTGATCTACATTTTATCAGTTTGATACAAAAATCACAATCCCTTACCTTGTAAATCCATACCCTTGTCCGTCTCAGGTTCATTTTCCTCATCTTCTGTGACTACTCATAACAAGAGAACCATGCATGAATCATAATCACGGCTCACCTCAGTCTCAATGCCCTTACAGACATATATAACTCGCTATATTTTCATTTAAATTAAACAAATTTAATTAAACAATGTTTAATTTAATTTTCTTAAAAAGTACTGTTACCCTACTGCTTGCATAAACCATGCCTTCATAGCAACAGTTGACAATGCATGATGACGGGTAACAGTATAAAAATTGTTTACTGCATAGAATGTTTGCACGTACGGTTCACTGTATATCCTTAAAAAATTCAGTATAACAAAAAAAATATTACATTTTGTGGCGTAAAATGTGAAATTGTCACCCCACCAAAAACCATTCTTGACCTCGACTTTGCCTCGGTCAACAATGGTTTTTTTTACTAGGTGACAATTTTACATGACAGTAACCCTGTTAAACATGTGATATATTTATATTACTAACTGTGGAGCAATGTGTGCACTTTTACAGAGCCAACACCTGATATTTGGCAATAAACCTCTTATCTGGCTACAAACACCTGATATTTGGCAATAAACCTAAAATCTGGAAACAAACACCTGATATTTAGCAATTAACCTCAAATCTGGCAACAAACGCCTGATATTTGGCAATAAATCTAAAATCTGGAAACAAACACCTGATATTTAGCAATTAACCTCAAATCTGGCAACAAACACCTGATATTTGGCAATAAACCTCAAATCTGGCAACAAACACCTGCTATTTCGCAATGAATCTCTTATCTGGCAACAAACACTTGTTATTAGGCAACAAATATCTATTATTTAGCAATGATGATTTAGATGACGATACTACATGTATATTGACACATTATAATAGCTATTTGTGATGTTGAAAAATTATATTCTAGATCTTTGGACCTCAACAATGACAGGACCTAACAGTTTATAATTAATTAACAAAGGACAAGTTGCAACAATTGTCCTATCCAACAAATAATTTTCATCAGTCTTTTGATTTATCTTCATTTCAATAATTTTAATATCTTTTAAAATCATGCTATAACAAAATTTATATTACCCAAACTAATATGACATGGTTTACAACGCTATTTTACATTTTCTTTTAAAATAAACCAAAACATTAACTTTTCAATAGTATGTCTTTTAACTGAAATCATGTGTCACACGTGTCAACCAAAACTAGCTACAGTAAAACTCGAATATAGCGAACGCGGATATAGCGAAATTACGGCTATAGCGAAGCGAGATCGATTTCCCCGGCAAATTCTATATATTCTATATAAAAATCTGCGTTTAACGAACACGGATATAGCGAATTTACGGATATAACGAAGTAAATTCATATTCCCCTTGAATTAGAAATTAACGTAAACATCACCTTTTATAACGACTTTTTTTTCATTTTAAACTCGTGATTTTTAACAATCGCTTATTATGAAATTTCTGTTTGTATTTTTCCAAAAGAATTTGTTAACGCAAAACAATACTTACACATACATTTAGCAAATATATTGTCGGTATTGTTTGCTATTCTCCTTAATTAAATTTGAAGTTTGATTGCATTTATCTTATCATACACTCATTTATTTGTGTAAAGCAACACCTAAATGACAACTGCGATAGACTGTTTTATGTATTGCGCATAATTTTGTTGATATTTTTTTTCGACATGTTCTTGCGTGACTTAATAAGCCCTCAAGATAAATTATCATATATAAATCAGTGTGTATATATCTTGTATAAAAATATTTCTTCTCGAAAATACTTAGGTTTAATTTCTCTTAGAGACAATACAAACTCAAGTATACCGATTGCTGCTTTCTTATGCAACTGATATACATTTAGAACAAATCAGTTTTATAACGAATTCGTTATATCTTAATTATGAATTCGCTATAAACGTATAGCGAATTACGCTTATAGCGAATTTTTACAGAGTGTCCGCAGAAATTCGCTATATCAGAGTTTTACTGTAATTACATATCCTACATTTGTAAAGTGATTTTAGTCTAGATATACCTGCATCTCCTACTTTTTGAATGGTAATTTTGGGCCATTTCAAAGAAAAGCTTGCAATCAACATATTTCTGATGTTGTACATTTAGTAAATTCATTAAGAAAATTGTTTTGTATATCCAGCTGCTTAACTAATTTATGTAACAGTTTTTTCATGTACATGTACTTAAAAGGCCAAGATTTTTTTAAAAACTCTGTCCTAAAATTTACCCCTGGTTAAAGTTGAAAAAATTACTGCTTCAGTCAAGATAAAAAAACAATGAGACATCGAGATAGTGATTGACATAACCACCCAAGCATGTTCTGTTTTTAACCCCTACCTAAACTCTTTCTAACAATAAAATAAAACAAGATGTACTGTGAGCAATGCTCACTAAGAATACCCCCCGCTTACCCCAATCTCCCAAAGGGTGTTGTTAATAGGTATAAATTACCTCTTTCCTGAGTGTAAAAATATGGTATGCATTTGTAGAAGAAAATGGAAGATATAGTCCGAACACAAATCCATGGCATAAACCTATAATTTTGACCTTGAGATCAAAGACACATAGTCTCATGGTGATACACCCATGTCTTATGGTATGACTATGTCAAAACCCTATAATCAATTTTGACCTTGAGGTCAAAGTTCAAGGTCATATACAGGTCATGAAGGTACTCGACACATCGTCTCATGGTGATACACTCATGTGTCAAATATGATATGCCTATGTCAAAGAACAAAGAAGTCATGGCCCGGACATGAATCCATTGTAAAAACCTTTAATTTTGACCTTGAGTTCAAGGTCATGTGGAGGTCATGAAGGTACATGACACATCGTCTCCTGGTGATACACTCATGTGTCAAATATGGTATGCCTATGTCAAAGAACAAAGAAGTTATGACCCGGACACGAATCCATTGTAAAAAACCTTTAATTTTGACCTTGAGGTCAAGGGTCAAGGTCATGAAGGTACTTGACACATCATCTCATGGTGATCTACCTGTGTGCCAAATATGGTATGCCTAAGTCAAAGAACAAAGAAGTTATGGCCCGGACACGAATCTGCACAGACAGACAAACGGACGGACGGACAGACGGACAGACAGACAGACAGAGTGATTCCTATATACCCCCAAGAACTTCGTTCGGGGGGTATAATAAAAGAGATTTCAACCCAAGCCCAAAAGCATTCATCATTTGGAGGGGGTGGAGCAAGGATGATCCCTCAGTGTTCAGAATTCAAATCATTGATTCCACTTTACATTTCAACAAACCTATTACTACTGCCTATTACTATTACAAAGAGAGGCGGTACCTGCCATTGAATCAAACTTGATACATCTGTTAGTCTCATTATCATTTGCTCAACCGAATTAACATTAACATACACATAGAAAGATTTGCAGTGATAATAACTGGGACTGGGATCCAGGGGAAACAGAGATAATCAACATATGACCTAATTAAGAACATCAATTTTATTTCACCAATGGCCTTGACATGGGGAGATGGTCTTAGTTTGAGGTCATGACAAACCATCTGGCCATAAGCAACTATTTGTGCTCAATATTGTCTTCTATAATGTATATCTAATGCAATAGTAAGGTACAGATAAAGATTTCAAAATTTTTACAAGAGAACTTGACCTAGTTCAGGTTCATGACCCACATATAGTCATAACCAATATTTGAACCAAGTATGTGCTTCTAATGATTTACAGTTACAAAGTTATGGCCTTAACAAACAAGAGGCCCATGGGCCACATCGCTCACCTGAGTCACCTTGGTCCATATCAGAAGATTTTCCATATCTATTTGCATGTAAAACCGTAGTCCCTATTATGGCCCCAAACCTACCCCTGGAGGCCATGGTTTTTGCAAACTTGAATCTACACTATGTCAGAAAGCTTTCATGTAAATGTGAACTTCTTTGGCCCAATGGTTCTTGAGAAGAAGATTTTTAAAGATTTCCCCTATATATTTGTATGTAAAACTTTGATCCCCTATTGTGGCTCCATCCTACCCCAGGGGGCCATGATTTTAACAAACCTGAATCTGCACTATATCAGAAAGCTTTCATATAAATCTCAGCTTTTCTGGCTTAGTGGTTCTGGGAAGAAGATTTTTAAAGATTTTTCCTATATATTTGTATGTAAAACTTTGATGCCCCCCTTGAGGCCCCATCCAATCCCCGGGGTCCATGATTTTAACAATTTATAATCTGCACTACATCAGGAAGCTTTCATATAAATCTCAGCTTTTCTGGCTCAGTGGTTCTTGAGAAGAAGATTTTTAAATATTTTTCCTATATATTTGTATGTAAAACTTTGATGCCCCCCTTGAGGCCCCATCCAATCCCCGGGGTCCATGATTTTAACAAACTTGAATCTGCACTATATAAAAAAAAACAAAAAAACAAAAAAAAACAAAATAAAAACAAACAATAAAAAAACTTTGACCCCCTATTGTGGCCCCATCCGATCCCCGGGGGCCATGATTTTAACAATTTAGAATCTGTACTATATCAGGAAGCTTTCATATAAACCTCAGCTTTTCTGGCTCAGTGGTTCTTGGGAAGAAGATTTTTCCTATATATTTGTATGTAAAACTTTGACCCCCTATTGTGGCCCCATCCGACCCCCGGGGGCCATGATTTTAACAATTTAGAATCTGTACTATATCAGGAAGCTTTCATATAAATCTCAGCTTTTCTGGCTCAGTGGTTCTTGGGAAGAAGATTTTTAAAGATTTTTCCTATATATTTGTATATAAAACTTTGACCCCCTATTGTGGCCCCATCTGACCCTCGGGGGCCATGATTTTAACAATTTAGAATCTGCATTATATAAGGAAGCTTTCATATAAATCTCAGCTTTTCTGGTTCAGTGGTTCTTGAGAAGAAGATTTTTAAAGATTTTCCCTATATATTTGTATGTAAAAATTTGATCCTCTATTGTGGGCCCATCCGACCCCCGGGGGCCATGATTTTAACAATGTAGAATCTGCATTATATAAGGAAGCTTTCATATAAATTTCA